>NW_020940527.1:11357599-11652141 GCF_900497805.2 Vombatus ursinus
CACACACACACACACACACACACACACACACACACACACACACACACCCCCACCCACCACGCACGCACACACGCTTGTAATCCCCGTTATAGGGGGCATTCAGTTCTGAGCTGCAGTCAGACTAAAGCCATTCAGGTGTCGGTACTAACCTGGCACCGGTACGGTGAGATTTCAGGAATGGGAGGCTCTTGGGCAGCCCAGGGTGGAAACGGATCAGCTTCTGTGCTGGTCCAAAGTGGGTCAGGCTCAGGAGCAGCTGCTGGACCTCCAGCCTGGGTGAGGAAGGGAGACGGAAGAAAAAAGGAAGGAAAGCTGGAAAGCTGGCTGGTTCAGAGGCTGAATGACTTGCTCAGAATAACAGTGAATAAGTGTCAGCCAGGACTCAGACCTTCTTCTGACCCCAGAATCAGGGTAGTATTTTCCTCTGAATTGGTCTGGTCTGTATCACCCAGTTAGAATTTACACACTAATGTTTTTGGACTCGGTTTGTGGTTTCATCTGTGTGAGGAATTCCCAGTGAGGAAAATGCCTTCCACCAATGCATACTGAAATCTGCTTTGCAGCTAACTTAGAGGCTTAGGGAGTTCTGTGAGGCACTGAGAGGCTAAGTGTTTTGCCCAGAATTGGTCATCCAGCCAGTGTGTGTTAGAGGGCCAATTCTCTGTCTTACTGCATCATGGCTACCTCTCTGTCATGTATGGTAGTCTTATCCTTTGTATGTATGTGTGTGTGTGTATACACACATGTACACGCTTATATGTATACACATGTATATATGTGTGTATATATATATATATATATATACACACAAATATACATACATATGTATACCTATACACACATATCCTAGCGCCTAGTTAGGGAGCTCCACTGTGGGCCCAACATCTCTGAACACAGAATAGGCTGTAAGTGAATATTTGTTGGTTGGTTGATTGATAAACTAAAAGAATAAAGTTCTAAGAGTAGAATTTTATTGACACTTTTTAAAAAAATTTTTACTAGGCAGTTGGGGTTAAGTGACTTGCCCAGGGTCACACAGCTAGTAAGTGTCGTGTGTTGTGTGTCTGAGGCCAGATTTGAACTCAGGTCCTTCTGACTCCAATGCCAGAACTCTATCCACAGTGCCGCCTAGCTGCTCCAAGAGTAGAATTTTAGACATCAGCCATGGGTGGGGTGATACTTTTTTTTTTCCTTTTTTGAGGGAGGGATCATTGGAATCCTGTTGGTGTTCTTGGAATCATACCTTTTGGCCACCTAGATCTAAAGACTAGCACCACACAGGCCTATTCCAAAGGCAGCACCTTCGTTTTTTATACAAAGGTACCTGGGCCATTTATTGGATGCCCATGTAGGAGAGCTCCCCTTTAAGAGAGCAAACTCCCTGGGCTCACAACCAAGTGAGGACAGATGTGGGATGCTGGGAAGAAGTGAGTATATGATTGCAGAAATAGGTGACTCAGCAAGGCCAGAGGCTCAAGTGTCAGGGAGTTATAGATTGTTATAGAAGGTAGCCATCTTGTCCAAACCAGTCCGGACCAGGAGCCAGCTCCCTGACATCTTTAACAGGTGTTCACTTATCCTTCACTCAAAGACCTCAAGAAAGGAGAGCCCACTGCCTCCCAGGGCAGTCTGCCCACTCCACCTCTGGACAGGTCTAACAGCCTGGCAGTTATCCATATGGAACCCAAATAGGCCTCCTTGGGACATACGCCTTGCCCTCAGTTCTGGTCTCTGGAGCCAAGCAGAACAAGTCTTGTCCCTGTCTACATGCCAGGAAAGTATGCCCTCATGTTCCCCTCCCAAGTTTTCCCCTCTCTAGGCTAAACATCCCCAGTTCCTCCAACCATTGTATGATATTGTCTCCAGCCCTCAAACCAGCCTGGTTACCTAGTTCTAGATGTGTTTCTACATAGTTTCATGCTCATCCTCAAATGTGGAGGCCAGAACTGAGTATAGTTCTCTCCAGGTGTGGCAGGACCAGGACAGAACTCAGAGGAGCTATCACCTTTCTCTTTCTGAATATTCCACACCTCCTAATATCACTTAAAAGAATGTTGACTTACTTGTGACTGCCAGTCAGAGGATGTTGGTTTTTTTTCCTTGCCATCCATTAGCCTCATAACCCAGGGAAAGATCCCTAGCCTTCCTAGCACTCTGGCTTCTTCCCCTGGCAAAGTTAGTGGGATTGAGCTAGATGACTTTCAAAGAGATGGAAGTCCTACTGAGGAAACTAGATTAGTCCCAAACTTTGGGGGAACTGGGTTAGTCCCAAGATTAGAGATTGTCATTTACCAATTGATAGAATGCAAACTTCTTTCCGATAACGAAGTTCATTCTTCCAGCATCTAGCATGTGCCTGGCACACAATAGATGCTTAATAGATGTTTGTTGATTGGTTAATTAATAGGCGGTGATGAGGGTGTCTTCTGATGGCCTGGGCAATAGATGGAAGGGGAGGGTTTGTCCTCATTCAGTGTCAGTTTTCTGTTCCAGCCAGGCTGGCTGTTCTCTCCAATCCACCTTGTTTTTAGTGCTAGGCACAGAGTAGATCGTAAATAGAAAGTAAGTAAATAATTGTTGACTGACTTGGTAGGCGGTTGGCTCCCCCAAGTGATCTCAGGTACCATTCAAAGACGCTGGTGCCCATTCCTCCTTTCAGGTCCTCAGGCAGGTTCCTTGAACCTACAAAATTTGACAGAAGGAAGGGCCTTTTTAATAACTGCCAGCATTCCGATGGTCATGATTTTTTTTTTTTTTTGGTGAGGCAGTTGGGGTTAAGTAACTTGCCTAGGTTCACACAGCTAGTAAGTGTTATGTGTTTGAGTCAGGATTTGAACTCAGGTCCTCCTGACTTCAGGGCCAGTGCTCTATCCATTATGCCACCTAGCTGTTCCCATGGCCATGATTTCTGAAAGTAAGAACAACTTCTCTCCTCAAGAGGCCATGCCTGGAAGGAAAGATACCCTCTTTGCTCAACTCAGTCAGCCCTGGCAATACCTCTTCCCCTGTCCATGACAACAGTTAGCTCCTTCTGGGTACAGAGAGTTGCTGGGAGATACAAATGAAATATCATTCGTGGTCCCTGTGATCTGTTCCCTTTGGGAGCTTGCAGTCTAGTTGGGCAGAGCAGGACTGTCCCCTTGGTTGCAGTGTGAACTCTTTACTCCGACTGACTTGACAGTATTATGCCTTGGCTTAGAGAATTGGACCCTTTCCAAGCCCATGGACTCTGCCTAGAAGTATTTGCATCAACGAGAATCTGATAGAGATGGGGGTGTCTCGTCTGTGGTGTCCTTTGTGCCACATATCATTATCCC
The DNA here is from genome assembly GCF_900497805.2 of Vombatus ursinus. Lineage (NCBI taxonomy): Eukaryota > Metazoa > Chordata > Mammalia > Diprotodontia > Vombatidae > Vombatus > Vombatus ursinus. Next base: position 11,360,917 of record NW_020940527.1, read on the forward strand.
TACCACTCAAAGGGTATATGCAACCTGAAATGTTCCAGTATCATTCTGATGACTCATGATGACCAATTAACTGACAATTCATCCTTGAGAGCAAACTTTTATTGAGGACTTATTTCCAGCCCCCCCAAAGTATGAAGGATGAGCCTCGGTCCCACTCTCTGGGAGTAACTCTCCCTTACCACCTTTCTCCCTGCCCTCCCTGTAAGCACCCAAATTTACTTCAGATTTGCAAGGAAGTTGTTGTGAGAGTGGATGTACCTCCCACCTCACTGGACTGTGTAGAAAGTGTTTTGTAAACCTTGAAGGCCTAAATCAATGTGACATCAGGAAATGTCATCACTCCTTGTTTCCCTCCATCACAAAAGGCTTCCTGGCAATGCTGCCTGGGTGGTGAGTGAATGAGGAGTGTGGTGAAGATGAATCATGAAAGTAGTAGCTGACATTTATAAGGGGCGTTAAGGTCTGTGAAGTATCTTATTTTATTTTTAATTTAATATTTCATTTCCCCCCTAATTATATGGGAAAGCAATTTTTAACATTTGTTTTTAAAATTTCTGAGTTCCAAATTCTTTCCTTAACCCATGCCTCCCGTCGAGAAGCAAGCAATTTGATATGGGTTATACATGTGCAGTCATGCAAAACATATTTCCATGTTAGTCATGTTGTTAAAGAAAACACAGACGAAACAACCCCAAGGATAATAAAGAAAGTAAAGAAAAAAATATGCTCTGATCAGCATTCAGACTCCATTAGTTCTTTCTCTGGAGATACATAGCATTTTTCATCCTAAGTCCTTCATTATTGTCTTAGATCTTTGTATTGATGAGAATAGCTAAGTCATTCACAGTTGGTCATTATCGATATTTCTGTTACTATATACAGTGTTCTCCTGGTTCTGCTCATTTGACTTTGCATCAGTTCATGTAAGCCTTTCCAGGTTTTTCTGATATCATCCTGCTTGTCATTTCTTACAGCACAATGCCAACATAATCACATACAACTTGTTCAGCCCTTTCCCAATTGATGGGTCATCCCCTCAATTTCTAATTCTTTGTCACCACTAAAACAACTGCTATAACTATTTTTTACATGTAGGTCCTTTTCCTTTTTTTTTTTTCTATAATCTCTTTGGGATACAGCCCTAATAGTCAAAGGGTATGCACAGTTGCTGGGTCAAAGGCTATGCACAGTTTTATAGCCCTTTTGGGCATAGTTCCAAATTGTTCTCTTGAGTGATTGGATCAATTCATGATATGAAGTACTTAAGAAACATTTTCTCAACTGCTGTATGAGGTTGGCCCTCCTAATATCTGATCTGTATAATTTAGGTATCCGAGACTTTAGAGCTAGAAAGGACTTTAAGAGATTGTGGAGTTTAATCAGTCATTTTGTTGTTTCAGTTGTGTCCGATTCTTCATGACCCCATTTGGGGTTTTCCTGGCGAAGACACTGGAGGGGTTTGCCATTTCCTTCTCCAGCTCATTTTACAGATGAGGAAACTGAGGCAAACAGGGTACGGTGACTTGTTCAAGGTCACACAGCTAGTCAGAGTCTGAGACTATATTTGAACTTACAAAGATGAGTCTTCAGACTCCAGGCCCAGTGTTCTATGTATCCGTTGCGCCACATAACTGCCCCCAACAACAACATTTTACCAGTGAGGAAACTGAGGTGGGGAGGGATTGAGTTACTGCCCAGGTGGCAAAGTTCAAACCCATGGCTTCCTGACTCCGAGTCCAGGGCTCTGACTAACTTCTGTTACAGAGAGGACCACGTGAGGGAGCTTGAAAGAAGATCTTCAGGTCAGTGCATCTAGAGCAGGAAGGGACCTCAATGGCTGTTTAGGCCATCACCCTTATTTTACATTGGAGGAAAGTAAGGTCCAGGGTATGTGACTTGTCCAAGGTCACACTGATAGTGTCAGAGAGAGGATTTGAGCCTGGGTCCTCTGGACTCCAGGGCCAGTGCTCTTTCTACCATACCAAGCTGCTCCTCTTCAACACTGGTCCAGCGCCGCCGTATTTGTAAGGATATTTGTCCGTGGTGATCTCACAGCTTAACCTTTCACTTTGGAAAGAGGCTTCACTCATTCAACAGGCATTTGTTGGCAGGCCTGGCTAGTACTGTGGGACTTAGTAGAGAAGTACTGTGTAAAATTAAAATTAAAAAGTTCTTCTTAGACTTTCGTTAGGGACAAAACACCTGCACACAGGAAACAAGGAATGATTTTTAAAAAAAAGACTTTATATTTGTATAGGCACATTAGAGGGTTTTGTTTTTTGTTTTTTGGCAGTTGGGGTTAAGTGACTTGCCCAGGGTCACACAGCCAGTAACTGTCAAGCATTTGGTCTGAGGCCAGATTTGAACTCTCAGGTCCTCCTGACTTCAGGGCCGCTGCTCTATCTACTGCGCCACCAACCTGCCCCAACGTTAGAGTTTTTCAAGCAATTTCACAATATATTGTCTTATCTGCTCCTTATGGGTGGGCAGATGCTATTATCCCCTTTTATAGATGAGGAAATTGAGGTTGAGAGAGGTCAGGTGACTCAGCTGGCAGGTCCAAGTCTTGGAAACCACTCTTGACGTGATCCTCCCACTCCATCCGTATTGCTTCATTGGTGCAGATAGGCCTAGGATCAAGAGTCTAGAGAACTGAGGTCTTGTCCAAGTTGTATCCCTAACCCTCTGTGTGACCCTAAACAAGGCGTGTCTCTCCGAGCCTGTTTCTTCATCTGTAAAATGGGGGAATTAGACTGCATAATCACTTAAGGTCCCTTCCAGCTCTAAAACTTCTGATTCCTAAATTATAGGATATAAAGGACGTGAGCTAGAGTGAATTCTGGAAGCTATTGACATTGATGCTCACAATTACTATGGAACTATTCTTTCCACCATTTTACAGATGAGGAAGCTGAGGTAGACTGCAGGTTAAGTGACTTGCCCAGGGTCATGTAGCTAAGTAAGTGTGGGCTTACTGAGGGCAGATTTGAACTTGGGTCTTCTTAATACCAGGCCCAGAACCCTCCACTTGATCATCTAGCTACCTCTGAAATTTATGTAGGTGGAGAGCACTGGGGCAGGACATTCCATGCCCAGAGAGCCTCGTAAGCATGACTTGGAGGTTGAGGCTGTGTAACTTCCCCTCTGCTGCCTTGTTTTGGGCACATAGGAACCACCCAGTAAACATGAGTTATCTGATTGAATACCAGAGTTTCTCTCCTCCTCCATCTGCTCCCCCTCCTCCCACAGATTTTCCATTTCTGGCTCTGAGGAAAGTCCAGGCCTACTGGAGATGCAGTCACAAGGCAAGCTGGTCATGGAGCTGAGAAAAAGGAACCGCTCATTTTCTGCCTCGCTTTGCCTCTCAGTCTCCCCAGGGTGAAGTAAGAAGAAAGAAGTCAAGGCTGTGTGGGCAGGAGGCCAGAACTAAAAAGGCAGAACACATAACTTGTGACAGTCCTGTGATATCTGGGTGTCAGCCTTTGGAGGAACTGAGGACCTGAAAGGAACATGGAGGGGCTCAGCATTAAGACCTTGGCAAATCATTTCCTCCCTCTGACCTCAGTTTCCTTATCTGCAAAGAGAAGGCGCTAAGCTAGATGACTGCTAAGATCCCATCTGTCTCTAACATGCTATGATTCTTGTGGCACAGGGACGTAACAGTAATTCATTCTATGATAAAAGCTGCAGAAAGGTGGGAGACTAAAGGAGAAGGGGGATTAGAGAAGGCTTCCTAGCTCAGGTGGCATTTCATTTGGGCTTTAAAGGATGAGAAGGAAATTTCTGGAGAACAGGGTGAGCCAGAGTTTGGAGGTAGGAGAGAGCGGGGCACACTTGGGCAGTCCCTTTGCCCAGAGCCTAGAATAGAAGGCAAGGAATAGGGTGAACCTTGGCCGGAAAGGAGGGGTGGTGTCCGATTTTGGAGGGCTTTGAATGTTGGGCTGCTGCTGAATAAAGTTTGGTATAAAACAGAGCCATTGGGGATTTTTGAGCAGGGAAACGACATGATCAGATATTAATTATTGTTGATCATAATATCAGACAGTATGCACCGACCGTCATATGTGGAGTATAGGCAATACAAGGATACAGATGGGTCACAGAATGAGAAAGAATAGTCAGAGAAAGCTTCGCAGAGGCTAGAATTGAGCTGAAAGAACAGCTTTCAATAGTCAGAGAGGGAGAGCCAGCTTCTAGCTTAAACACTCCTTAGAATCTGTGTTTTCATTAATTAGAAACTTATTTGTGGAGTTTGAATGCAGATCGAAGCATACTATTTGCTTTTTTTTTTCTTCTGTTTTGTTTTATTTCCTCTTTCTCATCCTCCTATTAGTTCGAATTCTTCCTTACAACATCACTAATGTGAAAATGTGTTTAATAGGAATGTATATGTAGAGCCTATTTCAGATTGTGCTCCCTCTTGGGGAAGGAGGGAAGGAAGGGGAGAAAAATTTAAAACTCAAAAGCTTATGGAAGTGATTGCTGATAAATGAAAATAAATAAATAAATAACATCAGCATTGAAAAGAAAACCTATTTGTGAATACCCTTAGCTGGTTGAGGTTGGATATGACTGATGGAGTCTGGGAAATGAGAGCCACTGTGCTGCTTAGCCTGTGTCCCCTACCCCCAGTCTGAACCGTTCTTCCTTGTTCCACATCCCCATGGCTCCTCTCCAGGTACTAGTAGGTAGTGACCTCTTTAGCCAAGGGGATCTTCCTATTTATTTGTTCCCTGTGCCCCTTTTCTCTAATGCTGATTTTGTAGGAATTCCCATGTCAAAATCCTGATTTCTTCTTTTATAGGCATGTCAGTCAGACTGTCTGCCTAGTGTTTCACCCCCCCCCTTTTTTTTTTAAGGCAGTCGGGTTAAGTGACTTGCCCAGGGTCACAGAGCTAGTAAGTGTCAAATGTCTGAGGATAAATTTGAATTCAGGTCCTCCTGACTCCAGGGCTGGTGCTCTATCCAGTGCACCGTCTAACTACCCCCACCCTTATTTTTCCACCCTGCCTTCCTCCACCCCCACTCCCCCAAATCTGAATTAGGAACTCCATGTGGGTCATAGAATTTGGGAGGAAAGTAGCATCCAGAGGACTGGGAGATATTGGTGACAGCACAGTTTGTAGTCAGGATGCAATTTTAGAGCTAAAACAGACCTTAAAGATCGTGTAGTGATCTTTTACAGATGAGGAAACTGAGTCTTAGGGAGATGAAGTGGCCTTCATTCATGCAGAAGAGATCAGTGACTGGCCCAAGGTCACACAGCTGTCTTATTTCTTTGTAGGAACTGGGATCCTTCTAATTCTTTCCTTGCCCTTCAGTGAGCTAAGGAGCTGAACTTGAAGAGATGCTGAAACTGAGACAATGTTTTTTTCCTTATTTGTAGAAGGCACCAAGGCACCTTGGGCAGCTAGGTGGCACCATAATGCTCAGAGCACCAGGCCTGGAGTCATGAAAACTAATCTTCATGAGTTCAAGCCTGGCCTCAGACACTTACTAACTGGGTGACCCTGCTTAACCCTGTTTGCCTCAGTTCCTCATCCTTAAAATGAAGTGCAGAAGGAAATGGCAAACCACTTCAGTATCTTTGCCAAGAAAACCCCAAACAGGGTCACAGAGCCCGACTGAAAAAAGTGAATGGACGAAAGTACAGATCTGAGTCTTGGGTTTGTCCAGGCTTGTACTGACCATTGTGATAAATCTTCTAGAGCCCCTTCCTCTCAGTCAGCTTCTGGTCCAGTAGACTTTTTGCTTGTTTGTTTCTCTTTCTCTCTTTTTTTTTCTTTTCCCCAAAGTTATCTCCTCCCTGAATTATTCCTTATCCTCCACCTCCCTCTTCCCGACCTCAACTAGGGAGGGAGATGCATTTTCTCAGCTCTTCTGAGGGGCCAAGCCTGGTCATTATAATTATACATCATTCAGCTACTTTTTTGTTCTTTCTATTCCCATTGTGGTGGGCCAGGTGGGCCCAGGTCTGAACATATCCAACTGTCTTGAGTTGATTTATTCTGTTCCCACTGCTCCTTTCCGTTTTCCATTTTTTGCCTGGAAAACTGTTGAAAGACTACTAGAAGCCTATCTTCTGAGACTTTGTGCTTACCTCACTTGGTTGTAGAAAGAGCTTCAGGGTTAAAATTGGGCCCAGTAACCCTTGGGAGGCTGGGGGGTGGGGTGGGAGAAGCCAAGGTAGGTCAGGAGCTTTTTATACCTGGGGCCTTTACAGCCCCCTCTCCATTAAGGACCAAGGAGCTTCCCACTGAACTTTCTTGCCTTAGCTGGGGCCATCTCCAGTCGTCCTGATCTATATCTTGCCACTGGACTCATGGCTTCGGAGGAGAAAGTGAGGCTGATGACTTTGCACAGGCCTCCCTCACTTAAATCCAGTTCACTTGCACATCTTGGCATCATCTTCCCGATGTCATGACCATCTTTTCTGGAATGAAGGACAAACAACAATCTTGCCTTAACATTTTTTCTTTGGTAGTTTTCAATTTGTTTGGTGATTGGGTGGGGCAGGGAATGTAATCAATGGCTTTCAATGAAAATGAGATGACTTGTGTGCTCAGGGAAAATGTTTTGATCTACCTGTATATTGAGCTAACTTCCTGTATCTGTTGTAAACTGCTGTGGACATTGAATTAACCGGAGGAGGGTGGAAGGCTAGCTAGTTTGCTGTTGGAGTTTGACCTCAAGTATTTACTCTTAAGAACCCTGAGCTTCTCCCGGAAGCCAGCCAGTCTGGCAACTAGTATTTGTTAATTGGTCCTATATGATGTGCCAAAGCCGTGTGCTAAGCCTATCTTTAAAATACATATGTGTATGTATGGATGTGTGTATTTGTATGTATGTATCCCTTTCCCCTGTTACTGTACTTTTGAGGCGCAGAATACTCCAGTCTCTGCTGATTTAAAGTTTTAGGTTACCTAAGGTAATCAGAGTGCCAGGCACTTAATAGGCACCTAGTAAATGCTTATTGCTTTGGTGGTGCATGAGTTTGACTGTGATGTATTACTAATAAAGCACTGTGTAGGAGAAGCAGCTGAAAGTCATCTGGGAGCATAAGGGGGTGGGGGTGGGGGTGGGGATGGAGAGCTAAACCTGTAGCAAGAATGAGGGCTAAGCTGTGTCCACCATCCGGAGGATGTCCCCAAGATCCTGGTTGGGCCCACCTGTTTAGGATTCACTTGAAGACATGTACAAAGATGGCCAAGGATGAAGAGACCTGGATGAAATGTTGGAGTAGAGCCCAATTCCTGTCCAGTATGACAAGTGGACATTAGTGAGCCCTGTTGTGAGACACTGAGGCAAATCTTGTCTTACAAGGAGGCCAGAGGTTGTTAATGGTGCTGCAAAAATTTCACTGGCTCTAAGGATTTTAAGGTTTATGTAACCAGGGTTCCAGACTAGAATTATTGAATTGTTAGAAGTAGAAAGGGCTGATTGTTGTTCAATAATGGCCAAGTCTTCGTGACTTCATGGACAGTAATAGCATGCCAGTACGGTCCATGGGGTTTTCTTGGTAGAGACACTGGAGGGATTTGCCATTTCCTTCTCCAGTGGATTAAGGCAAGCATAGGTTAAGTGACTTGCCCAGGATCACACAGCTAGTAAGGATCTGCGGCCTGAATTGAACTAGGTCTTCCTGACTCCAGGCCCAGAGCCATCTAGCTGCCTCTAATTTTAAATCTGCTGCCTGCTGATTTTACTGAATAGGCAACTGAAGTGGTTTTGCTTGTCAGTTTATTTACATTAGTCAGTTTATTTACATTCGGCTTCCGCTGAAAAGATCTGTTTTGATCCCACAGACACCACCCTGTGAGGTTGGGAGGGCAGATATCATCTCCATATTGTCAAGGAAACTCCAAATAATTTTTCCCAAGGCTAGTAAATAAAAATAAGGCCTAGAAGTAGAGCCCAGGCTTTCTACTTCTTGGTCCAGTTCTCTATTAGTTTGTTATGGGAACATCGCTGAGACTATGTCAGACATGAACATCACAGAGCCACTGAAGGAAGCCCCCAGGCTGGTTCAGGGGAAAGAGAAGGGCCTGTGGAGGCCAAGCAGGTAGGCTCAGATCCTGCTCTGATGCTGATATATGGGGGGTGTGGGATACCAGCAAGTCACTGACCTCCCATACCTGCAGTTTCCTCAAATGTAAAATAGAGTGGACCAAATGGCCCCCAAGTTTCACCCCCATTTTGCCCATGTTTATGCATTAGAGGTTTTGAAAGACCTCTAGTATTTCTCGAACTAAACTGCCAAGCATTCAAACCTTACTGAAGAGAGAGCAGCTCCCATGGGCTGGCCACATTGTTCAAATGCCAAACATAGGTTGCCTAAAAGACTATTTTACAGAAAACTCACACAAGGCAGGTGCCCACCTGGTGGTCAGAAGAAGTGATACAAGGATACTGTCAAGCTCTCTCAAGACCTCTGGAATTGATTGTGTGACATGGCACACTGGCACAAGAGGCCCAGCTTGGAGTGCCCGCATTGAAGAAGGCGCTGTGCTGTAGGGACAAAGCAGAATTGCAGTAGCTCAAAAGAAACGTGAGATGTGCAAAGTTAGAGAATCCACCCCAATGTTGGTGCTGAACCTGGGGTAGAGCCTGGGAGCTCCTGTTGATCTGATCAGCCAACGAAACTTGGCTCTAACATAGTGAGGTCATTTTGGTTCTCTTCAAGAACAAAGAACAACAACCAGTAATATTTGTCTAGAAGACATCATCCCTTTTCCCCTAAAGAAATGATCCATATTAAAGAGATAACCTTGGAACTGAAGCTGTCCATGCTTGAGGCTCTGGGAATTATGGCACCTGAGTTTGAGCCCAACTTTGCCACTGGCAACTTTGCTAAGTGGTCTTTATCTGTCTAATAATAATAAGAACTCATTTCTTATCATTCACTTGAGGCTTGCAAAGCAACAAACCTGGACCTCTCTCTCATGAGTAGAAACTTTACCTGTGAAGATCAGCAGCTTTTCTGCAAATTAAAGCCTTAGAGTTGTCTGGGACATCAGTGGATGTCCTAAGAGAGACTTGAACAAAAGCCCCCCCTCCATCCTTATCCCACCCAGCCCCGCCCACTGTCACCACGCCCCTGCTGCCTCTCCATGTAGGCAGTAAGAGCATTGTTAACCCCTCTTTTGCATATGAGTAAACTGGGGCTCCCAGGAGTTTCAGGGACATGTCCATAGTCATGTGGTTAATAAGTGACTGAAGGAGCACCTGAACCCAGATGTCTGACTCCCAAGTCCAGCACAATTTCCACCATGCCACATCGCCTCAGATGAGAGCCCTGCCCTGTGTGAAGGTGATTCGAAAAGTTAAAATGCTACACAGATAGTATGTGGGATTATTTTCAACAATGCTCTGAGCAGTTCTGTGTTTGCTTTCTGCTGGTCTCCTTCACTTCCTCTCGGCTTTAACCCTTCACCTGTTCCCTTACTTAGAGGGTGGACAGCAAGGTCAGGGGTGTTCCCAGGGACAGCACATTTTGTGGTTTACAATTTGCCTTGACCTTTTCCAGTAAATGGTGAGATTGAGTAGTGTGTGTTGGTGACTGGGACATTCCATGTGTCTTCTCTTTTCCTTCTGGGTAGCTGTGGCCTCTAGAAGGTAATACCTGGTCTGTGTCATGTAATCAGGACTGGCACAGCTAGATAGACTTAGTCCATACGCAGCTCCCTTTAACTTCCTTGCCCACAGAAAATGCCAAAACCATCTCCAGTCTAAATGTCTTTGCTTCTGTTCTTTTGCATTTGCAGAAAGGTTGTTTAAACAAGAGTGGGAGAACCATCCCATGACTAGAGAGGACAGATATTGTCCCAATTTTTAAAAAAGACATTAAGAATCTGTACTACTTATAGTAAAGTACTTATAGAGTAGTGAACTTGACTTCAGATCCTGGCAAAATTCTAGAATGGAGAGAGAGAGGGAGGGAGGGGAGGAGGGAGGGAGACAGAGAGAGAGAGAGAAAGAAATAGGTGTTTCCCCTTGTAGAATGTAACCACCTTTTGAGTAGGAGTTAACTTTTCCTTCTGAGTATCCTCAGTCTTAGCCCAGTGCCTGGCACACAAGTAGACAGTCCTTAATAAATGCTTGTTAATTGATAGATTGATCTAGAAAAGAGTGAGTCATGAAAAGCCAGCATGGCTTTATTAAAACAAGTCATGCCAGACTAATCTCATTTACTTTTGAAAAGGTTACAAGACTGATAAATGAGCAGAATGTTGTAGAAGTTGCTTAGGGATTTTTTTTTCTTGTAGACCCAATTGAAAGATGCGAGATATTGGAGATAGATTGTAATAGAGGTAGTTGGATTGGGAAGTGGTTGAAAAGATGGACCCCAAAACTAGTTTGGTAGTGGCTCAAGATGAACTTGGAAGGTTTCTAGTGGAGTGGCCTAGGGGTCTGTGTTTTAACAGTTTTATCAATATATTGGCTAGCCGATAGAGATCAGTCGCATCAGTCACAAGCTTTTCTGATTTCAACTGCCACAAAGGTAGGAGGAACAGCTAGCTGGTTGGGTGATAGGATCACAGACCAGAGTATTGGGCCAAGTCTCATTAAGTCTTAAACTTTGGGTCAAAAAGTACTGGGTAGGGGAGATGTGGCTAGATAGCAAGTCATTGAAAAAGCCCTAGTGGTTCTGTTGGCCTGTTAGCTCAGAATGAGTCAGTAGTATGTCAATGTGGCAGCCAAAAACCATGGTGTGATCTGAGGCTGTAATGAGAGAAATGTAGTATATGATAGAGGTGTCAGATGCACTGCTGGGAACCAGGTTAAAATGTCATTGGGAAATACTTAATAGACTAAATAAGAACATAATAAAACATAGATATTGAATAGTTTTCTAATATGTGACATGCAGGGATCCTTAAGTACAGTTTAGTAGCCCCAAGAGAAGCAGGTTTATTGCTGATGACTTTCCTAACGACCAGAGCTGTCTGAAAAGTGGCTTTGGCTCACGTGATGGAATGGTTTGCCCCTCGATGGTACTCTTCAATTGAGGGCTTACGGACCATTTGTCTGGAGTGTTGTACAGCAGTTTCTTGTCCATGTATGGGTTGGACCAGATGGCCTGGGGTGGGGTTGTGAGTATATGTGTGTGTGTTGGAGGGGGGGTGTCTCTTCCAATGTGAGATAGATGGTGGATCTTAGAAAAGTCCACTGTGTGGTGTAGGAAAGCTATATTAGAGAGAGGGGATGGTACGAAGAAGAGGATTGTGGGGATTGGGCTAGATGATCTCTCAGATCCATCCCAGTCTTTATCTTATGATCCTTGGTGATGTTCTAGATAAGCCTTGGCCACTGGAGTCGTTAAGCCTTCTTGGCTGTGTGTGTTCTTGGCCACTGGAGTCTTTAAGCCTTCCATGTAACACACATGTGACTTTTCACAAAAACAAGGACTTAATGTTTCCTCGAGGGTGGAATTTTCTGCTCTCCAAAAAAAGCCTCCCTTGTTGCACCCCACCCCTAAAATATTTCACCCTGATTAACTGACACCTTGCTCACCCCTGAGTCCATCCATCTCAGAGCTGGGCAGTATGGGGTAGGGGAAGAAAGGGTTGTTATTCTCTTTAGGTTTTTGCAGAAGCACAGATCTCGACAGGAAGCTGTAAGATGATGTCAAAATAGGTGGAATATATACCATACCTAGCATAGCCCCCTCATTTTACAGAGTAGGAAATTGAGGCTGAGAGGTTGAAGAAGCATTTTCAAAGTCACTGCACTAGTAAGGGCAGAACAGGTTCTGGAACCCAGAGTACATAGATGTGTGGAACAGAAAAAGACTTTAGAAGTAATTTAGTCCTCTTGTGAATGGGGTGGGGTGGGGTGGGGGGAACAACGTAAAGAGACTTTACCCAGCCTTTATAACCTTCTAAGAGGGATCAAAGGATTAGAGCTGGAAATTGGACCTTAGAATTCATCTAGCTCAATCTCATTTCACAAGTAAGGAAACCAAGGCCCCAAGAGGCTGAATGGTGATTTTCCTTAAGCACATCTAAGTATGTCATGACCCTACTCAGTGAACTCCAGTGCTTTGAGAACAAACTATGAATTCCTCTGTTTGGCTTTTAAATCTATTATCTGACCCCAACTGGTCCTTCCAGCATTATACAGTGCTTCCCTTCTTGTCTCCTGTGGTCCATCCAAACTGTCCTTTTCTCTGTTCCTCATACATAGCACTCCTCCATGCCTTTGCAGTGGTGACCATCTCCTATGCCTGGAATGCACTCTCTCCTCACCTCTGCCTTATAAAATCTTATGCAAAAAGTTACTAAACAGTATGTGGCCTTGGATCCAGCTGTACCAGTACTAGGCTCATACCCTCCAAGATCAAAGAAACACCAAAAAGTCCTGTATGTACAAAAATATTTATAGCTGCTTTTTTTGTGGTGGCCAAAAAATTGGAAACTCAGTTCCTCTGACTCCTGTTCCACTGATGCTACCTGCCTTTCCTCTTAGGTGGAGGTCTGAAGCAGGTCTTCTGTGTGTTTGCTTCTCTTCTCTAGCTACTTTCCACATCCTGCCTTTGCTTAAGCCATGCAAAGGGCAACTAGACCAGCAGGGGAACAAAGTTGGGATGGTCTTGATGGTACTTGAGCGGGGCGGCTCCTCATCTCACTCGCTGTCTTGTTACCAAGGCTCTGAGTTTTGATTGGGCTGTTCTTGCCTTCTAGGATGGTGCATTTCATCTTTGTTGTTTAGGCTTAATTGATACCTTTGTTTATACCCATAATGATTTTCCCCAAGTTCTCACTTTCCATCCCCGGTGAACCCTTCCTTGGAACAGAGGAGAACGATTACACCAACTGACACAGATTTTGTCCGACGGCACAAGTAGGTAACATTCATGCACCTGTTGTCCCATTTTTTTAGGCATGGGTTTCTCAAGATCGGTCTCCAGCTTGAAAGGTTGATCAAAATTTGACAGCTTTTCAGGGTCTTCATTTATTTTATTGTAGCCCTCTGTATTGATCTTTTTTGCTCTGCATCAGTTCATGCATGTCTTCAGGAATGCCAAATTCATTATAGTCAGCTGAGAAGGATCAGAAGGAGAATGTCAGCCCTAGGGCTCCTGACTCCTTTTTGCCTGGGGATGATCACCAGTGACCTTTCCAGATTGCTCTTTTGATCTCTCAGCCCTGCTGGAGATTCAAACAAAGCAGCTCAGTGGCCAGGACCCAGCAGAAGGCAGACTAGACAGTGATACTCACGTAGGCGATTCAGTTTATAAAGCCAGGCCTTCGTCTCTTTGGGAGTGTACGTTCTGATCTTGCAGCTTCAGTCCCCATTAGGAGTAGACTAGCTCGTGATGTTCCATGAAGGTGAAGGATTACTTCACGTTCCCATTTGACATTTTCTCTTGAAACTGTTCAAACAGTGGGTGAGAAGAAAAGGCTTTGCCAACATCCGCAGAGAAGAGAATACGCATTTGGTGGAGATGAGAATGCTACTGCTCATCGAATCCTGAAATAGTGTTTTCAACATTTTATTCTTCCATTCAGAACACCTTGGGTGACTCGCTATCCTTTACTGGATAGAGACCCAACTTCCTGGCCTGATGATGCAGATCCTTTCCTTCCTGGTCCTTGGCTCTGTTTCTGACTTCCTCTCTTGCCAGTCCCCAGAATCCATCCTTCTCCCTGCTCCTGAATATGATATGGACCTGGCTTCTTCACCATCCAGGGGTCCTTCCCCTTGAGACAGTTTCCGCTGGTGAGACCGTGCTGAGTAGTGTTTTCAGGTGGAGCCCAGTAACAGACCCTGCCTGTGTGGCCTTTTTGCTAACTTTCAGACCTCCTTGGCGCTACAAACTGAGGAGAGTGGGCCAGATACTGTATTTTGACAAAGACATCAATAAACCGGGGTGAGCATGAATGAGGTTGACCTAGTGATGAAGCAAAGGTTTGAAAATCATGGCTCGGTAGCTTGGTGGCATGACAGATGAATACTGGGCATGGGATTAGGAAGGCCTGGGTTCAAATCGTGCCCCCAACACTGACTAGCTGGGTGACTTTGGGCAAGTCACTTAACTAACTTCTGGGAGCCTCAGTTTCCTCATTTGTAAAATAAGGATAATAGCGCCTAACTAAAGATTAATAGGATGTGCAGATATATGTAAAGTACTTGGCAAATCTTAAAGCACTACATAAATGTTGGTGATTATTGTGTTAGAAGCAGCTGGAAATTGTTAACTTGGATAAGAGAACACCTTGGGGGACTGGGGGTGGAGAGTGGGTCAGGGAGAACCTCGCAGCTGTCTTCAGCCCTCTCAAGGAGATTCTTACGTGGAAGAGGGATTGGGCTTGTTCTTTTAATCTTGCCCCCTTGAGAAGAACCAGAAGCTGTGGGTTGAAGTTGCTGGGAGCCCAACGTGGGCTTCATACACGAAACACTTTGTTGTAACAGAGCTCGTCCTGAGTGAACCAAAATACCATTTGAAGTAGTGAGCTCACTGCCACCGGTATTGGTCAAACACGGTCTGGCCTTTCAGGGCTGCTGTATAGAAATAGTGAAAGCACTGTTTCATTTTCCCCCTTCATTGGGGAAAGTGATGGCCTAGATTCGAGGCACACCAAGATCTGAGCTTTGCCTGTGACTCTGGAAAGCCTTTGTAAGTTATGGGGCTAGACCTCTCTCAGTCATCTTAAACAAGGTGTGGGCTTCAGAGGAAAATATTGCAGGCAGGATGAATGACCCCAGTGTGAGTTAATTTTAACACTGAAAAACAAACCAGGCAGGCGTACGTGTGAGTTGCCAAAGGGGTGGGGAGCCCCTAATCCCTTAGGCTAGATTTAAAATACCTTTATGAATAGAATGCTTTTGGTGGAGCTCTGCCCTTGGTAGGTGTGGGCTGACTGAGAAGGAAACTTGGGGGAGGGGTGGGGGTGGGGCCTGCCTGTCCCTGTCTTGGTGACTCGGCTTATTAAACTTTCCAGAGAGAGTTGGTTTTTGCAATTTGCCTTTCTTTCCTCCAGAAGTCATAGGGAGCAGTCAGATTCTGTGAATCCTGGTGAATCCCGTTTAGAAGGGCCATTGGGCACCTGAACTCCACAGGGATACCCCAGATCTCTTTCCAGGAAGCTAGTTTGGGTTAGCAGGGCCAACTTCGATAGTCAGTCAGTATTCAAAAAGCCAGGCCAGTAGTCGGATTAGGGTGCAACCGTAGACCTTGTTGATTATGGACCAAGCACTCTTTATATCGGGCAGGATGAGTATTTTGGGCAGAGGTCCAAGCAGGTGTCTGGGCCTAAGGGAAGCAGGCTCCAAGAGGCTCCTTGGAGCAGACAGCCTGGGCAGAGAGAGACGGAAGGGAACGAAAGGGAAGAGGGGTTTGGGGTGGGACCTGAGGCAGGGTTGCTGGTGAAACAGGTATTTTTGTGGTCACCTGACCAGGTTAGGCCTAGAGACATGCGGAAGGTGAGACAGAGATTGGCGGACCTGAGGCAACAGATTTTCTCCAAGAAGCCCAGTTGTGCCAGCAGAGGCTTACTCTCAGGTGCCTTTTAGAGGAACCAGGGTTCTAAGGGTCAGCCCTGCCTTAAGGGGAGGGGAGCTGGGGATCTCTGGGGCCTGGTTTTAAAGGGCCTGGGCTTAGAGGAGGGGAGTCTGACCTTGCTAAGGCACAGCTTCTTCCTTAGTACAGAATTCCTGAATCTAATCTAGGAGGTTGGGGGGAACTCCAGGGGGGCTTGGTTGGGCACAGCATCCCTCAGATTATCGTTGGTCAGTTTGCCTCCCTCCCTGCTCATGCCAGGGTCTTGCTGGAGGAGGAAGGCATGACCTGAAGGCATCTGAGAACAGGGGTGGTGTTCGAGGCAGGAGCAGCATCTTTGAAGCACCAGGCCCTAGGCCTTGGCAAGTACAATGTTTGGCCAGGCTTTCCCATCCCACTACCTGGTGTTTTCAGTGGGCCTCTGTGTCTCTAAAGACAAAACTATCCGAAGGACCACGTTATTGTTGTGGAATAGTCAAAAGTGAGCATGAGCATGAACTGTCAGTGAAAATGAAATCAGAGCCTTGGGGGCAGGGGCTGGTTTTTCAGATATCCACGTCATCTCCCTCTATTTAAATAGACTTTTCTCAAGGGCCTGGTAAGTAATACTCTCTTAGTCCAAATATAGTCTGCACCTTCCCCCCCAGTCTAGCTCGTACAACACCTGAGTTCAGGTAAGAGAATGACAGGAAAGAGTGGTAAGGTTGAAGAGAGCAGGGATGGTAGAGAAAAATGAACTGACATTTTTATTTAAATTCAGTGAAATACGACAATTTTTGGTGGTATTTTTAAATGTAATTATTTTTCAGGCATACATATGTAATTGTTTTTTTTTTTTTTTTTCAAAAAGATATCATCTATTTGAAGGCAGCCTATCTGGGGACGTTATATAA
The DNA here is from genome assembly GCF_900497805.2 of Vombatus ursinus. Taxonomy (NCBI): domain Eukaryota; kingdom Metazoa; phylum Chordata; class Mammalia; order Diprotodontia; family Vombatidae; genus Vombatus; species Vombatus ursinus. The sequence goes on from NW_020940527.1 coordinate 11,377,312, forward strand.
TATACATTATATATGAGGCAGAGCGCGGGATGCCATAGTCACTTTCTTTTTCTGTCTCGGCTCTGCCCTAGCAGATGGCATCTCAGTGTGCTGTGGCCAGCAATGTGATGAAAATAATAACAGCAAGTGTTGACATCGATCTTTTTTTGAGATTTGCAAAGCTTTTTACAAATAATTAACTCATTCAATCCTGGCAACAAGCCTGGGAGCTAGGGGCTCTTATTATCCCTATCTTACAGATGTGAAAACTGAGACAGGCAGAGGTGAAGTGACTTATCTAGGATCACACAGCTTGTTAGTGTCTAGGGTGGGATTTGAACTCAAGTCTTCCTGACTCCAGACCCAGTGCTCTATCCACTATACCATCTAGCTGCTTCCAAATGCTATTTAAAATGGCCAGTAGCATGAATGAAACAAGGCAACTTATGTATGGCTATGCCGACAATGTGACTTTTCTCCTCCTTGGGTAAAGTGTGTGGAGGGTCAACCCTTGAGGAGCTGGAGAAGAAGAGACTAAGTTTTTTCTCTTTGTTTCAGGTCTAAGCGATGAGCTATCCAGGCTATCCCCCCCCTGCAGGGGGCTACCCACCAGCTGCCCCAGGTAAGGAGTGGGGGCTCCCCATGTTCTTCAGTAGCAATTCAGTATCCTCTCCCCTGTCCACCACACACACAGTGAGTGAATACTGAGGTGCCACAGACAGGGAAGTGATGTATAGAAAGACAAAGCTGGGGGGCAGGGAGGTTTTTGAACAACAGCCACAAAATAGGGGGAACCAGACCAAAGGTGTTTAGAGATGTTCTTCACTCACTCAGAGGCAGAGGAATGGAACAAAAGCCCTGAGAAGGAGAGTATTATTCCCTCCTTGTCTATCCCTGGGTCCCCTGGACAGAAGCAGCACAAGTCTGGCCTTGCTGTTTGCTGGATGACCGCACCACCCCAGAGATGAGAAGGAGGCTTTCCTATGGAAAGTGGGACGTGATGTTTTAGTACTAGTGCCCCTGCAGATTCGTTCCCCCAGAGGCTTTGTCTAGAAAGGAGCGAATGAGCAAGCATCTATTAATGTTCACCATGTGGTAGGAACAAGGCTCTGCTTCCAGAATTTTCACACTCTCCTTGAGAAAGACTAATGCAAACACAGGTGGGTAAGGGGCAGATCTGATATAACAGTTTGCAGAGGTTTGGCTCATCCCGAAACGTTGATTGCAGGATACCTGATTTCTTGTTTTCCATGCAAGGCAAAAAATACTCTTTTGCCCTGTTCAGATTGCCAGGATCTTAGTATTTTTCCTCTACTGTTTTTGACCTGGAATAGAACTCAGTCATCAGTCAGAAAGGAAACACCATGAAAAGGAAGGAAATAGGGATAATGACCTTGTGCTCATCCCTCTCATGGTATTGGTTTGCTAGGGTAGGTGAGAAAATGAACAGCACAGCACCAGCCGCCTCCATCCCAATGTGGAACTCTAAACATCTTTCTGGCCCCATTTTGAAATCTTGAAATTTCATAATTGAAAGGCACCTTAGACATCATCCATTCCACTTTCCTTATTGTCCTCAGTTGAGGACACAGAAACCCTTGTCTATTTGCTGTAATAATGGCGTGTGACGGGTATTTTTTCTTTTGTGCATAGATCTCCATCTCAGGTGAATCCATTATAGGTGTTAAATCACAAATGACACAGGTTTGTTGCTCAATGGAATAGATGAATCAGTGCTCATTTTAGTGACTCAACTGTGCTGCAACATTGAAATCAGGAAGAGCTGGGCGGTGACATTTTAGGCTGAGAGAAGCAGGGTGGTGAAGGGCCCAAAGGTGAATGACTGGACCAGATCACCTCCGACGTCATCTTCCAACGCTGAGATTTCTTGGCTCCTTGACAGCCAATGGGGTTAGAAATGCCTCTCCTGGAAAGCAGCACAGGCTGCCAGAGGATGGGCTCATAATCACTGAGCTTAACTAAGCCCCATAAAGGCCCTATGAAGATCACAGAAACACAGCCTTGTTAATAGAACTTGGGCTTAAATTAGTAACACCTTTAAAAGCTTCCATTGATGGGTTTGGTTTTTTTAAATCTAACCCAGCTGTCCTGCATTTCCACTTAAGAAGAAAACAGCGTAGTGAGAGTAGATAAAATTTAGGCCCTGGACATTTTCGAGAGAAAGAGTCATGATCTTGTGAGAGGGCTGGTTTGGCAGAAAGAGGGGTGAGGCACTCAGTAAATATTAAATTTCATGTAGCATTGCAAAGAGTAGATTCCAGCAAAGTGTACTTTCTAGCAAATGATACTTTTCTGATTTTCCTCATAAAATTGGAGATACATTCCATTGGAAGGACAAAAAAAATTATCTCCTAGATGTCCTTTTTCAAGTAGAGCAAACCAAAAATTTAAAAAAAATTTATAAAAAATAGCTGTGTGACCCTGGGCAAGTCACTTAACCCCAATTGCCTAAAAATAAAAAAAATTTTTAAGAATCAAGTAGAGCAAACCTTTAAAAATGATTTGCTTTAAAGGGGGAAACAGCAAATTTTCTTTTTTTAAAATTAATTTATTTTGATTTATCAACAATCACTTCCATAAGCTTTTGAGTTTTAAATTTTTCTCCCTGTCTCTCTCCCCAAGATGGCACACAATCTGATATAGGCTATACATATATTAAACATTTTCACACTAGTTATGTTGTAAGGAAGAATTAGAACGAATAGGAGGAACCACAGGAAAAACAAAACAAAACAGAAGAAAGAAATAGCAAATAGTATGCTTCGATCTGCATTCAAAGTCCATAGTTCTTTCTTTGGATGTGGATAGCATTTTCTATCATGAGATCTTTGGAGATGACTTAGATCCTTGTATTGCTGAGAAGGGCTAAGTCTATCAAAGTTAGTCATTGCACAACGTGGCTGTTACTGTGTACAACATTCTTCTGGTTCTGCTCACTTCACTCAGCATCAGTCCATACAAGTCTTTTCAGGTTTTTCTGAAGTTCACCTGCTCATCATTTCTTATAGCACAATAGTATTCCATTACATTCATATACTACAACTTGTTCAGCCATTCCTCAATTGATGGGCATCCTTTCAATTTCCAGTTCTTTGCCACCACAAAAAGAGCTGCTATGAGAATTTTTGTACATGTGGGTCCTTTTTCCCATTTGTATGATCTTTTTGGGATACAGCCCTAGAAGTGCTGTTGCTGGGTCAAGGGGTATGCACAGTTTTATAGCTTTTTGGGCATAGTTTTATATTGCTCTCAAATAGTTGGATCATTTCACAACTCAACCAACAATGTATTAGTGTTCCAATTTTCCCACATCTTCAACATTTTCAAAACTGCCTCAGACTTCAAAAACATCCAAAAGTCTAGATTTGAGCTGTGCAGTGTGGCATAGTGGACTGAGGGTCAGCCTTGGAACCAGGAAGAGCTGGGTTCATCTTCCTTCTGATGCACAATACTTCATCTTGCCCCGAAGGAACCCGATGCCAATCTAGTTCAGTTGAGGGAGGCTCCACACTGTGGATTCCCTACCAGTGAAATCAGAGGTCCACATTCTTCCCCCCAGCTCCCTTCCACATCCTTCCAAATATTTTATTTCTAGACTTGGTGTGGGAAATCATGTGATTTTTGGAAGCTGGACGTTTGGCAGGTGAGCAGCCTCCAGAGTTACAGAAACCCAAGACCAGTAGACTGATTGGGAAATAATGCCTTAGAATGAATGAGCAACTTAAGTTAGGGGCGCTTTTAAGATAATTTGTGTTTGTTTTTAAAGATACCTATATCATAGTATAAATACATAGTGGATTAATTTTTAATTTTAGTTGGTTTCTGTAGCCTGTATGTGACAAGCAAAAGTCACAATGAGCATCTATTAAGCACCTACTGTTCAACAGGACTGAGCAGAAGCAGAGAAATAGTTTTCCTTGTTAGATAGAGCCCCATAACCATAATATAAATGGTTCGTTGGTGGGGGAAATAAGAGTAGAACAGAAAATAGAATGGTGAATTTATGCCCCAAAGCGTTCTTGTGTATAATCAGTCAATCAGCAAAGATTTATCAGGCTGCTGTTATGTGCCAGATACTCTATTTGATGCCAGGGATACAAATAAAAAATAAGATAACTAGACCTTGCTTTCAAAGAAGTTACAATTTATTGGGAAGATGCAGCATGTTCACAGATTATTAAGTATGGAACAGATAGAAATTTTTTTTTGAGAAAATCAAGAAAGGCTTCTTGGACAAAGCAGCTGTGCAAATTTTAAAAATTCCTGTTCTGCTGCTCACACCTGTGAGGCCATGGGCAAGTTGCTCCACCTTGAAGGGTCTTCAGCTTCTTGTCTGTACAGTTCAGGGGTTGGACAGTGCATGGTGCATAATCAGTACTGGAAAATGCATTTTTCATTTGCTTGTAGTCTGTCAGCCTTTCCAGCTCCAATTCCTGTAATCCTATTATTCTAAAAGATTATGGAAGGGAGAGGGATTCGTTCTCAAACGGGAGGATGCCCAGGCTAACAAGGTCCCTAGATGGGCTCCTTGGGTTTCCTCTCCTTGCCTCATAGCTTCAAGACTGAGCCTGATGCAGGCTAGAGTTGCCCATTGATGGCCCTCCTGTTGTATCTGCATTCATCTCTCTTTGACCAGTTTTTAGCCTAGATCCTTGTTTATATGAAAGGAAATTCTTGTCTGTCTCTCTTTTTCTACTTGGGAGAATAATCTTTTTATGTTATGAGTTTTTAAAGCTTTGTTTGGGAAATGTTTCTTTGAGGGCCTGGGTTTCTTGATACTGTACTCCTGCAAAGGGCTGCTTTACCTGGGGGAAGGAGGGCAGGGCTCGTTATTTGAGGGCTTTGCTTCTTGGCCTGTCCTGTTGGTGAGTTTTCAGCTTTGGACATCAGCAGAAGGTTGGGCCTGGCTTGACAGTGTTTGCTGTTCTGTTTCAGGCGGTACTGCCTGGGGGGGCACAGCCTACCCCCCCACCATGCCCCCAATCGGGCTGGACAATGTGGCCAACTACGCTGGGCAGTTCAACCAGGATTATCTTTCAGGAATGGTAAGTCTTGCTCCTTCAGGGTGAAATTCTAGAGGATTGGATTTGTTTTGGCAGAAGAGGGAAATGCTCTTGGGCATTTGGATCCGTGACTTTGACTGTGTGTCATTCAGTCAGCAGATGTTGATCGAACATCTGTTTTCTGGGGTATGTATTTGGACTGTTTGGGGGAAATGTTTGTCATAGCCCAAGAGAACCAAAGCATCTTTGTACTGCATCTCAGTACAAGAAAGAGACCTCAGAACCCATCTTGTCCTTACAGGCCAGGAACCTGAGACCTAGGGATCTTAAGTGACTTATCCAAGGTCACACAGGTAGTATCAGACTATTTGTCCTCTTGGTCTAGGGAAGAAAGAGAAACATCATTTCAGAGAAATGCACAAGTCTTTGGGTTTTTTGTTTTTTTTTTTTTTTTGGGAGGGGGGGGGGGTGGAGTGAGAGACATATAAAAAAAAAAAGGAAAAGATGTTCCTGCCCTGAAGGAACTTACAGTCTTGTTTGGAGAGAGAAAAGAATGAGATAAGAGGTGAGTTTTGTTTTCTAGGAGAAGGGATACCTCTTCATCTGAGAGTGAAAGAAGGAAGAGATTTTGGAGGGAAAGTGTCTGAGTAACATCTGAGATGTAAATGTCAGCTGGAAATATTGATAAAAACAATTAAATGCTAAACTGTAGGATACCAGCTACTCACAGAAGGGAGGCGTCTGTGTGGGATAGAGAAGTCAAGGAAGGCTTCAGGGCTTTGGAAAGTGTGTGTGTGTGTGTGTGTGTGTGTGTGTCTGTCTGTCTGTCTGTCTGTCTGTCTGTCTGTCTTATAAATCTGAGATCCTATCTTTAGCCCAATGAGAAGAGCTCCTATCTGGAGTGGGAGGACAGCTGGGCTTTGCAAAGAACTCCCTGACTTCTCCCTGATTATCAAGTGTGACCTCATGAGAATCAGCCTCAAAAAAGAGGAGAGGTTGTGGGGAGTGCTGTGATAATTATCGCTAGGTCCCACGTTGAGCTTACTCTATTTGGCAGTGGTTTAAGCCTTTATGGGGAGTGGTTTCTTGAGGTGTTTTTTTTTTTTTTAAATCACTCCTATTTAATTGTGACATTTTTATTTTGTTTGTGCTTTTTCAGGCTTCTAACATGCCAGGGACATTTGGAGGAGCCAGCATGCCAAATATATACCCTGGAGCGCCTGGAGGAGGTTTCCCACCCATTACTCCTGGGGGGTTTGGGCAGCCCCCTCCTGCCCAGCAACCAGTGCCCCCTTATGGAATATACCCACCTCCTGGAGGAAACCCACCCTCAGGAATGCCAGGTTACTCAGGATACCCCGGGGGCCCTGTGCCAGGCCAGCCCATGCCCCTTCCTGGGCAGCAGGCTCCAGGGGCCTATCCTGGTCAGCCGCCAATGACCTATCCAGGGCAACACCCAATGCCACCACCTTCCCAGCAGCCAGTGCTACCACCTGGGCAACAACAACCGATGCCATCCTACCCTGGATTCTCAGGCTCAGTCACCCCAGCTGTCCCTCCATCGCAGGTAACATTTGAAGGCAGTAACCATGTCCTCCTCCCCCTCGGTCTCTCCTGCAGGCTTCCTTGACTGTACTTCACAGAACGTGGTTTCCAGACAATTCACCCTTCTGGGTGTCCTTTGCTGAATGTGTTCCATTTTGCCAATTCAGCCTTAAAATGTGATATCAGATGGGAATCAGTGCTGTGCAATGGAAAGAGAGATGGATGTGGAGTCTGGAGACCTGGGTTCAAGTTCCGATTCTGCTGCTTGCCAGCCATGTGACTTCTCCCTGGGCCTGCCCGCAGTGGCAGAAGGAGAGTTTGAACCCAGATCTTCTGACCCCAAAGCACGCTCACGTCCCACTCCCATAACCATTCACTGAGTATAAGGCTCTGCCTTGGGTGTTCCTGGTGACTAGTGTCCAGCCTCGGGAGTTCAGAGGCCTAAGAAGCCTCTTAACCTTTTTCTCCCTCTTCGGTTAGTTTGGAAAACGAGGCACCATCCCAGATGCTCCCAACTTTGATCCCCTAAGGGATGCGGAAGTCTTGCGGAAAGCCATGAAAGGATTTGGTGAGTGTCCTGGGAGGCCCAGGGTGGGTGGACGTTAGATGGAAGGTGGGGACCTTGGCATCTACACTTACCCCTTGTTCCTGACTTTATATTGAGTTCAGCGACCTAAAGGCCACTTTCTGTCTTTTCTGATGATGAAAACATGGGCTGAGGTTGACAAGGGAGGAGAAAGTTTGGATTCGGGTGGCTTTGTGTGATGGAAAGATGGAAGTGACAATGATGAGGTGAAGAAGTACCCGGGCCCTAGTTCATTTACATCTGCACAAATGGCACGCGCCCCCTGACCAGCTCACAGCCTCTTCCTTTCTCTCCTAGGCACTGATGAACAGGCCATCATCGACTGCCTTGGAAGTCGCTCCAACAAGCAGAGGCAACAGATCCTTCTTTCCTTCAAAACAGCATATGGGAAGGCAAGTCTGGAAAAACACAAAGGCCCCAGAGCCTGCAGAAACCCAGCCTTACCCATTACCCAAGACTTGGGCACCTCCCTTCCCAGCTTGTCTTCCTGCTCATCCCTGTTTTTCTTGAGGCCTGGGCACAGGGTGGGGGCCATGGTTATGGGAATCATCCCCATCTCGGACCCTTCATTTAATTCATTTTGCTTACGGCATCCGTGGTCTCCCGGGTAGTAGCACTTGTTTTGAATTGAGTATCTGGTCCCTCTGAAAGAAAATCTTGAGTCCATGATACTATGATGGTGGAATTGAAGGACGTTGGACTAGGAATCTGGAGACATTGCTCTGTTCCCTTGATGTTTTTCTTCAAATGTGACATAGACAGGTGGATAGGTGGAGGGATGGATAGATGGATAGAGAGAGATACCTACATATGTACATACATACATACATGGATGGATGGGTGGGTAGATAGAGATACATACATGCATATATTTTTTCTATTTGGTTTTCTGTCTTCCAAGATTAAGGTCTGTTAACCTCTCTGGGCCTCAGTTTTCTCACCTGTAAGACTGGGCTATTAATATCTGCCTTACTGAACTCATAGTTTTGTGATAACTGAATGCAAAACATGTAAAAGCTTTTGAAAAATAAAACACATAAAAATTCAAGTTATTGTTCCTTTTAATCTCCAATCTCGTGATTCTTTAGAGAAGTAGGAGGCATGAGTCAATGTTTTAGAAGTCAGGGCAGTTGGGAGTTGGGGTGTGTTATAATGGGAGAAGCACTGACGGACCCAAAAGATCTGGGTTCTGACACTTTCTACCTATGTAGCCTTGGGTAAGCCCCTCTATGTCCCGAGGCCTCAGTTTCTTCATCTGTGGGCTCAGCTTCTGAGGGCAGTCCCTTCCAACTCCACATCTGTGATGCTGTTGTAAATACTGTGTTTCTGACTTCTTGTTTGTCTGTCCTTCCTCTCCAACCAGGACCTGATCAAGGATCTCAAATCAGAACTCTCAGGGAATTTTGAGAAGACCATCCTGGCTTTGATGAAGACTCCGGTCCTTTTTGACGTCTATGAGATAAAGGAAGCCATCAAGGTTGGTGGGTGGCTAGCCAGCGAGTGCTGAGTCTGATCCAGTCACAGTGGGGCTCGGACCTTCCCCTGGGAGGTTTGTGGTCCCGGAGCTCCCGTACAGGCTGAGATGGAGAACTGGGAGTTAGGTAGATGGGCCATGAGGAGGAATAGGCCAGGGCCAGGGGAGAGGCTGAAGCAGTCCAAACCAGGAAGCTCTGGAGAGGAGGCTGGTGTCCAGAGCGCAGCCTGTGTCAGGCTAGATTCGAATTATCTGCCTTTCCCTCTGTCACTTGGTCTGGGAGTGAATATGGCCAGCCCCACCCTCCCACTGCTCTTAGAGACATTCCAGTGAGGAGACCCTACTTCATTCTTCCAAGGGGAGAGTCCAGATAACACAGAAGAGAGCCATTCTTCGTTCTTTGTGGTAGCGCCTGACTTTTGGCATAAGTAAACCTAGTCTCTCATCCGCCTGCCATCTGCTTCTTCCCAGAACAGAATTAGACTTTTTAATGAGATTAGCAAACCTTTTTCAGTCATCTGCTATGTGTAAGGCAGCTAGGTTGCATAGCAGATAGTGGTGGGCCTGGAGTCAGGATGACTCCTTTTCCTCAATTCATATCTGGGCTTAGAAACTCTGTGACCCTGGGCAAGTCACTTAACCCTGTTTGCCTCAGTTTCCTCATCTGTAAAATGAGCCGGAGAAGGAAATGGTAAACCACTCCACTATCTTTGCCAAAAAACCCTAATGGGGTTACAGAGAGTAGGACACATGTAAGACACTGTGCAGAGTGCTGGGCACCAGGAAGTTGACATCTCCTTCCCCCACCTCTGCCTCGTACAGCTTCTGGCCTATGGATCGGAGAAAAGTGCTTGCCTAAAACCCTCCTTATATTGCCCACCCTAGAAAAGAGGACTAGGTCATGTCAAGGGGGCCTGTCAACTTTAATGATCACAGGGTTAGAGAATCCTAGAACCTTAGCAGCAACTGTGAGAGAGATCATCTGACCCAGCCCCCCTGCCTCCGGACAGGTGAACGTCAAACCCTTTCAGGAGAGCTGATTGCAAACCTTCCTGAGGATAAAGGGAGGGGGGTGGGGGGGAGTCCACAGCCCACCCTGAGTTTTCATCATGTTCTTCCTTCTGTCTTAGCTCTCTTGTTCATAGGCAGGTCATCAGGTTTTGGAAAGGAAGCTTGGCTTGCTCCGGTTTGGGCAACAGATGTTAATGAGTGTTCGCATGAAAGGAAGCCCTTGAGTTTGTCTTCCAAAAACAATATGGATGTATTCATTGTTGCTTTTTTTTTTTTTTAATGTCCTGGGGAGCCAGGAGTAATTACTGTGACTCAGTGTCTTTCCTGTGCTCTCTTCAAAAAGTGGACCCATGATAAGTAGTTTGTGATTGCTTACTTTTCCCCACCTCTTATATAGGGCGCTGGCACAGATGAAGCGTGCCTCATTGAGATCCTCGCCTCTCGCAGCAATGAGCATATCCGAGAAATCAACAGGGCCTACAAAACAGGTTAGGCTGGCCCAGCGGGTTCTGCCTTGGTCACTTAACAGTGGTTTCATGAATACATACATATCTGGTAATGGGGTTTCCTTTGGTGTATTGACCCCAGTAGCCTTTTATACCCTGATATAATCTTTTTTCCTTTTCATTATTTCCTTCAGGGTTCCCTCCTAATTCTAATCCCATCCATCCATCCATCCCTCCCTCCCTCCCTGCCTGCCATTCCCTGGGATTGCAAGACCCATCCATCACATGTTACATAGCTAGTAGCTAGCACAGTTTCATAACAGCCACCTAGGCCTTTCTGTCCATTGGCAGGTCAGTCCTACTCTTGGACTGAGCAGACTTGCTCAACATCTTTCTTACATTTAGAATTCAAGAAGACTTTGGAGGAAGCCATAAGAAGTGACACATCAGGACATTTCCAGAGACTTCTGATCTCACTTGCTCAGGTAACATTTCAGGACTCATATTTCTGGGTTCTAAGGCAGGATGGGTGTGATGTGGGCACTTAACTTCTCAAGAAATCATGAAATCTTGAACTCTCCTCAGACCCTCTGTGGTGGGGCACACCAAGCTGTAGACGTAACAAATGGAACTTTTCTTCCAGGGAAACCGAGATGAAAGCACAAATGTGGATTTGTCCCTGGCTCAGAGAGATGCCCAGGTTAGTATATAGCCACACTAGTGAGCACCCAGAGTGACTCATGTCCGTCCTTCCTTCCTTCCTTCCTTCCTTCCTTCCTTCCTTCCTTCCTTCCTTCCTTTCTTTCTTTCTTTCTTTCTTCCTTTCTTCCTTTCTTTCTTCCTTTCCTTTCCTTCTTTCTTTTCCTTTTTTTTTTTTGGCTAGGCAGTGGGGTTAAGTGACTTGCCCAGGGTCACACAGCTACCAAGTGTCAGAGGCTGGATTTGAACTCAGGTCCTCCTGACTTCAGGACCGGTGCTCTTTCTACTGCACCACCTAGCTGCCCCATGTCTTTTCTTTTTTAAGTTACCAAGTATTTATCCACTTTGCCTTCCATCTCCTTCCTACCCCATCCTGAGGAAGAAAAAGCAAAAGCAAATGCATGTTGACTCTTCCTTGTTCTTATATTTTGCAAGATATAATTCTGATTTTCCAAGGCAAGGAGTTGGGATGAACTGAATTTTTTTTTTTGCTAGCTTTAGTGATATTTAGGGAAGGCTAGGATAATTTAAAAAAGAAAAAACGCAGTGAAAGTCGGCTTTTCATAATATTGAATAGTTTCATGTACATTCTTCAATAGCTGCTCTACTTTATATGTATAGAAATACTCATTTTATTTGGTGTTTTAAATTCATAATTGTAAGCTCCTTGGCTCCCCCAATCTGGATGTGTTTGAGAGAGGCCTAGTGATCATTTGTTGGAAATATTGTAGAGAAGATCCTTGCGTTTAGAGAGCAGATTGCACTATGCTACATGAAGTTCCTTCTAGCCCTGCCATTCTGTGATTTCTTACTTTCTTCTTCTTTTTGGGGGGGGGAGGGGCGAGGCAGTTGGGGTTAAGTGACTTGCCCAGGGTCACACAGCTAGTAAGTGTCAAGTGTCTGGTCGGGACCAGATTTGAACTCAACTCCTTCTGAAGCCAAGGCCAGTGCTCTATCCACTGCGCCACCTAGCTGTCCCGTGATTTCTTTCTAATCTAACTGAGCTGTGAGTTTGTTACTTGCCCCAGCTCTTGATGAGAACCCAGCACCCTGAACTCCCTGGTCAGTGTTCTCTAAAATTACCCTAGATTGTCTCTTAACGTGGAGCTCTTTGCTTCATTGATGAGGAAGAGTCCGTGGTCTTCGGGCATAGCCTAGGGTCGGCATTTGACCTGATCTCAGAGCCCATCTTCCCCACTTCAGACAGGTTTGCCTACGTAGTATCACTCCAGCCTGATGCACACGTTCCCACTTCCAGCCCTTAATTGTCCAGGAAATCCAGGAAGTACCGGAGAGGATTCTGGGTTAGGGCTTCATGTTCAGTTTTTTAACGACTCTTGTGACCGTGTTCGCCCATTCCCTGACTCCCTGCTTGCCTTGACCTGTCCAGTACCTGACTTCTCATTGGCTTCTCTGTACTTTTTGGGTCTCCAAGCTGACCCTGCTGCATCACTCCCAGCCTCACTTTTTGCCTATTTTCGTAATCCATGATGCTCCCTGCTCCCCACTAGCCCTTTGTTGACACCCTCCAGGCAGCGATGCCCTGAGCGGTGCATTGATTGTTGTCCTCATTCCTTTCATTTCCATCTGTCCCTCAGGGACCCAGATAGCTTACCCATGGAGATTTCATGGCCGACCCCTCTTCTAGAAATAAGGTGAGTTGAATATTTGCGATATAAGAGCCTCACGTTTGCCTTTTTCCCCTTCTGGCCAGGAGTTGTATGCAGCTGGAGAGAATCGCCTGGGGACTGACGAATCCAAGTTCAATTCCATCCTGTGCACAAGGAGCCGAGCTCACCTGACAGCAGGTAATGGAGCCTCCAGCCATCTGGAGACAGATTCTATTTTCTTATTCACAACTGAATTCCCTGATGCATTTGGGGAGAAGGATAAGCCTTTCCAGGGTTGTTTTTCACTCGCTGCTTCAGGAGTTCCTAACAAAAGGTTATGAACTTCTTTGATAGTGTCTGGTGAGGCCACTATACCCCTTCTCAGAATGGTATTTTTCAATGTATAAAATACATAGGATTATAAAGAAAATCAATTATATTGAAATAAAGATAAAATTTTTTACATCCAAGTTCAAAGACACTCCCCCACCTTAAGATCTGTCCTCTTATCCTTTTGGGCATAAGTGAACCCCCCACATTAAAAACCCCTACTCTAGTGAAAGATTATCTGATGATACTTAAAATGGACCATCTTACTCAAGGTAGCGTCATCCCCTTCCACTCAAGACAGTAAGCTCTCACCTCCAAAGGAACGAATCCAGTATATACATATTTGTGCATGATGGTGACCGTCTCTAGGGCGGGGGAAGGGTTTAGGTAGGGAGGGAAGGAGGAAAAAAAAAGAAAAGAAATTTACTTGGTACTTTTATATATTTAAAAGGAATAGCAAGGTGTACATAATAGATTTGCAGTTATATGTGCAGTCATTTGTTTCTATTCTACTATGTTATGGAAATGTTTGTTTTATCCCATAAATTAAAAATAAAATAAATAAAAATTAAAAGCAAAAAAAAAAAACCACATTCAAAGGATCACCTAGGACTAGAAGGAAGATCTTTTGTTGTCTAAAACTTGTGTCTAAAAGTTGTATACATTTCAAATGTCAAAGCTAAAAAAAAAGTTGAGGTTTTCTGGCCTCATACTTTTTGAAAAGTCAAGCAGCTTGCCCAGGGTCAGTGGGGCTAATTAAGGACAAAGACAAGGACAAGACCAGGACCCAGTTCTCCTGACCCCTTCACCCCACACTGGTTCTGTCTTCCGTTGGGAGCCCCTGAAAGTTGTCACAAACATATGTGAGAAGGCACATGTGTGAGCTGGAACCCAGAGACCCCCATCCCTCATCTTCCACCAGTCAGTCCGTGTTTGCTGTGTGCTCCATCCTGAGCTGGGTTCTCTGGGGAGAGAAGACAAGGAAGGTCCCAGCCTCCAGGGTACCGTCTAGTTAGGAGGCAGGGCTAACACCTGAAGCAGCAGAGAAGTACTCACCCTTACATTGTCTCTGGAGCTCAGAGCAGGGAGGCCCTCATGGCCGGAGCGTCTCGGGAAGCCTTTGGTGGAGGAAGCGGTTCTGAGGTCCAGACTTGGTCATTCTCTTCCTCCTCCACTCAGCCACTCGGTTTCTGAGTTATGTCAGTTCCCCTTCCGTGCTCTCTCTTACATCCAGCCTCTTTACACTCTTACAGTCTCCTCTCGTGTTCAACCCTCGTTGCCTCTCACTTTACTGTTGTAATGATTTCCCAACTGGTCCCCAGTCTTCCTCTTCTCCATCACGGCTCTCACACCACTGCCGGAGTGATCTTTACACAATCACAGAAGCTCAGTCAAGAGGGTCCTCAGTGGCCACCAGATTCAACCTATGACTGAGAAAGAATCTCCGCTCCCTGGCAAGTGGTCGTCCAGCTTTTACTGGAAGACCCACGGAAGGGGAACCCTTACATCCCAAAGCAGCACATTCCATCTTGGGAAATGCATAAATTATGGCTTAATTATGAATAAAAGATGGCAACCCTGGGGGCAGCTAGGTGGCACAGTGGATAGAGCTCTGGCCTTGGAGTCAGGAGGACCTGAGTTCAAATCCGGCCTCAGACACTTGACATTTACTAGCTGTGTGACGCTGGGCAAGTCACTTAACCCCATTGTCTATAGACAAAAAAACCCTAAAACTTTCATTGTGTACTATTTTTTCGTTGTTTAGACGTTTCAGTCTATCTGGCTCTTCATGACCCTGTTTGGGGTTTTCTTGGCAAAGATGCTCATTTTACAGATGAGGAAACTGAGGCAAATAGGGTTAAATGACTTTCCCAGTGTCACACAGCAATAAAGTGTCTGAGGACAGATTTGAACTCAAGTCTTCATGACTCCAAGCCTAGTGCTTTATCCACTGTGCTACCTAGCTGCCTCTGTGTACCTACTACACATCAAGTAAAATCCAAATTTTCTAGCCTGGCATTGAAGACCTTCCACAGTCTTAAGTTAACTCTAGCTTACCTTTTTAGCCTAATTTTGCACTATTTCTATTTGCACATTGTATCAGCCACCAAAACCATCAGACTATTAAAGGCAACCAGGTAGCATGGATGGAGCACTGGGCCTGGAGTCAGGAAGACCAGAGTTCAGATCCAGCCTCAGACCCTTACTAGCTGTGTGACCCTGGGCCAGTCACTTAAATTCTGTCTGGTTCAGTTTCCTCAGCTCTAAAATCAGGCTCATAAAAGTATCTACCTCCTAGGGCTGTTTTGAGAATCAAATGAGATATAACTTGTGAAGTTCTTAGCACAGTGCCTGGCACATAGTGGGTGCCTCATAAACGCTTGTTTCCTTCTTTCCTACTCACTTTTACCAATGCTCTCTCTTCCCCTGCCTCCATACATTTGTAAAAGATACTTTCCAGGCTTGAAATGGATTCTCCCCATTCCCCCTGCCCCACACAGACATCTCTCTGCCTGTTGAAGTCTGTTTCTTCAGGGCCCACCTCAGTTGCTCCCTCACCAGAGAAGCCTCTGATCCCTGCTGGAAGTGACCCTTCAACACTTAACCTGCTGGTTGCACTTAGTCACAGTCTGATTTGTATTATAATTGTGTGTGTCCATGTCAAAAAGAAGCTCTGTCTTCTCTGTGAGACCCTTCCTGTTCCCCTCAGCAGTGAGTGCCTTCTCCCCAAGAAAATTCCCTTCTAGATACTTGTAGCTGATGATTCCCCTTGGAGAAGCAAGCTCCCTGAAACAGAAATTGTTTCACTTTTGTCTAGCATCTAGCTCAGTCCCTGGCATGTGATAGGTGCTTAATAATCAGTGCTTCTTAATTGATTGATCCATGGGTTATCATCCCTCCTACTAGAGGATAAGCTTTTTTTTTGTTTGTTTGTTTTTAGGCAATTGGGGTTAAGTGACTTGCCCAGGGTCGCACAGCTAGTAAGTGTCAAGTGTTTGATCTGAAGCCGGATTTGAACTCAGGTCTTCCTGACTTCAGGGCCGGTGCTCTATCCACTGTGCCACCTAGCTGCCCCTAGAGGATAAACTTTTTTGAGGTTAGGGATGTTTTTTTTCCCATCATTGTATCCCAGGCATCCAGCATAATGCCTTGGGAAAGAATAGATATTCACTACATGTTTGTTAAATTTAATTGAATTTAGCTTGGGTTAGATTTGGAAAAGACATGGGAGTAAGGAGCGCCCTCCAGCAGGCAGAACAGCAGGGCCCAAGGTTTGAAAGGTGGAGTAGTTACCAAAGGCAGTTTCTGAGGGCTCAGAACAGAGTGGAGGAAACCCTGGGAACCAGCGTCAGGGTTGGGCAGTTTTCCACTTTGCCAAGCAAAGGCTCATCCTCACGTGTCCTCTCTCTTCCTCTAGTTTTCAATGAGTACCAGCGGATGACAAACCGGGATATTGAGTCGAGCATCTGCCGGGAGATGTCTGGGGACTTGGAACAGGGCATGCTGGCTGTGGGTATGTACCCCCGGGCACGTTGGTTGGCCACATTCAAGGCTAAACTTTGTGACTTTAACGTGATGGGAGAATCTTCAGCCGACACAGACTCTGCCTTTTGGGTTAGGCATCCCCCTTGGGATTCCCCAGGCAGGCAGGAGAGGAGCCTTTCTAAATCAAGAAACATTAGGCCTGGGGGTTGGAAACGGGGGATGGGGCGACTCATGGCAACCTGCACCTTAAAGGGTCAAGGAGTAGGTCACTTTTCCTTCTTGCTGTGTCCAGAGCAGCTGCCGTGCATCCCAAAGTGATAACCAGGGACAAAAGAGGGTGGGGATGGCCATCTCGAGGGTTTCATCACTAAAATTGTTGCCACCCAAGGTAGGGGAGTTCGACTCCTTTCTTTGGCTGGGCATCCGTGTCCTGTCTCACTGTGTCCTTCGCAGCTGAGTCACTGTGTTTGTAGCTTTGTTCTGAGAGATTGCTGTTGTCGTTTGTCCTTCATTTCGAAGAGGATTATGACATCAAGAAAATGATGCCGTGATTTCAAGGGAATGGGATTTAAGTGAGGCCGGGCTCTGAGAAGTCACCAGCCTCACTTTTTCCTCCGGAGCTATGTGGGTCCAGTGGCCAGATACAGATCAGGACGACTGGACGTGGCCCAGCGTTCTGGGACATATGCAGTGCATCTTGACAAGGGGCAGGGCTCACTGGGCTCATCTCCCAGAGGAAATGAAATCACACACATCCTGCCAAGGCTTCTCAAAAGACCTGCCTTAAATTACTGGTCAGCAGAAAGACTATTCCTTGCAATGGCGAGTCCTACTGTACTATGATGAACTGGGTTGATGGACTTTCTCCAAGCACGGCGCCCCTCCCCACCCCATTTCCCTAAAGTCAGCCTCTTGTAGCTGAAGGCTGGCATCTGCTCTTGTCCTCCTCCACACTTACAGTCCTCATTTCACCGTCAATGCGGGGCGCTACAAATTGCCCTTTTCGAGCCTACTTGGAAAAATAATGTCTGTCTTTTCAATTTGCTTTTTTCAAAGCTTTCTGGATCACGTGCAGGGTAAACCCCGCTAATTTCTCTGTGTTTCTCCTGTGGTGTTTGTGGCTTATCGGGTGAGGAAGCATCCCCGAAAACGTCCCTTCCATGCTTTGCTGCCTTTTTCTGTGTGAATGTCATTTGCAGTTGGTGTTTTCACCTTGTCTTTCACCTGAGTGGTTTTTCATGAACATCCATGTTCTTTAGAAAGAAACAATTAATGACACATAAAACGCTCAGTTTCCTTTGCCATTCATCATTGGTTGGTTACCAAGTGCCTTCCAGAATAAGAAGTTTGGCTCAGATCGAGGCACCTGCATGACCTTTATTTCAAGAAGCCATGGACCTGGGATTGTGGGATCGTTGTGGTGGGTTATGGGAAGTCAGAATCTGGAGGAGTAGAAGCAAACGGCCTTGTGCCATGTCCACAGAAACTGGGATGAAGGAAACAGTGGTTTAGATGCTTGAGACCTCCCAGCAGGTCTAAATGGCTGTTTCTCAGCCCCTGCATACGTTGCTAATCTGAGTAAGCCATGTTTCTCTGTTTCAGTCAAGTGCCTCAAAAACACTCCAGCTTTCTTTGCGGAAAGACTCAACAAGGCAATGAGGGTATGTATGCTCTAAGACCTTTGCACACAGCCATCATCATCATCATCATCATCATCATCATCATAATAAGACACTTTAAAGTTTCCAAAGCCCTTTACTCACAATAACCCTTGGGGGTAGGTGCTATTATTATTCCCTATTTTACAGCTGACAAAAATTAAAAAAAAAAAAGATTAAGTGACTTGCCCAGAATCACACAGTATCTGAGGCAGGATTCAAACCCATGTCTTCCAGACTCCAAATCAAGCACTAATCAGTACTCTGTCTAGGCAGTGTCAAGGAAACCACCGTTACATCCGTTGGGCACAGTCATCACTAATCATTGAAACAGAAGTCACTTTTAGCCTAATAATCATGCACAGAGAGGACCCGGAAGGATTAGTTGTAGCTCGGAGCCTTTGTGGGCCAGAATCCAGATCCTCCCCATGTGATGGTCAGTCTCCCCACCCAGCAGCTGTTGTGCCATCCTCAGAAAAGGGGAAGTGAGCAGACCTCACTCACATGGTCAGGCAGAGAGTAGAAATTTGGATATTATCCCACTTCCAAATATACCAGCCCCTTTTAAGTGGGGAGGAGAGGTAAAAGATGCTGATTGATGTTTTCCTGGTGACTGCAGGGAGCAGGAACAAAAGACAGGACTCTCATCCGAATCTTGGTGTCTCGAAGTGAAGTTGACCTGCTTGACATCCGAGCTGAGTATAAGAGGCTCTATGGCAAGAGTCTGTACCATGACATTACGGTAAGGGGGAGTTTTCAGGTGGAGAATTAACTGGGGCAGATTGCTCTCTGTCTCTCTCTGTCTGTCTCTGTCTCTGTCTGTCAGTCTCTCGAGGTCTAAACCTCACCGTTTAGTTATTTATTATATACAATACACAATACCCTGGTATCCTCTGATTCCACATACAGATATCATATATATCTTGTCTCTTTAAGACCAGGATCCCCACCTCATGCTTCATATCTTCCAAAACAACCACATTTTGTGTCACTAGCTACTTGACATCATCCAGTGGGGAAACCCCCCTAACCTTTTGAGGTTGGCAATCAGAAACAGTACTCTTACCTTCTGCCATATTGTTTGTCAGTTGATTAATTTCTCTCATAGGGGATTCATTGACCTTTCCAGTTTCAGTCAGAGGGCTGGTTCTAGGTTCAGCTTATTTTGATATTTGATATTAATGGCTGTCATAGCTAATAAACAATACCTTGGGAAAGTTGCATAGATTCAAAATGAAAGAACAACATTGTTAGCTATACTTCCTAAGTCGTAGTATCCATTTCTCTATACTATCCACTAATTATGCAATTATGTTGAAATTCCTCTAGTAAATTTCTGTCTTCCCTTTTGTCACTGATGTAAGCCACCCTTTTTTAGTCACAGGTGACCCTCTAAAATTAGAAATTATAGGGGCAGCTAGGTGGCGCAGTGGATAGAGCACTGGCCTTGGATTCAGGAGGACCTGAGTTCAAATCCAGCCTCAGACACATAATTACTTACTAGCTGTGTGACCCTGGGCAAGTCACTTAACCCCATTGCCTAACCAAAAAAAAAAAAAAAGAAGTGATAAATGAGCTGTGTACAATCTGTCTGTCAAAGGAGTAGCCATGCCAGTAACATTATAGGTCCTTGGTTTTTGTTTTGTTTTGTTTGTTTTTAATGAACTGTGTTGCTTTTTTATTTTTTTAATTTAAACTCGTAGCCAGAAATAGGGGAAAATCTTTACATTGGACAACCCAGAAGATGGGCACCAGTTTCCTAAATTCTAAGAATTTAGGTTGCAGTGTACACAAAAGAAAATAGACTCTAATCTGTCTTTCCGGGCTGATTACACTTTGATCTTTCTAGCACGTTCCGTATTCCATCCCAGATGGGCTGCTTACTGATCCCTCTACATGCCATTCAACCTCCCATTTCACTACTTTTGCACAGGTTGTCCCCATGCCAGGAATGCCGCCTTCCTCGTGTCTTGTCTCTTAGAAACTCTAGTTCCCTTTAAGGTTCAGCTCAAATGCCACTTCCTGCAAGAAGCCTTTCCTGAATTGAATCGCTGTTAGGATTTCCTCACTCAGAAATTACTTTGTATTTTAGGTCCTTGTTTTGTTGACCAATAATACAAGTACTACTCTGCGGGGGTCCATTTTGACCCTGAAAAATGATTCCTCCTATGTGAAAGGGTTGGGAACCATTGGTTTAACATATGCATAAGCTCTTTTTAAAAGCCTGTCAAGTGCTCTATACAAATAAAGGAATGATCATTCTAAGTTATCTTTCTCCAGTAGGATAACCTTTTGTTTTCAGGGACAAAGTAGGGGATAGGTCACAATTTACTTACTCTGATGCCACTTGAAAAATATCAGAGAATGTGTAGTTTGTAACTTAAAAAAGTTCTTCGGGCACTTAGTTTAGATTTACTATTTGGATCCAGAATGATTTGAACTTTGGGCAGATGTAGATGGGCAGAGTAGTTCTAGTGGATAGCCAGGGGGGCTAGTTTGATTCTACTTTGCAGTCTTCCCCTAGAATGACCAGGAAGCCTTCAGCCCTCCAAGAATCTTGGCTTTGCATGCCCTTACTGACTCCAGGCTCTCTTTGACCCCCTGAAGATGACACTTAGTTCCACTGGTACCTGCAGGATCCTTCTGGGGCTTGGAGGGATGGTCCCTGAGAATTGGGACCCTTGCAGTAAGAGAGAATCAGGAAACAAGGTTCCTCTTCTCTTGCCTAATTTGTCTCTTTGGTTTCTGTGGCCAGGGAGACACCTCTGGGGATTACCGGAAGATCCTGTTGAAGATATGTGGAGGCAACGACTGAGCCTGTGTGCTTGCCTTCTGACCCAGAAGAGGGAAAGAACAGCAGCCAAGTTTGTTTGTTGTTTTTCCTCCCAAAAAAGAAATCCCAGACTTGTGTAGATGTTCCAGTGAGAAGTGGATGTCAAAACATCCATCGTAGATTCCTGTCTCTGTCCCATCCTTTCCCTCCCCTAATGGCATATCACGCTGAAGGACTTTGATAGATGTTTTAGGACTTTTCTCAGGATATTTTTTTTCCATCCGTCACAGTGGCCACCAGCTTCCTGCTGCTGAAGTAGATAATTGGTTTTCTTTCCTCTCTCACAGTCTCACATGGTCCCATGTTCCTGTTGCACATTCTGAGACTGTTGGCTTCATTTAGACTTTTTAATTGTGTTTTGAAGCAATGCTTAATTTTTTTTAAATAGCCATTGCCATACGCGTGTCTTTTTTTTTTTTTTTTAAACCACAAACATTTCTGGTGCAAGGGATGACTGGTTCTCTGTGGAGGGGTGCCCTGTTTGAGAAGGGAGTGGAAAGGCATTTAAATGTAACTTGTGTGTCTGGAGGGAATGTGTCATGAGAACTGTCATTGCCAAACACTTTTTAAAATATATATAGAGAGAGACTGTGTGCTATGCCATTAGTGCACATATCATGAGAATGTAGCAGCAGCTGCTAGCCAACGACAAAAACCCTTCTGTTTTGATAGATGCCTTAAACCTGAATGTCTGTAGCTGAAAGCTGTTATCAAATTAAAGCCATCTCTCTTCTAAACCTTCTAGAAATGTCTTACTCGGTCATAGTGTGTGGTTTGCCTTTTAGTTTGTGGTACAGATTCTGCTGTTCAAGGGGCTAAGGCTGCTTTGGAGGGTGGACATCAGAGCTAAGGTAGAAACCCACCTTCAGAGTGGGAAGGGTACACCATGAGTCTTACCTAGTTCTGTCTCTTCTGGGGACCTGGGATCTGCCTCTCAAATGTCAGGCAACCAAATATTGTTATGGAGCCATGAATATAGTGTCACTTATGTGTCCCTCAGCGGCACGGCCAGGCAGCATAGTGGATCTGAGTCCAGGTGCCGAGACTGGGGGAGCAGAGGTAGCAAAACTGAGAGCATGCTATAGAAACGGTGGCATGGGAAGAGGAAGGCTACTTGGAAACAAGAAGGCTAGAGGCATCACCTCTGAGAACAGGATCAAGAAATCAACAGCTCAGAATCGAGAGTCAGGAAGAGCCGAGACTCGTGGGAAAATGCCAAGAAACAGGGAAGGACTAGATCCACTGCTTGGGGCCTATGCCAGTGGACAGAAAGAATTCCTGGACTCTTGTTTCCATCTTTTTGTCTAGGTCAAGGTTCTTAACTTTTTTAGTGTCGTGGCCTCCGTACCTCCCACCCTTTGGCAACGTGCAGTTAAGTTTATGGATCCCTTCTCAGAATAATGTTTTTATATAATTGAAGGAAATGCTAAATTTCTTTTGGAGATTAGTGAAAGTAGAGATGCATTTTCTTTCCCCATCCAAGCTCATCGACCCCTTGAAGTGTGTCCCTGGATCCCTGAGGAGGAGACCCCAGGTCAAGAACCACTAGACTAGAAGAAAGATCTTCAAGGCTGGAAAGGCTGGAACAAACATGGCCAAGAAGAAATTTAAAGCCGAGAGTTAAATAATCGCCTAGGTTCCCTCGAGGAGTTCAGATCACCTGACCTAGTAGATATTTTTGTTTTGGGCCTTTGTGTACTCCCAGAGTGCACCACAATGCACACAGTAGGTGCTTACTATAAGTTTGTTGAATCAGATTACCTTCCAGGGCACTGAATAATTTGCTGATTGGTCCTAGACTAAACCACTGGCTGTCATCTTTTAGCAACCAATAGATCAGCCAATAGAGGATGGCACGGATGCCAAAAGGTAAGAGAACTGTTATTCTCTGAGTCCGTATTAAGCATCTGCTATGTACCAGGCACTGTACTAAGCATTGAGGATACAAAGAAAGGTAAAAGACAGTCCCTGCCATCAAAAAGCTCATATAGTCTACTGGGGGAGAGAACATGAAAACCAATATGAACAAACGAGTTAAAGACAGTATAGAGAGGAAATAATCAATGGAGGGAAGGCCACTAGCATTAAGAGGGACTGGGAAAGGCTTCCCATAGAAGGTGGGATTTTGGCTGGGACTTGAAGGAATCCAGGAGGCAGAGATGATGAGGGAGAGCATTCCAGGCATGGGATACTGCTGGTGGAAATGCCCAGAGTCGGGAGATGGGAGTGTAGTATGAAAGGAACAGCAAGCAGACTTCTGGGTCACTGGAATGAAGAGTACAAGATGGGGGTTAGGGAGGGGAAACTTTTGGTTCCTAAGGTGATAGAAAACTGAAAAGATGGGTGGGGATCAGGATTAAAGGGCTTTGAATGCCAAACAAAGGATATGATATTTCATCTTGAAGATGGTAAGAAGCCACTGTAATTTATTGAGTACTGGGGATGAGGTAGGATGACATAGACCTGCACTTTAGGAAGATCGTGTAGCCTGCTGAGTGGAGGTTGGACCAGTCAGGAGAATCTTATGGCAGGCACAATAGGCTTGTTACAACAATCCAAGCATAAAGTTTCAAAAGGGTTGGGGAGATGGATTCTACAAATTAGATCAGAGAATGTGAGGTCAATCCCTGACAAAATTCTAGCATGTTTATGAGCACATAGAAAGCAGTGGTGATCTTGGTGTTACTAAGCCCAACTCATACCAAACTGATGCTATTAACTTTTTGTCGGGGACAGGGTCACACAGATTGGTAGAGCAGGGTATTGCCATAAAGAAAATGGATCTGGGGCAGCTGGGTGGTGCAGTAGATAGAGCTCTGGCCTTGGAGTCAGGAGGACCTGAGTTCAAATTTGACCTCAGACATGACATTTACTAGCTGTGTGACCCTTGGCAAGTCGCTTAACTCCGATTGCCTCACCAAAAAATAAAAAAGAAAATGGATCTGGTTTTTAAGGAGGCATCTAACAAAGTCCCTCAAGTGTTCCTTTGGACAACATGTGAGCTGGTGAGTAGACCTCAGTGAATGGAAAGACATCTCTAATGGTGTTCTGCAAGGAGCATTCCCCCCTTCTGCTATCCTATTGAATATTTTTATAAGTGTCTGATGAAGGTATACGTGGTATATACTTACTAAATTTACAGATAACACCTAACTGAAAGATAAATAATACAATGGATGAAAGAATCAGGACCCATTGGATAAAATTTGAAAACTAAATGTAAGGTACCATTCTCAGATTTTAATAATCACTTGCAGAACTAAAGGATAAGAATGGACCTAGGGGCAGCTAGGTGGCGCAGTGGATAGAGCACGGGCCCTGAAATCTGGAGGACCCGAGTTCAAATGTGGCCTCAGACTAAACACTTGACACTTACTAGCTGTGTGACCCTGGGCAAGTCACTTAACCCTAATTGCCTAAAAAAACAAAAAAGAATGGACCTAGATTAATAGCAGTGTGAATGAAAAAAAATTGGGGGAGAGGGGTTTACTTGGTTGCAGGTCCATA
The DNA here is from genome assembly GCF_900497805.2 of Vombatus ursinus. Taxonomy (NCBI): domain Eukaryota; kingdom Metazoa; phylum Chordata; class Mammalia; order Diprotodontia; family Vombatidae; genus Vombatus; species Vombatus ursinus. The sequence goes on from NW_020940527.1 coordinate 11,401,500, forward strand.
ATAGTGATGCGTGGCTGCCCAAATAGCCAACTAGCTTCATTAATAAACATAAAGGGTCCAGAAGGAGTTGTCTGGATCCTGTTCCTTGGTCAGACCATACGTGGAATGTGTTAGTTTGGAGTGCGACCCTCTTGAAAAAGGTCTGGGGGCACCAGCAGCAATAAGATCTTCATAACCAAGATCCAGTTCTGTTTTCTGCCAAACTGTAGTATGGGATTCAAAGCCAGGACATTTCAATTAAAATCTTGGTTCTGATACTTACTTAGTTGTGTGGTCCTTAGCAAGTCATTTAAACTCTGATCCTCAGTTTTCTCATCTGTAAAATGGGAATAATGCTTTTATTAATCTGTCCTGTGGAGCTGTTGTCAGGAAATTGTTTTGTAAACTGAAAGCTCTCCATACTTGGGAGATCCTTTTATTCTGTAAAACTGGGAGGGAAAGCTCAGGGACTGAACCAGGCTGTGTCTTGCGCAGAGATGTCAGACACCCCTAGTGCTGCAAAGCCAGGTTAAAATTAATTCGGAAATACTTCATAAAATAAATAAACTATAATAGAATGTAAAGTTAATGTGATTTTCTTAGTCATGAGTCTTGGGATTTGAGGTCAAAGGCCTGTTGTCACACATGTGAACCAGCAAATCTTAAACCAGGTAAATTGCTTGAAGACTGTGGCAGAGCCTTGGACTAAAACCCAGGAAATAATTCCAAATGAGAACCAAACCTGTAAACTACCAGGGGGTGCTTCCCTTGCTCAGTGGCTGGAGTAGCCTATTTCAAGGTTTACTCTTCCTTACTTGAGACAGCTTTGTTATAAAGAACTGCAGACATATTCTGCCCTAGGCAGGAGTTTCTTAAATCCTACCTGCTGAGATAGGAACCAGTCCCAGGACAAAGATAGCCTACAAGCCACAGGTTAAGTGGCAACAAACTTACGGCTAATCAGATTCAAGCTTTAAGAAAAAATGACTGCGTAGATTGATGCTGGGCGTTCTGAAAAGAGAAGAGGATCGCAGACCATCAAAAATGGGGAAGTAATTAGGCCCCCTTCCTGAGTTTGTCTGCCCAGACGTGTTTGCTGCCTGCAGATACTTCACCTATAGAGTGAACAGAAGAGGACGATGTAGGGCAGAGGCCCTTTCAATGCTCCAGGCTTCACAGAGTGGAAATCACAGATTTAGGAGGAACCTCAATGGTCATTCTGTCCAATGAGTACCTGAATATGAATTCCCTTTATGTCGTCCCTGAGGAATGTTCATCTGTCCTTTGCTAGACAACCTGCGAGGGAGAACCTATCATAAGATCATAGATTTAGAGTTGGAAGAGACCCGAGAGGCAAACTCCCCCATTTTACAAATGAGGAAACTGAGTCACAGAGAAGTTAAATGACTTACCAGGGTCATGCAGGTAGTAAATCATCTGACACAGGATCTGAAGTTAGGTCTTCCTGATTTTGCATCCAGTTTCTTGGCCCCTAATTGAGGCTTGGGATATTTCTCCCTTGGGATATTTCTGATTTTTAGGAACGTTTCCTCATATCATGCCTAATTAATTTGGCCCTGAAACTTAGATTATTTATTCCTGGTTTTGCTATCTTATGATATTTCTTGTCTTATTCCTGCTAAGAAAAGAGAAAAATATTCTTTGTAGACCAAATTGTTCAGAGGACAGTAGCCGTGCTGAGATATAGATAGCCCTTGACCAGTGAATTTGACTTTGCTGTGGCTGCAGAGACAGACTTAGTGATAGTTCCTCTCAACGCTTCTTTGAGGAAGGAACAGTAGGATGACATTACATTCAAATATACCTCTGGGTGAGTTGGAAGGGTTGTTTCTGACAGGGACTTTTCTTTTCCTTCCTCCCTTCTATCCCAACACATACTCTTTTTGTTGGAGTTTTTGTTATTGTTGTTCCAGACCGATAATTTCATCTGTACAGGAGCTGCCAAGTGAGGAAACTGGTCTGCTACTTAAAACTTTTAGAGTAGGTAATGAGGGATCAGCTAACTTGCCCACGATTAGGTAGGTAGACTGAGTCAGAGGTAAGACTCAAGCTAAGATCTTGTCTTTAAGGCTAGCTCTCCTCTCTTCCAGGATGCTTCTCACCACATACTACATAGCTCATATACAAGCATATCCTACATACCCAGTAATTACTTAAAACTAAGACCAGGCAAAAAATCACCCAGAACAATTCCATAGAAACTATCATATGTGAGTCATTCACTAAATGATGTTACGGTACCACTTATCTACTTTACAGTGATATTTTGTTATAATGATGTTGCTGGACATGGCGGCTTTGTTTGGAATACTCCCGTATGGTGACTTAGGAATCTACAAGGCACGTTTTCTCAAAACAACCTTATGAGGGAGATTATGCAACAAATAATAATAATTACCCCCATTTTACAGATGAGAAAACTGAGGTACAGAAAGACTAAATGTCTTGCCCATGGTTATATGGCTAGTCAGTAAGAAAACTGAGAATTGAATCTATGTTTTCTTTCACTTCAAGGTAGGATTTGAACTATTACACCAGTGATTCCCATTTAGTGTTTTACAACCCCTACCCCACCATGGTCCAAAGGGTTGGTGCTGAACATTCTTTAATAGTGCCCTAAGCAATAATTACCCAATTATGTTGCAGATAAGCTTCAATCAGTTCTTGATAATAAAGAGTTGAACAGTGAGCATGTTACATTTCTAACACATATAGACGTTAGGTGACTTTTCCATGTCTGAGTTATTACTCATCTGTTTGAATTAAGAGAAGAATTGACTGTCTTCACTCACCATCCTTTTGACCTGAGTGTACATAGCGACGAAAATGAGCATATTTAGTAGACATCTTTTAAAAAATGAATGAACTCAACACATCATTACAGGGTGAAAATGGAAACATATTTCATGTTCAAGACAAAGTAAAAAGTATGATTAAGATACTACAATTTTGGAACCCCACATAATTAAGAACAGTAGGTTCTGTGATATTGCATAACTATTAGAAAGTGAACTACCTTTGGATTAGGTTGTCAAGAAAGTCATCCGAGATCATCTGCAATTTTTAGAAGTGACTTGAATAACTTCCTGAAATTTCCAATAAATTTAATTGGACTTGACACGTTTGATAGGTCTTTTATGTCTGACTGATTAAATGACAGTGGATGAAAAAGAAAATTGACATATCGAAGGATCTTGGACCATGACCATCACTTAAAAATGATAGCCCTATACATCTTTGGCTAAAAATAAATGAATTTCCATCAGCAGGAGAGCTTGTAAAAGTCTCCTACCATTTTCCCTACATATTGTACAAATGAACATTTTCACTTTCTTCTTTTAAATCAGAACACAGAAACAAACTTGATGTACAAACAGATTTAAGATTGTGTCTGGTATTGAGCCGATAATATTGCAAACCTTTGTTCAAATAAAAAAAAGTACAACATTGAATTTAAGTTTATGTGTGATTATAATATTATGAAGATATTATAATGTCTTCCAGGTTGTAACTTAGTTCATTAAAATGTTATTTATATTCAATTAAGTTTATAAAATAAAGAAATTTAAATAGGAAGTCTTGCAGAAAATAGTAAGCATATGTGGTCTTGCTAGATTACTTTTAAGTCTTAAAGAACGTCTCATAAAATGTTTGTAATTCTATAATTATAGTTTAATAATTTTATTTAGAGTTTCCATAATTGTATAATGCAAGTTTTAGTTTGGAGCTTTGAGGGGCAAGAATTATCACTGTAGTTATTGTAAGCAATTAATGGACAAATCTAAAAGAATATTATTACAAGTATTATCCATGGGGTTCACAACCCATTTTTTTTGTTGTTGTTGTTGAAGGATGATTGAAGAACAAAAAAAGTTTGGAAGTGATAGTTCCTCTATAGAAAATGAACTATAGAAATTACTATAGAAATGGATTACTCTAGAAAATGAATTATAAGGGGCAGCTGGGTGGAACAGTGGATAGAGCTCCGGCCTTAGAGTCAGGAGGACCTGAGATCAAATCTGACCTCAGGCCCTTGATGCTTACTAGCTGTGTGACCCTGGGCAAGTCACTTAACCTCAATTGCCTCACCCAAAAAAAAAAAGAAAAGAAAAAAAATGAACTATAGTTAAGGAATTTTGATGATCACCTGACCATCTTGTTTCACACATGGGGAAACGTGCCCAGAGATATTTACCCAAGACTACATAGACATAATCCACATTCCATGTTCCATGGCAGATCGGAGGCCACCACTCTGCCTTCTCAAACATCCTTCCCCTCTTCTCTCTCCCCTTTTTGCCTTTCCTTTCTCTCTTCTCCAATTCCCCTCTCCCTCTCTCCACTTTCCCTTTCTAGTCTCCCAGAAGTAACTTGTCTTGCATCTAAACCTCCCTTCCTTCTGTGCAGGGAGCTCTTAATCTTTTGTGTCATGGACTACTTTTGGCAGTCCGATGGAGCCTGTGAACCTTTTTCTGCAATAATGTTTTCAGTACATGTGATTATAAAGGAAACCAATTATATTAAAATATAGTTGTTGTTGTTTTTCTTGTAAGTTCAAGGAACTCAGGTTAAGTACTTTTGTTCTACGAAATAGAATCTACCAGCAAGAGCGCGCTGGGTTTTCTTACCTCAGAGGGGCCAATGCTTTCCTTTGTGCCAGTTTGTTTCCCAACTCACTCTTTCCCTCTCACCAGGGTTTCCTGCCTCCACCTCCCCTCCTTCTAGGCAGTTTTCCTTGCTGAAGCCCTTTGTGCCGATGTCTTGGCTCTTATCAACTTCTACTGAGGCTTCCTCTCTACCCTTCTTACTGACTCTTCCAACTTTTGTCTAAGTCAGAATACATATCCACTTGACCCTGGACTTAATTTAGCTTGAGATCAGTTGTGTTAGGAAGGAGAGGGAGAGTATACTTGAGTCCCTAAATCTCATGTAACTCTTGAGTTTTTAGTCATTTATCTACAAGATGTGGACTGTCCCCATCAATGCCCCCACTGATGCCAAGGATGTTAAATTCATAGATTTTAGAGGCATTCGCTTCACCCCACAGTTTTTACAGTTGAGGAAAACAGGTCCAGAGAAGTTTGTGTGCCAAAGGTCACAAAGGTTGCACGGAGCAGGTTCAGGATTTGAACCTAGATCTTTAGACTACATTTTCAGGGTTCTAGACTTCCAGGACCAAGATGATTTCCTTGAATAAGGAGAATGTGAATCTGACTGATCCGGCAAAGCAAATGGAGATAAAAGCAAAATAAAGAGGGAAGCATCAGACCTGTGGCTTGTCGCAACAGTGCAAGAGTCTCCACATTACCGCTCACAGTACAAGACACATTTATTACATGACAGCCTTTTCCAACAGGTGTCCAAGTGGATGGAAGAACAGCCACCTGGGGAGGGAGTTATCCAAAAAGTCGTGGAGCCACTGCTGCCCTCAGCTCCAGGTCCTCTTGGTCGTCATAGGGATTCTGTAGGAAACAGGAGGTCTCACGGTGGGTGGAAACAGCAACAGCATAGAAGGAAAGACTGATTGAATGCCTGTGGGTGGGTATCTAGATTTGCAAGGAGGGAGAGGCTCCTCTGTTGGGGAGGCCTCCTTCCAACTCCTGTGTGTTGTGGGGCTAAAATGAATAGCCACTTTGTCCATAAAACTGGAAACTTTCTTCCAATTAACCCTCTGATCCTGTCCCCCTGCAGTGCCCAGATGGTGCTCTTCCCCCTGGGCTCAAAGCTTTTTATTTCAGTATCAGACTTAAGAAGCAAACTCTCCCAAGAGAGGATTCACCAAAGTCTTAAAATTTATGCCAGTGTATAAGGTGCTGACGAGAGATCTTCCCTTAAGGAAAGGTTTTGTTAAGAAGAGGGGAAGAGAAAGCCCGAGAGAATCTGTTGTCTGCAAGGGAGAAGACGGTGGCACAAGGAGGGGAAATGACCATAGCCCTAGGAAGCTGTTGGTGCCCAAACCCATTGCGCATGTCCCAGGTTTGCTGAAGGTCACATTCTACCTAGCCCTTCTCCTTTGTTCTGCTTTTCTGCATGGGGAACCCAGCTCCTTCTTCTTCAAGCAGAACTAAATCTAGAGTGGTAGGGGCAGCAGATCTTGTCTACCTGTTTGCATGTGGAACCCCCTTTCCCCAGAAATTCCCAATCTCTTCTGGGACATGTCTTTGGCTGGACCTTTTGGCAACAGAGGGAATACAAGGTGCAGAAGGGTAGTTAAGGCTTCAGGGAATTGGGGAAGGGGGCGATGCATGAGGAAGGGCAGTCAGGGAGGAGTAAGACCAGAGCCCAGTGCTGACTGAGATCTTCACTGAAGCTTACCACATCTCCCCTCCCCCTGCATCCTCTTCCTCGTCTGCGGGGAGCTCCCTTTGCTCATCAGCAGAGCTGAAGAGATGGCAAGACCCAGCCATGTCTATTTTTCCTCCTGTTGACAGCAGGAATGGGAATGTCTTAGTGCCTTCCCAGGCCCCCAACTTGAGCTAATCTTTCCAAAAGTAAAGGCAAAGAGAGGCAATTTGGCAGAATGGGTACAGGCTAGGTTTTGGCATCAAGAAGACCTGAGTTAAAGTTCCGCTTCTGACCCATGCCAATCACGTGACCCTTTCAGAGTTCCAGACGATAAATTACAAAAGAAATGCTATTCTGCATTTCTAATAAAGAGTTTCTACACCAGAGGATTATTCATCCCTATGAAACCACAGGACTTGACCAAACCCTCCCCCACCAAATATATGTGTTTGTTTATGTGCATATATGAGATACACAATGCCATGTGTCTAAAACTACACACAGGACACAGAAATGTATACATATATGTGTATAGTGTACGTAGTATATATGTGTATAGTATAATGTAGTGTACATGTGTTTTATATATATAAAAGATACATACACGGAACCCCCCACATGTAAGATAGTTATGTGTTACATGAATATAAGATACGTGCATTTATAACCCCATGTGATACATGTGCATGGCATATATGTACATGTGTTTGTGTACATGTGCACACAAAAGTAAAGGCACGCACACACACACACACAGGGTAAAGTCTACTCACTTTATCCTCCCACCCTTCTTCCCCAGGTTAGTACCCTCCTCCAGACATCAGCTGAGTCAAACCAGGTGTTTTGGCTTACAGTAAGACTCTTAAAGACCTCACGTTCTGAGAACCACATTTTCTTCCAAAATCTGGAATCTCTCATCTGATCTTTTTTTGTGTCTTTTGGTATTCATCCCTACTGCGAATGAGAAGGGGAGGTGGGATATCATCTTATCTTTTTTTCATGAAGACCTAAAACCATCCTGGTACCTTTGGGCTTTAGCCTTGTCTGTGTTACATCTGTGCCCTTTATTTTCCCGTTGAAAGACACCCAAATCATGCTACTTCCTTATTCCTACTTCTTGAGACAGCTAGGTGGTGTGGTAGATAGAGCGCCGGGCCTAGACTCAGGAGAACTCAAATTCAAAATCAGCCTCAAACTCTTACTAGCTGTGTGAGCCTGGGCAAGTCACTTAACCTTGGTTTGCCTCAGTTTCCTCAACTATAAAATGGGGATGATAATAATAGCACTTGCCTCAGGGTAGCTCAAAAGAAGCATGCGATGTGCAGCTTTAGAGACCCCCTCATTCCAAATGTGCATATGGACTATTTGTGCCTCACCTGTGGTAGAGCCTTCTGAGCTCATATCAGTGCTATCAACCAACCACAGGTGGACACGCCGTATATTGACCCCGACATAGTGATGTCATTTTTGTCCTCTTCGAGAACAAAGGACAACAACCAACCTCATAAAGTTGTGAGGATCAAATACTTGTAAAGCCCAATGCCCCACACGTAGTAGGTGCTATATAAATGCTAACTATTATTATTATTATTATTATTATTCCTGATCCCTCTCACTTTTTACCCCTAGAGCCTTGAGACTCATTAAATTGCAGCTGGAGGGGGGCTTGGGACAAAAATTGGAAGTCTAGGCTGGAGCCAGGACATTCGGGACCCTCAGAGGGACACGCACCATCTCCAAAGAAGTTCTCAGCGGGGCTCCCAGGCTCCGGGGGCAAGTTCCAGGCTATCCCATCCATCAGGTTCAGCAGGCTCTTTACTTCAGACTCGAGGTGCTCCACAGTCTTGTCCAGGGTCTGGTAAGGAGACAGTGAAAAAGTCAGGGGACGGGGTAGGAAAGAAGGGCCCAGAAATGGGAGATGGCCTAGGGTCAGGGCTGAGTCTGGATCAGACTAGCTACTGTGCCGTTGCTGGATTTCATCCCATTGAGCCGTACGTAGGGTTAGGGGCCATGGTGTAATTGGTAGCAAAACCAAACCTATATTATAAAGAGATGCATTAAATTAGTATTATGTATCATACGTATCATAGTAATATCATGTATCATATCATATCTACCCTACATATCTGACAGCCAGGTGGCGCAGTGGGCAGAACACTGGGCCTAGACTCAGGAAGAACTAGGTTCAAATCCAGCCTCAGACACTTACTTAGCTGTGTGACCCTGGGCAAGTCATTCAACTTGTGATGGCCTCAATTTCTTCAGCTGTAAAATGGGGCTAATAATAGCACCTACTTCACAGGGTTATGGGTGGCTAGGTGGTACAGTGGTTAGAGCATTGGGCCTAGAGTCAGGAAGACTCATCTTCCTTAAATTCAAATCTGGCCTCAGACACTTACCTGAGCGAGTCACTTAACCCTGTCTGCCTCAGTTTCTTCATTAGCAAAATGAGCTGGAGGAGGAAATGACAAACCACTCCAGTATCTTTGCCAAGAAAACCCAAATGGGGTTGCGAAGAGTTTGTCTTTATTTTTTCTTTTAGATTTTTAGACAATTGGGGTTAAGTGACTTGCCCAAGGTCACACAGCTAGTACGTGTCAAGTGTTTGTTCTGAGGCCAGATTTGAACTCAGGTCCTCCTGACTTCAGGGCCAGTGTTCTATCCACTGTGCCACCTAGCTGCCCCCCACAAAGAGTTTGAAATGACAGAACAAACAACCACTATCTCACAGGGTTGTTGTGAAGATCAAGTGAAATGATATTTGTAAAGTACTCAGCACGATACCTGGTATACAGCAGGCTCTACATAAATGCTTATTCCCTTCCTTTCCTTACCCATGTTCATCTACTTGTGTCCAGGCGTCTCAGATTTCTTTAAAGAAAAGGATGTGAGCTTTTGAGGAGATTGTACAGGGAGGGAATAACCTGGGGGTTCTGATTTTGCACTTACATACTCGGTATAAAAGGGATGCAGGATCTCCCTCCCTTCTTTGAAGAGGTGGGGCTCTATGGGTGTGAGCCATTGCATACACTATCAGATGTCCTTGTTGGGCTGGTTGCTTTGTCTGGGCTGCTTTTTTCCCTATTTGTTATAAGGGAAGAGTTATTAGGTAGGGAAGGAGGGAAGGATATTTTCGGAAATGATGTCAAAAGGTAATAATGAGATAAATAGTTAACAAGAAAAGAGGTGCTAGTCTCATCCTTTCCAACAAAGTCCCAGGATGCGGGCTCACATGGCTTCTGTCATGCTTCCCTCTAGTGGCCTTCTAGGAAAATAATGAGTTTAGAGTTTGGAACGTTTTCTTCCATAAAGAATGCATTGTTTTTTAAACTCTCTCAATTTAACTCTTTTTATAAAATATTTATTAAGCAAAGAGGTGTGTATGTGTGTGGCACATGTGGCCACTTTAGAAACAAGGATTTGAGCATCAGCCCTGAAGTCAGGAGGACCTGAGTTCGAATCTGGCCTCAGACCAAACACTTGACACTTATTAGCTGTGTGACCCTGGGCAAGTCACTTGACCCCAATTGCCTAAAAAAAAAAAAAAGAAAGAAAGAAAGAAACAAGGATTTGGATTTACTGCGTCTTCCCTTAAGAAGAGGAACAATCACGGTGATGCTGATAATCAATTATACGGTCACTAGGAGAAGCAGTGCGATGTAGAGAGCAGGCCTCCCAGTCAGGGTGACATGAGTTCAAGTTTCAACTCGGATACATCCTGGTTGTGTGACTTTGGGTGAGTCACTGAACTTTTCAGTGCTCCCAGACAACTCTAAGAACACTTTTCAATCTGCATTAGGAAAGGAAGTTTTCTTAAGGAGGAACTCCCAGTGCTGATGAAATCACAGGTCTAGACAAATAATGATAATGATCATAATAACAATATGCCACTATTATTTTTTGTTATCATCATTATACAATTCAACAAACAATGCACACCTACTATGTGCTTCACCCTGAGTTAGGTACTAGGTATATGAAGATGAAAAGTAAAACTGCCCAGAGTCAGCAGGATGCTGTGGAAAGGATACTGGAGACAGAGGACCTGAGTTCAAATCCCAGCATAGCCACTTATTACCCATAATGCCTCGGACAAGTCACTCCATGTCCCTGGTTCTTTGCTTCTTCATGTACGAAGTGAGGATGGTGGGCTAGAAGACCTTTAAGGTCCCTTCCAGCTCTCAGTCTGTGATTCTATGATCCTTGACATCTAATCATTACCAGTGGTCTACACTGAACCTCTCTTCCATTCGTGAGCAAGGCACCCAATGTAGATGCCAGTATGGGTCCCCTTACCTGGAATGCCTCCCTTGACTCTCTTGGTCTACCCAATCCTGCTAATCCGTCAAGGCAGGAGACTTTTACTGCTTCTTCCAGTCCACAGATACCTTTGCTTTTCTTGATACCCCTAAGCAGACCAGTCTACAATTTAGGACTTGATTCTATGTCGCCTTATATTGTTTTTCTCATGCATTCGTCTTGTCTCCCACAGCTGGGAGAGACATGGGCACGGTCCTGCGTTTCCTTGTTTTTCTCAGCAGTTGGCACAGAGCTGGATGAATAATTGAGCCCCCTCTCCATCTCTGCCACCTGTGCCCCTACCATCCCCAGAGCTGCTAGTGCCTGACTTGCCTCCCCACCCCCTCCCCCTTTTCTCCCACCCCATCCCGCAGCTCCCGTACCTCTTCCACAAGGTCTAGACGACTGTGGAGAGCTTTATGTTCTTCACACCAATTCATCCACTGGTCTGCATTCCCAGGGGAGGACCTGAATGGTTGTGCGGCTGCAGGAAACACAAACATAGTTTAAGGTTGCGCTCCCCTCACCCGACTATCCGCTTCCTACATAACCCCAGCAAGCAAGCAAGAAGAACACCAGAGCTCAAAGAAGGTGGTGGTTCTCGTTGAAGGGAGGGAAAAACAAAATGAATCGATGTGTATGTACTCTGGCATCTTTCCAGTCAAGGCTCAGCTCTTGGCTCACCTCCTCCTTGAAGCTTTCCAAGACACCTTTAGCCCAAGGGGACCGAATAACCTCTCCTTTCTCCGAAGTCCTATGCTCTTAGCGTAATAATAGCTCCTATTTATATTGTACTTTGAGGTTTAATGAATCACTTTTACTTACATCATCTCATTCCATCATCACAAGAACCCTGTAAAACAGGTACTATTATCATCCCCCTTTTACAAATTAGGAATCTGACACCAAGAGTAGCGACTCATTCAGTGACTTGATCAATGTTATACAGTAAGTACCAAAGAAGGAATTTAATCCCCAGTCCTCCTGCCTCCAAGTCCATCCATCCATCCTTTCAGTTATACCAACTTTCTACTTAAATCAACACCCCAAGATTTTTCACTTGATCATGGACGGTCTTGTACCATTCTTTACTTGTTTCATATGTAGAGAGATGAGAGGAAAAGGCTTTGTTAGTGGCTGCTGAGGATGTAATAAAAATGTCACTGTTTCATTCAGAATTCTATAGCTAGTTGCTATTTACAAAGAACAGATTTTTAGAATTCTTTCGCCAGCAGAACAATTGCTATTTTGCATAGAACCTAGGGACTGCTGGGAACAGGTTAAAACATTTTTCCTTATCAGTGACTTTTAATCCTTTTCTGTTTAAGGAAATGGGGACCTTGGGAGATTTACTTCAGTGAAGGGGTAAGATTAGCCTAAAAATGAGTTTCCGAACATGTCCGGGACATTGAACTGATAAGCCTAGGTGAAGGCAGTGTAGTTCATTTCAGAAGCTGAACCATTTCTCTATCTGACCCCCAAACCTGCTGTCATTCCATCTTTCTCCTAAACTTACTTTGCCCTCATCATGATCTCCAATCCATTTACCCCTCAAGTCATTTCTTGGGCCACTGCCTCTGCTCTTACTTTCCTCTCTTCCCTTTCTGATCTCCACCATATAATTAGCCAATTCAATGCCACACTGTCCTCTGCTCAACCTCTTTTCCTGTTCCTGTTTATCCCTTGCCAAACCTCAGCCCTGGATTACTCTCACTATCCACCTCCTCTGCTCCTATTCACATGCTATGAAAGAAGCTGGAGAAAGCCACCACTGTGTGGAAATGGATCAATTATAAATGTATGTTATCTAACTTCAACAGGGTCATCCATGGATAGGGAACACAGGTCAGGGCACCTGTGTTAAGTGATGCACACGTAGGGACTTGTGTGATTGGGACAAAGGCATGAAGGGGTAAATAATGACTTTACCACCCCAAAACTACCAGTGTCTTCTGCTGATGTCCTTGTCTAACTCTCCCAAGTTTCTCTCCATACCAATCTATCTGTCACAGATACACCAAAATAATCTTCCTGAATGCAGGTCTAACTATGTCCCCTCCCTACTCAAAATAAATGGCTCAATTAAAAAAACAAAACCAAAAAACATTAAGTAGCCGGTAGGTGCTCAGCTCTATGCTAAGCACTGGGGATACATTAAGAAAAAGACAGTCCATTTCCTCAAGGAGTCTACAGTCTGATGGGGGAAGACATCACACAGAAGAAAGCTGGGAAAAGGCAGGGGGTCACCAGAGGGTGCCCAGCATGAAGGCATCTTAATCTTGGGAGTTGAATCCAAGCAGAGCTGCAGATAGAAAGTCAAGTGAGCTGCAAAGTCCAGGTTCTGCTCTCTATAAAGAAAAGCTTTGGGTGGGATTTAGTATTCCACCCCTCAGTCCTCCAACCAGGGGGGAGAGGAGGCTGAAGGATGAAATATAAGTTACTCGATTTAGCATTTACATATCTTTACAACCTTGTTCCATCCTACCTTTCTGTCTTTCTTGTAATTTATTCCCCTTACACTCTCTGTGATCCAGTCATACTGACCTACTTACCATTTCTTGCATACTCCATCTCCTGTCTCTGCCTTTGCCCTGACTGTCCATCGTGTCTAGAATGTGCTCCCTCTTCACCTTTGCCTTTTATAATTCCTAGTCTGCTTCAGCACTCAGCTTAAGTACCTCCACCTATGTGAGGCATTTCCTGATGCCTCCAGCTGCCCATGCCTTCTCCTCAATCATCTTGTCCCTATTTGGTATATATTTTGGCATGCCTCCTTGATGTTAAGGTACTGACTTACCTTTGTCTTCACATCCCCAGAGCTTACCACGATGTCTGGCATACAGAGGTTACTAAAAATGTATTGATTCATTGAAGCTACACCTCTCTTAATGTAGCCCCAAATTACGTTAACTCAGTGATTGATTATGACTTCAGAAGACTGATTGGGAAACATGCCTCCCACCTCTTGGCAGAGAGATGGTGGATTATAAATAAGTGAGGCATATTTTCCAGACATAGCCAATATGTTGATTGTTTTCCTTGGCTTTTCATATTTGTTTCAAGGAAGATGCTAAAGGAAAATGATAAATGTTAGAGGGGATGTGGGAAAATTGGAATACTAATGCACTGTTGGTAGAGTTGTGAACTGATCCAACCATTCTGGAGAGCAATTTGGAGGCTAGAAAACTGTGCATATGCTTTGATCCAGCAATATCACTACTATGTCTGTATCTAAGAGACAGAGAGACAGAGAGAAAGAAAGAGACAGAGAGAGAAGAGAGCTATTTGTACAAGGATATTTACAGCAGCTCTTTTTGTGGTGGCAAAGAATTGGAAACTGGGGGAATGCCCATCAATTAAGGTATGGCTGAACAAATTGTGGTATATGATTGTAATGTTATACTATTGTGCTATAAGAAATGATGAGTAAGCTGATTTCAGAAAAACCTGGATTTACATAAAGTGAAAGTAAAGTGAAGTGAGCAGAACCAAAACATGGTATACGGTAACAGCAGTATTGCATGATGATCAACTGATAATCACGTAGCTCTTCTCAGCAATGCAATGATCCAAGACAATTCCAAAAGACTCATGAGGGAAAATGCTACCTATATCCAGAGAAAGAACTGACAGGCTCTGGATGCAGATCGAAGTATACTATTTTTCGCTTTGTTTTTTGTGGGGTTTTTTTTGGTCTATGTCTGTTTTTCACAACATGACAAATATGGAAATGTGCTTTGCATGATTGCACACGTATAACCTATATCAAATTGCTTACTGTCTCAGGGAGGGGTAAGGTGAGGGAGGGAGAAAATATGAAACTCAAAATTTTTAAAAATAGATGTTAAAAATTGTCTTTACATGTGATTGGGAGCTTTTTTTTTTAATTAAAAAGAGAAAATTCTACTGCAGGGGAGGAGGGGACAGAGTAGGAGAAGTTAATTTGACAGTGTCAATGGTGTTATTTAAAAAAAAAAAGGAAAGAGCGACAACAAAGCATTTTAAAAGAAAAAAAAAGATTGCATTAGCTCTTCTGGTATCATTGCCTTATATCTCTAGGGTGATTCATATTTGCCAGAATTTTCACATCCATTGTCTCGTTAGATCTTATAAGGGAAGCAAAGCAAATTATCCTCATTTTGGGGGGGGGGGCTAGGCAATGGGGTTAAGTGACTTGCCCAAGGTCTCACAGCTAGTAAGTGTCAAGTGTCTGAGGCTGGATTTGAACTCAGGTCCTCCTGACTCCAGGGCTGATGCTCTATCCACTGGGCCACCTAGCTGCCCTCAAATTATCCTCATTTGACAGATCAGGAGCCTGAAGCCAGAGATGTAGAGTGACTTGCCTCATATGTCACGGTGGTTGAGCCGGGCCTACAACATACACCTCCTCATTCCCCGTTCAATGTTCTCACCATTATACCCTTCTATGGAACCCTCAGCTACTTAGCCATGGTAGGGCCTGTGATGCAGAAGGTAAGATCTGCCCCAGAGATGTATCAATGTTGCCTTTAGCATTTTGTTATTGTTGTTTCAGTCATGTCCAGCTCTTTGTGAGTCGGACCGAGCTGCCCCACCTTCAGCATAGGATACCCTAAAATACTTCCCATAAAAGGCCCCAAAATGAACTTCAGCTATCATGTGGCCTAGGGAAATGGCTGCCATCGCTTATCTGTCACCATTGACCTTCTTGGTAATGCTGGTAACTTCACCTTCAAATGATCAAGTATTAACCATTTCTAGGAGCAGCAAGGTGGTACAGTGGATAGAGCACCAGGCTTGGAATCAGGAAGATCTGAGTTCAACTCCAGCTTCAGATACTTACTAGCTATGTGACCTGGGCAAGTCACTTAACCCTGTTTACCTTCATTTTCTCATCTGTTAGATGAGCTGGAGAAGGAAATGGCAAACCACTCCACTGTCTTTGCCAAGAAAATCCCAAATGGGGTCACAAGGAGTTGGACAGGACTGAGATGACTGAATAACAACAATTAATCAACTTCTACCCCCATACCTTGTCATACACCATAATTATAAGTGATGTTTATCTAAAGCCTTAAGGTTTGCAAAGTGCTTTTACGTACATGATCTCATTAGGTATGAAGGGCCTTGGAGGCAGGATGATTTTCAGTTTAACCAACCTGCCCGAAAGGGCTCTTTGTTAGCTGTCCAAAAGATCTTCTGTGGAGATGGTCCCTGGTGGGGACCTAGTGGATACACAGGAGGTAACTACCCTCTGACTATGACTGTTTACATTACAAGACCTTCTACTTACTACATGTTAATGATTCTGAGCCTGGAAGACATCTTAGATCATCTGACTCAGTGCCATCACTTGACAGATGAAGATACTGGAGGCCGGAATGGGCAAGCGACTGACTGGAGAGCTCAGGTGCCCTGCCTCCCAGGGGCCCCAGGAGCCAGTTTGAGGGCTTCTTATTAAATTTTCAGTGTGAACATTTAAGCCTCAGAAAACTGCAAATGCTACAAATGAGGCCTTGATTTACTGATTCTGTAGACTTTTTTCTTTTTTTAGCTTATTAATTTATTTTGATTTATCAATAATCACTTCCATATGCTTTTGAGTTTAAAATTTTTCTCCCCCTTCCTCCCACCACCCTCCCCAAGACAGTGCACAATCTGATATAGGCTACACAGTTACATTCACATTAAACATATTTTCACATTAGTGATGTTGTAAGTAAAAATTAAAACCAATAGGAGGAACCATCAGAAAGAGGAAACAAAACTCAACAGAAGAGAAAAAAATAGCAATTCAACTTCCATAGTTCTTTCTTTGGATGTGGATACCATTTTCCATCACAAGGCATCTGGAGATGTCTTAGGTCCTCGTATTGCCCAGAAGGGCTAAGTCTATCAATATTAGTCATCGCACAACATGGCTGTTATTGTGTACAGCATTCTTCTGGTTCTGCTGACTTCACTCAGCATCAGACCATACAAGTCTTTACAGGTTTTTCTGAAGTCTGCCTATTCATTATTTCTTATAACACAATAGTATATTCCATCACATTCGTATACCACAACTTGCTTAACCATTCCCCAATTGATGGGTATCCTCTCAATTTCCAATTCTTTGCCACCACAAAAAGAGCTGCTATGAATATTTTTGTACATGTGGGTCCTTCTCCTATTTGTATGATCTCTTTGGGATATAACCCTGGAAGGGCTATTGCTGGGTCAAAGGCTATGCACATTTTTATAGCCCTTTGGGCATAGCTCCAAATTGCTCTCCAAAATGGTTGGATCATTTCACAACTCCACCAACAATGCATTAGTGTTCCAATTTTCCCACATCTTCTCCAACATTTATCAGTTTCCTGTTTTGTCATGTTGGCCAATCTGATAGGTATGATGTGGTACCTCAGAGTTGTTTTGATTTGCATTTCTCTAATCAATAGTGATTTAGAGCATTTTTTCATATGACTATAGATGGCTTTAATTTCTTCCTCTGAGAACTGTCTGTTCATATCCTTTGACCATTTATCAATTGGGGAATGGCTTGTGTTCTTATAAATTTGACTTAATTCTCTATATATTTTAGAAATGAGACCCTTATCAGAGAGACTGGTGGTAAAAATTCTTTCCCAATTTTCTACCTTCCTTCTAATCTTAGTTGCATTGGCTTTGTTTGTGCAAAAACTTTTCAATTTAATGTAATCAAAATTATCCATTTTGCTTTTCGTAATGTTCTCTATCTCCTGTTTGGTCATGAATTCTTCTGTTCTCCATAGATCTGATAGGTAAACTATTCCTTGCTCTCCCAGTTTGCTTATAGTATCAGCCTTGATATCTAAATCATGAACCCATTTTGACTTTATTTTGGTATATGGTGTGAGATTTTGGTCTATGCCTAGTTTCTGCCATACTCTTTTCCAGTTTTCCCAGCAGTTTTTTTCAAAGAGCGGGATCTTATCCTAGAAGCTGGGGTCTTTGGGTTTATCGAATGATAGATTACTATAGTCATTGACTATTGTGTCTTGCATATTTAACCTATTCCACTGATCCACCACTCTATTTCTTAGCCAGTACCAAGCAGTTTTGATGATTGCTGCTTTATAATACAATTTAAGATCTGGAATGGCTAGGCAACCTTCCCCTGCATTTCTTTTCATTAGTTCCCTTAATATTCTGGACCTTTTGTTCTTCCAAATGAATCTTGTTATTATTTTTTCTAACTCTATAAAATAATTTTTTGGTAGTTTGATTGGTATGGCACTGAATAAGTAAATTAGCTTAGGTAGAATTGTCATTTTTATTATATTAGCTCGGCCTACCCATGAGCAACTGATGTTTTTCCAATTATTTAGATCTGACTTTATTTGTGTGAAAAGTGTTTTGTAATTGTGTTCATAGAGTTCCTGGGTTTGTTTTGAGAGGTAGATGCCTAAATATTTTATAATGTCTACAGTAAGTTTAAATGGAATTTCTCTTTCTATCTCTTGCTGTTGGGCTTTGTTGGTAATATATAGAAATGCCAATGATTTATGTGGGTTTATTTTATAGCCTGCAACTTTGCTAAAGTTGTTTATTATTTCAAGTAGTTTTTTATTTGATTCTCTAGGATTCTCTAAGTATAACATCATGTCATCTGCAAAGAGTGATAGCCTTGTTTCTTCTTTGCCTGTTCTAATACCTTCAATTTCTTTTTCTTCTCTTATTGCTAAAGCAAACATTTACAGTATGATATTGAACAACAGTGGTGATAATGGACATCCTTGTTTTACCCCCAGTCCTATTAGAAATGCTTTTAGCTTGTCCCCATTACATATTACGTTTGCTGAAGGTTTTAGATAGATGCTATTCATTATTTTAAGGATGACTCCATTTATACTTTTGCTTTCTAGTGTTTTTAATAGGAATGGGTGTTGTATTTTGTCAAAAGTTTTTTCTGCATCTTTTGAGATGATCATGTGGTTTCTGTTAGTTTTGGTGTTGATATGATCAATTATGCTGCTAGTTTTCCTAATATTGAACCAGCCCTGCCTTCCTGGTATAAATCCTACCTGGTTATAGTGTATTATTCTTGTGATAAGTCACTGCGTAGTTGATCGTTGGCTGCAATCCAAGCTCCTTTGCCTTACAGAATATGTTCCATGCCCTGTGTTCCTTTAATGTAGAAGCTGCAAGGTCCTGTGTAATCCTGACTGTGGTTCCATGATATTTAAATTGTTTCTTTCTGGCTGCTTGCAGTATTTTCTCTTTAATCTGGTAATTTTGGAATTTAGCTATTATATTCCTTGGCGTTTTCAATTTGGGATCTCTTTCAGGTGGGGAGTGGTGGATTCATTCCATAGTTATTTTACCTTCTGGTTCTAGGACTTCAGGGCAGTTTTCCTTTATGATTTCCTGAAAGATACTGTCCAGGCTCTTTCTTTCATCATGATTTTCAGGTAGGCCAGTAATTTTTAAATTGTCTCTCTTGGATTGATTTTCCAGGTCAGTTGTTTTACCCATGAGGTATTTTACGTTTTCATCTATTTTTTCATGTTTTTGCTTTTGTTTGACTGATTCTTGCTCTCTCATAGAGTCATTAGTTTCCATTTGTTTAATTCTAATTTTTAACATATTGTTTTCTTCTGTTAGATTTTGTACTTTCTTCTCCAATTGGCCAATTGTATTTTTAAGGGATTTGTTTTCATCAGTGTACTTTTTTTCCAATTGGCCAATTGTACTTTTTAAGGACTCCTGTACCTCTCTCATTTGACTTTTAAAATCCTTCTTGATCTCTTCTAAGAAGGCTTTTGGGGCTTCAGACCAGTTCATATTCCCTTTTGATGTTGTAGATGTGGGTTTGTTGACAATGTTGTCCTCTTCAGAATGTCTGTCTTGATCTTCACTCTTCTCATAATATGAATCTATCGTACATTTCTTTTTACTCATGGTGTTTCTTTATTCCCTGGCCTTTAAAGAGATTAAGCTCTCCTGCTGGGGAGCAGAGGGCATTGACCCAAGCTTCTTGTGTTGGGAACCTAGGTCTTGGTCACTGACTTTGTGTGCTGGGGCCTCTTATGTTGGCAATTGGAGGCTGTAGGGTTCTGGCAGCTTATCTGGTGTTGGGCTGGAATCAGCAAGGCTGGAACTTTCAGGCAACTCTAGGTTGCTTTATTCAGCTCCTTTCAGATGAATGCTGCTTATCCGCCTGGGGCCCTTTTTAGTGCTGCTTCCCTTATATTTGCTGAGGCACTGGGAGACCCATTTGATGTAGAATGCTGGGGCACCAGAATCTCCTCCTGGTGTGCTAAAGTGGTTCTTTCCACTAGCTGGCTAGGTGACTCCCGATCCATACTGCTCCCCTTCCCCCAGGGTAAGAGGTGCCTTTCACGTTAATCCCTCTAGCTACCTGGGTTACTGCACTGCTGTTTCCTGTCTTTCTTCTGGTTCAGCTGTTCCAGGGTTTTTTCTGGGGTGATATTTTCTGGGTTTTCAGAGGTTGATAGGGGAGGGTGACAGTGACTGCGTTTTTACTCTGCCATCTTGGCTCCCAGAAGCAGAAACTCTGTAGACTTTCTTAAAAAAATATTAATAATGCAAATTAAACTTAAAAGCATCTCTTGCCACTTTGGGGGGCAGAGTCAGTGGTTAAAGATTTATTAGCAAACCTCTGCCTAGCCCTACCTACCTAGCCATGGAAGAGTATCAGACAGTTTGTTGTTTTTTCTAGCACTTTCACACCCATCATCTTCTCTGATCCTCTGATCCCTGTGAGGGAATCCAATACAACAAATACTTATTAAGTACTTACTGCCTGCTAGGCACCTTGCTAGGCAATAGGAGTACTGTGATACGACATAGTCCTTTCCCTTGAGAGGCTTTCATTCTACCAGTAGATAGAACATAAAAACAGATACTGAAATACAAGATCATACGAGGAGGGAGAAAGGGATAGCTGGGGGGGTGAGGAAAGCTTCCTGTGGAGGTGATGCCTTGAAGAGAGCTAAATATTCTTTTTTTTGTGCAAAACTATTTATAACAGCTCTAAAAAACCTGAAAAGTAAATGGGCGGCCATTAATTGAAGAATGGCTGAAGTCATGGCATAGTAATATGATAAACCATTATTATGTCATAAGAAGAGAGCTAAATATTCTTAAGAGTTGAAGGTGAGAGGAGCAGCTAGGTACTACAATGACTAGAGCACTGGCCCTGGAGTCAGGAGGACCTGAGTTCAAATCTAACTTCAGACACTTACTAGCTGTGTGACCCTGGCCAAGTCACTTAACCCCGATTGCCTCACAAAAAAATAAAAATAAAAAGAGTTGGAAGTAAGAACAGAGAATATTCCAGGCATTTGGCACAGCCCATGCCAAGGAATGAGGGCAAGAGATGGAATGCAGAGTTCACGGACTTGAACTGGCAATTAGACTAGTTTGGCTGAAGTGTGGAATGCTTGAAGGAGAATGATGCAGTATAAATCTGAGAAGGCAATCTGGGGTTAGATTATGGAAGATTTCAAATCCAAAACTGAGGAGTTTTATTTTGTCCTGAGGGCAGGCACTGGGATCATGGTCCCCAGTAATCTTTGCTCTGGATGACAGAGTGGAAGTCAATGATGGACAACCACCAATCTCCATCATCTTGCCCTACTTCCAGCATCCTTCCCCATCCAGGGTCTCTGTCTCCATAAAAGTCCCAGGCTTCTCAGGAATGGGCTCCACAGGGATGTAACACCACCATGACCATGGTGAGGCCTTCCTCTTATCCGCCAGGGATTTGAGTTGACTCATTTTATATCAGTAACAAAATCCAGCTTGGCCTTGGTAGCCAGAGCCTTCAAGGCCAATAGATATATATATATCTTTGGATCCTTGAGATCAGCTCCATTATTTAACATCTCCATTTTATAAATGGGGAAACTGAGTCTTAGGGAAGTAAGGTGACCTGCCCAAGATCATTAGAAACCAGAGCCCAGTTCTTGCTTTCAGGCATACTGGTTGTGTGGCCTTGGACAAGCCACCTAACCTTCAAGTGCTCCAGGCAAACTCTATAAGGCTCTCAGTTGGTGGTAAATGGACTATCATTATTGGAACTTGTTATATTAAACCAATAAAATCATAGGTCTGGTGTCACTTGAACACTCAAAAACCTTTAATGGGGGCAGCTAGGTGGTACGGTAGAAAGAGCACCCGCCCTAGAGTCAGGAGGACCTGAGTTCAAATGTGACCTCAGGCACTTGATACTTACTAGCTGTGTGACCCCGAGCAAGTTACTTTACCCTTGTTGCCTTGCAAAAACAACAACCACAACAAAACAAAAAACAAATACAAAAACCAACCTTCAATAACTCCCTGTTAGAATCAATGAAAACAAATGTAAAGAAAGGAGGCCTAACAGTACCAGATTTCAAACTATATTACAAAGTGGTGACCACCAAAACAATCTGGTGCTGGCTAAGAAATAGAACGGTAAATCAATGGAATAGATTAGGTACACAATACATAGTAGTAAATGGCCATAGTAATCTAGTGTTTGATAAACCCGAAGATCCAAATTTTGGGGGCAAGAACTCACTATTTGACAAAAATTGCTGGGAAAACTGGAAAGCAATTTGGAAGAAAGTAGGCCTAGATTAGCATTTCATACTGTATACCAAGACAAGATCAAAAAGGGTTCGTGATTTAGACATAAAGGCTGATATCATAAGCAGATTAGGGGAGCATGGAAAATTTTACCTGTTAGATTTATGGATAAGGGAAGAGTCTATGGCCAAATAAGAGATAAAGAGGATCACAGGAAGTAAAATGGATAATTCTGATTACATTAAATTAAAAAGATTTTGTGCAAACAAAATCAATAAAGTCAAAATTAGAAGGAAAGCAGGAAATTGGAAAAAAATTGTGTAGCAAATTTCTCTGATAAAGACCTAAATTCTCAAATATATAGGGAACTGAGTTAAATTTATAGAAGTAAGAGCCATTCCCCAATTGATAAATAGTCGAAAGATATGAACAAGTAGTTTTCAAAAGAAGAAATCAAAATTATCTATAGTTATATAAAAATGCTCAAAACTGCTATTCGTCAAAAAAATTCAAATTAAAATAACTCTGAAATACCACCTCACATCTATCTTATTAACTAACATGGCAGAAAAGGAAAATGACAAATGCTGGAGAGGAGGTAGAAATATTGCGACACTAATGCACTGTTGATGGAATTGAAAACTAGTCCCCGCATTCTAAAGAACAATTTGGAACTATGCCTAAGGGGCTATAAAACTGGACATGTTTTTGACCTAGCAATACCACTACTAGGTCTGTATCCCAAAGAAAGCAAAGGGAAAGGAAAAGGCTCTATATGCACATAAATATTTATAACAGCTTTTTTTTTGTGGTGGCAAAGAATTAGAAATTGAGGGGATGCCTATCAACCGGGGAATGACTAAATAAATTGTGGCATATGATTGGGATGGAGTACTATTTACTACTGTGCGATAAGAAATGATGAAGGGGATAGTTTCAGAGAAACCTGGGAAGACCTATATGAACTGATGCAGAGTGAAGTGAGCAGAACTAAAAGATCATTGTATACAGTAAAAGCAATATTGTAATGACGATCAACTGTGAAAGACTTAACTATTCTGATTAATACAATAATCTAAGATGATTCCAAAGGACCCATGATGAAAAATGCTATCCACCTCCAGAGAAAGAGAGAACTAATGAAGTCTGAATGCAGATTGAAGTACACCTTTTTTTTAAACTTTATTTTTCTTGTTCTTCTTTTTTTGGGGGGGGCAATATAGCTAATATGGAAATACGTCTTGCCTGATTTCACATGTATAACTGGTATTAAATTGCTTATCTTCTCAGTGGGTGAAGAGAGGGAGAGAATCTGAAACTCAAAATTTTTTAAAAAAATGAATGTTAAAAAACAATGCTTCTGTTGCCTTTTTATGTGGCATCATAAGACTTCTGCAATCTGGCTCCTACCACACTTCATCCTTATCTCACATTACTCCTCTCTATGTATTTTACATCCCATTCAAACTGGACCAGTATTCCTTCTTTCATCTCCGGGCGGGAACACCAGCTTCTCCTGGCCTTAGACTACACTCCCTTCTCTTCTCCTCCTCTTTGAGTCCCCATCTTCCTTCAAGTCTCAGCTCAGATGCTGTATCCCTCCCGCCGACCACTTGCCCCTCACTTTAATGTCTCTCTTCCACTTACCTAGTATTTACTTGTGTGTGTGTTTCTCTTTAGTAGAATGTAAACCCCTTGAAGGCAGAGCTGGATTTTTCTCTTTGAATCACTAGCACCTAGCAGTTAATATCTGCTTCTCATATTGTTGGCGCAATCCCTCGGGGGGCAACCTGGGGTTTAGGAAGGACTGGGGATGAGAGAGGAAGCGACAGGGAAGGGGGAGCAAGAGCCGTAGTGTTTGGCTTGGTCTGTGATGTGACTCGTTGCAGCTATTCCCAGAAATTTCCTGGATTGCCAAAGTTCCTCTAATCAAATGAGCTCAGAGGAAGGAGAGGCCCTCTCACAATAACTTATCTCTTCCCACTCCTAGCCCAAACCCCTGCCCAGCAGATGGGCGCGTTGGCCGCAAGTTATTTCTAGCATCTGCCATGGATGGTTGCCCCTCGCCCCATCCCCTCTGACCCCCACATCTCAGCCAACTCTCCCAAGTCCCCCCGGCCTGAAAGGCCTGGATGACTCAGTGATGAACGGGCCCAGGAGCTAGACGAATTAAAAAAAAAAAAAAAGACCAGACTCAGGACAGCTCATTTTCCTGGACCTCTGCTCCCATTCCTCCTTGTTTCTCTCCTTCCCTTTTCCCATCCCCTGCTGCCCCCCCCAAAGACTACACAAATAGACAAAGAACGAAAGCAGACATGCCAAGGAGGGTTTGGGTTTGTTTTTTAAGTTGTGTCTGACCCCCTCAGCTCACCAGAAACACCCTGTTCTTTGCATGTCCGAGACCACATCCAGCTTAGCTCAAATCCTCCTTAAGGGAAAAAGCTGTGGCTGGAGATCCTCTCTCTCTATACTAACAACACTAATCCCTCAGCTCCCAGGGCTCTTCATCCTCAAAACATTTTCACGTGTATCATCTCATTGGGAAGGGAAAGAAAGGGAAGAGGAGGGGAGAGGAGAGGAGGACAGGGCAGGGAGGAGAAGAGAAGGGAAGGGAGGGAAGGAGAAGAGAGAGGGGGAATAGGAAAGAAGGGGAGCTGAGAGGAGTGAGGAAAAAGCAAACTACATAAATATTAGTTACTATTATGATCGTGCTATCCCCAGCTATATTTTCAGAAGTAAGATTTGAACCTGAGTTCTCTGCCTCCAGAGCCACGGCTCCTTTCTTCTGATTTTATTCTTAAAATCAGTTTAGTTTTAGAATAGATCACGTGAACCTAGATTTGGCATAGCAAGGGACCTTCTCAGTCATCTAGTTCAATTCTCTCATTTTACAGATGGGGAGGTTGAAGCCCAGAGAGATTAAGGTTATACAGGTAGGAATTCAAACTCAGAGTCCAAATCCAGCACCCTTTTTACACACCAGGCTGCCTTTCCAGGGAGGTTTCCAGAAGAGTAGCCAGCATCCCTCATTCCCTGGGTGCCTCCACTGAAGATGTGATATAAGTGGTTTCAAAGTTGTCAGGACTCCCTGAGGATGGTGCAAGGGCAGTTATGCTGGGGAAACACTAGCCCGTTCCTTGCTGCTGATGTCTCCCATCTCTCTGACTCCCAACCCTTGATGGCAGTCTGAGAAAGACAAGGAGACAGCCAAAGGGAAATGGGTGTAGCAATGGAATGTGGAAGCTGTCATCTCCTTTGACTCTGGGATGGGGCAGGAATGGGCCAGCTAAGGTCTATGGCAGAGGTAGCAGATGGGCCACCAATCTCTAGAAGAGGGATGTGATATCCATGAGACCAATAAAAGAAGGAAGGAAGAAAGGAAGGAAGGAAAGAAGGAAAGAAGGAAAGAAAGAAGGAATGAAGGAAGGAAGGAAAGAAGAAAGGAAGGAAGGAAAGAAGGAAGGAAGGAAAGAAAGAAAGAAGGAAGGAAACAAGGAAGGAAGGAAGAATATTGCTTAATTTGTGCTAAGTACTGTGCTAATACACATATGAGATTAAGACTGTCCCTGCCCTCAAGGAATTTACATTTTAATAGGAAGACATAACACTTAAGGGTAATGGTAGCTAAAAAATCTGTTGGGACTAGAGGCATCTAGGTGGCCCAGTGTACTGAGTATTAGATTCAAAGACCTGAGTTCAAATTTAGCCTCAGACACTTACTATCCCTGTGACCTTGTCCATATTACTTAACTTTAGTTCCCTTATCTGTAAAATGGATATGATAATAAGAGCACCTACCTCCCTGGGTGGTAGTGAGGATAAATTGAGGCAGTATATGTAAAGCTTTTGCAAACTACAAATGCTGGCTTTTGTTATCTCCAGTGGACTCCAGGAGTATTAATTGATCTACCCTTTCCAGAAACAATGGTAATATTGATTTGGTTATAGATCCCAGAGCTAGAGGTGGAAAGGGCAGATAAAGGTCTCATTTCCAATATATGGAGGGAATTGATTCAAACTTATAAGAAGAAGAGCCATTCTCCAATAGATCAATGGCCAAAGGAGATGAACAGGCAGTTCTTAGAGGAAGAAATCCAAATTACAATAAACATGGGGAAAAAATGATCCAAATCACTGATAATTAGAGAAATACAAATCAAAACAAGCTGAGATGCTACCTCACACCCTTTAGATTGGAAAGGATGACAAAAACGGAAAGTCACAGTTGTTGGAGGGGCTAAAACAGGCAGCATTAATGCACTGTTGGTGGAGATGTGAATCAGTACAGTCATTCTGGAAGGCAGTTTGGAACTGGGCTCCCAAAGTCACTAAACTGTATGTATCTTTTGACCTAGTCATAACAGTTTCAGGCTTATACCCCCCCAAAGGAATCAAAGAAAGAAGAAAAAAACCCATATGTACCAAAAATAAATAAATACGTAAATTGAAAATGATAGCCGTTCTTTTTGTAGTGGCAAAGAACTAGAAACTATGAAGTGTCCATCAACAGGGGAAAGTTGAACCAATTATATTATATGAATATAGTAGAACATTATTAGGCTGTAAGAAATTACTAAAATGACATTTTCAGAAAAACTTGGGAAGATGTATATGAACTGATTCGGAATGAAGTGAGCAGAAACGGAAGAACATTTCGTACAATAATACCACCACTGTAGAGAAAAACAACTGTGACAGATATAACAGAAATACAATGACCAACCACAGTGCCAGAGGACTATTGATGAAGAGGTGAAGGACTCAAGGTGTAGAAGGAAACATGGATTTTCTTTTTTTTTTTTTTTTTTTTTGGAGGGGAAGGTAATGGGGGTTAAGTGACTTGCCCATGGTCATACAGCTAATGTCTGAGGCCAGATTTAAACTCAGGTCCTCCTAATTCCAGGGCCAGAGCTCTATCCACTGCACCACTTAGCTGCCCCAGAAATGTGTATTTTCCAACACAACATACACACAGAAATTTGTTTTGCTAATTGTGCTTCTTTGTTACAAGGGTTTTGGTTTTCTTTTTCCGATGGAAGATGGGTATCAATGAGGTTGACAAAAGAAAAAAAAAAAAGAAATATAGACCGATGGAAGGAAAATACTGGCCTGGGTGACCCCAATGGTACCTTCTGACTCTGAGAAGTCAATTACAAATTAAAAAAAAAAACCCAATAATTTATTAACTCCTATAATAATAATAGCTCATAGCTAGCATTTATGTAGTATCTACTATGTGCCAGGCACCATGCTAAGTGCTTTACAAATATTATCTCATTTGGTCCTCACAACAACTTTGTGAGGTTGATGCTATTATTGTTCCCATTTTACAGATCAGGAAAGTGAGGCAATTAGAGGTTAAGTGACTTATTCAGGATCATACAGCTAGCAAGTATCTGGACAGATTTGAACTCAGGTATTACTGAATCCAGACCCAGAGCTCTACCCACTAACTACTTCTGAAGGTGCTGGGAATACAAAGAAAAAACAATCTCTACTCTCAAAAAGCTATGATTCTACTGGGAAGACACAGGTATGTATTTAAATATACATCGAATAAATACAAAATAGATACAAGCTAATTAGCAGTTGGGGGGGTCAAGAAAGGCATGATGTAGAAAGTGCTTCATGTGAAAATTTGGAAAGCCATAAGAACTCTCATCAATACAATGACCATTCGTGATTCCAGAGGACCAGTGATGAAACATGGTATCCACGACAGAAACGTGATGGCTTTTGAGTGTGGAATATGTTCATGTATATGGATATGTACATGTATGTGTGTGTATGTTGTATCTATCTATACATATGTTTTATGTGCAATACATATATGCCCACGTAGAGATGTATGTGGATTCACACACACATATGTATACAGTCATCGAGGGAATTAATTTTGTTTGACTATGCATATTTGTTACAAGAAATTTCCTTTTCTTTTTTTCCCTAGTGGGATGGGGTATGGGAAGAAGAGAAACTAGATTTCCATTCATTTTAGGGACAGAGTTGCTATAGATGTGAAATATTGCTTGCATTTTCAGATGAGGTAACTGTATTATTACATTTACTTTGGTACAAGAGATCTCTCATTAAGTGAGGGTAATCTATAAATGTTTGTAATGTGAGAAAAAGCAAAATATCTTTACAAAAAGAAATAAGGGATTCTCTGAGGTATGAGAGACAGCCAGTGGGTGAAGATGTAGTACCATGTATGAAGAACCCAGGGAAAACCAGGGAAATTCATTACCAAGTTCAGAGTTAGGGTTGGAGGTCAATTTCTGGCCCTTGGGCAGACTAGGAGAAAAGGGACTCAGTCCCTTTCTCAATGATTTGCACAACACTTGTGCCACTGGACTTTGAACAGAGATGACAGTTGATGCCGAGGACAGAGTTCCTTCCTGTCCCAATTGCCTTCAGCCAAAGCCGTCTCTCTCTTATTTTCTCTTTCCTTTCCAGCTTCCTGGCCATTTGAGAAATTGCTTATTCTGGGCTCTGTAGGCTGATTTCTTGGTTTCACATATCTTGCCAGACATTCAGATTGGACAGCTGCCACGGGTGGGGCACCCTTGTTGTTCTAGCAAAAGGGAGAGAATGAGGCCTAACTGCAGCCTCCCATCATTCTCTCACTGGCTGCATGCTGTTAAAGAAACAGATTCCTACTCCTGCTCTCCTTTGCTTGTTGGACAAGCTCTCTCTGGAAGAGGAGACCTTAGCTCAGTCAGAAAGAATCCCCTCTGACTTTCCCAGAATCATCTCTACTGCTGTCAGAACAAAAAAAAAAAAAAAAAGCACTCGAATAAGTTCCCTTTGTTGTTATTTTTTAGTCAATTAGTCATGTCCAACTCTTTGTGACCCTATTTTGGGGTTTTCTTGGAAGAGATACTGGAGTGGTTTATTATGTCCTTCTCCAGCTCATTTTATAGATGAGGAAACTGAGGCAAATAGGGTTAAGTGACTTGTCCAGGGTCACACTGCTACTAAGTGGCTGAGGTGAGATTTTGCTGACTCCAGGGCTAGCATTCTAACCACAGTGCCACCTAGATGCCCCTAAATCCCCTTCATCCAGAATGAAGTCATCCTCCAACAATCAGAATGCTTTTTGAAGCCCTGCATAAACACCAAAGATTTTCAAAATGATGACCCTTGGGATCCTGGGGATTCTGAGGAGCATTTTGAATCATCAAAGAAAAATTCACTAATAATAATTCCTCCTGTGGGTCTAGCACTTCACAAAGGGCTTCCATGCAGATTATATCGTCTGATACTGATAATGCGCCTGAGAGCAGGCAGGGAGACCTGGCAGAAGAGGGAGATCTGGATGGAACTTTCGAGACAGCCCAGGCCACTTCGTCCCAGCAACATCCCTGTTTATAACAGGACCACAGGCGTGGGCAGGACATTTCATCAGGATGAGGAACTGGAGACTTTTATCTATCGATTTTTAAAGGCAAACTCAACAGAGCAGTCGAAGGTCAGGGAAATGATTTTTAATTCATCTAACTGAGGAAACAACATTCTAACTAAATTTAAGCACAATGCTTATGCTTAACATATTTTTAGCTAAAACTAGAGTATGAGATAACTAAATTAAAATGCAAAGACACTTTTTTAAAAAGACTTTGGCAGTTCCTGGCTGCCCCACCCCCAGCACACCTTGACTGGCCCACTTTTGCACATGACAAAACTGAGACCTGTAGCAGTTAAGGGAATTGGCCAAGATCACACAGCTAGGAAGTAACAAAGCCAGGACTTGCCTAGTTCTCCTAACTCCAGGTTCCATAAACTTTTCCCTGGATCCTCCTGCCTTAGAATATATTCAGTATAACTATAATTTTATGGTTAAGTATAATATCAAATGAGATTTTATATATATATATATATATATATAGTGCTTTGCAAATCTTAAAAACAGCATATAAATAAATATTAACTATTTTAATAATAATTAACACATATTCACGTTGCTTTTTTTTTCCTTTTTTCATTTTTAGGCAATTGGGGTTAAGTGACTTGCCCAGTGTCACACAGCTAGTAACTGTCAAGTGCTTGGTCTGAGGCTATATTTGAACTTAGGTTCTCCTGACTTCAAGACCGGTGCTCTATCCACTGCTCCACCTAGCTGCCCCTCCCCATATTGCTTTTTAAAATCTACAATGCACCTCCTTTTTTCAAAGTATGTTTTTTGTATTTTCTTTTTTGCTTTTTGGTGAGGCAATCGGGGTTAAGTGACTTGCTCAGGGTCACACAGCCAATAAGTGTCAAGTGTCTAAGGCTGGATTTGAACTTAGGTCCTCCTGACTCTAAGGCTGGGGCTTTATTCACTGCACCACTTTTTTGCATTTTAATATACATTTTTGTATATGTCTATATTTAGCATACATATATTTATATATGCATATTATAAGTGTATATATGTGTTGTATAGGTGCACATATACAATATGTATGTGTGTATATGTACATATTTATCCCTTCCAGTCCAGTTGCTGGCAAACAGAACCAAATATTGTGAGAGAGCCTGTGAGGAATGAAGATGACTCCCTCTGGAGTCTCTGGGTCTGCAACTGCTGCCTGGTTCTGATTCTACACAAATGAAATCATCATTTGGAAGCTGGGTATCCTGGAAAGATTTAGACCTGAGCTCAAACCTCAGCTCTGATGTTTACTGAGTAACCTTGGATTAGTCACTTAACCTCTCTGTGACTCTATTTGCTCATCTCTAAAATGGGGATAGTTATAGTAACACTGCCTACTTCACAGAGCTATAGAAAGGCAAGCTGTTTATAAACTTGAAAGAGATGTGAACTGCTCAGCACCTTTTGTGGTAGCCAAGAAAATGAAAACAAAGTAGCCCCCCAACAAGTGGGGAATGACTAAACATGTGAACATCATGCAATAGTATTGTTCCATTAGAAACTGGAAGAATTCTGAGAAGCATGAGATTTATACGAACTGATGAAGAACGAAATCAGTGGGACCATAAAACTAACATATACAGTGTAAATGGGGGGGACCTCCGTAATTTTAAAAGCACTGTAATTAGGTTGTTTAAATTAATTAAATTAAATTTTAATTTTAACTTAAATTTAAATTTATACAGTATCATGAAGGAACATGCTTGAGTTCAAAGAAGAAATTCAAAAATACCCCCTCCCTCCTTTCTTCTATGCAGAAGTTAGGGACCATGGGTGTGGAACATTGTCAGACTCTTTTGATGCATTGGTCAGCGTTGATGAACCCTTTTTTTTTCCTTTGTTACAAGAGATGCAGAGATGTCACATGGACTAGTCTAAGAAGTCTTGGGTTTGAATTCCACCTCTGATACATAGTGATTGTGACCTTGGACAAGACATTCACTCTCTTAGTGCTCCAGGCAACTCTGAGTATATAAATTATAGAGTAAATGCCAACCTCCATTGGTATAGTGAGTTTCCTCACCTGGGAGTTCTCTATACCAGTGAAGTGCTTGGACTAGTCCATATCCCTCTATGAGAGATGGCTGCCTTGGGAGGGGCAAGGAAAAGGATATATTCAGAAATGTAGGTTATATAAAGATGAAATATATCTGTAAAAATTTTTAAATTTGAAAAAAATGCCTAGTATTATGGCTTTTGACTTAAAAAAAAAGAAATGATCAAAATGTCAATCTTTAGTGCCTTTCTGTAGTTCAAGGGAGACCAGAAGAAAAGCATCACTCCACACTGGAGCTATTTGGACTCCTGTACCCTACCTTTTCTCTTTGAATCCCTCCTCCCTTAATATTTTAAAGGTCCATGGCATCCTGTGGCATAGGAATTTCTATTACCGACCTAGTCCTCAAATTCTTTCACGTCTTAAATTAGTACATGGTATTCATGAGGTATTGTGATCAGAAAAATTAGTCCCCTGGTGGCCAAACCACTGTTGATGAGCTCTGAACATAGCTATGCTGCTCCACAACCAGAGAGCCAACAATAGTCTCTTGCCAGCCTGGAATGGGAACCCTTTGGCTTGGCAGAACCTGTCAAAACTTGTGTTCCCCCGGCCTAGACTTCCAGAACCCACTCTCCCTTCCGTGGCATGATGTGGCACCAGAGTAAGGCTTTAATGAAAGCCAAAAGAAATGAAAGCCACATCCTTAAGGGAAACAGACCCCAATGCTTGAGGCGTAATAAGAGCTACATCCCAGAGACTGAGAACCATGCCATCAGAAACATAGACTCCAGCAGGGTCTGGAATTGGAAAGCTGGCACAGTCTATGAGAGACCTTAAATAACAACGATCATAATAATGATAGCTAGCATTTATATACAGCTTTAAGATTTGCAAAGTGCTTTACATGCATTTTCTCATTTGATCCTCACAACAATCCTGTGAGGTGGGTGCTATTATTATCATTCCCATTTTACAGATGAGGAAATTGAGGCCAAAAAATGGTTAAATGACTGGTTCAAGGTTGGATGGCTAGCTAGTGTCTGAGACCAGATTTGAATTCAGTTTTTCCTTGCTCCAAATCTCACACTCTATCCATTGGGAATTCTATCTTGCAGTAAGAAATACAGATGGCTGGATTTGAAAAAGCATTCTGTTCCAGTTGCAGAATCTGAGTGACCTCCAGTTAGATGCGCATTTACCAAAATATTTGTAAAAGCCCTTTTCGTAGGACCAAGGAACTGGAATCAAAGTGATGTCTACTAACTGGGGAGTGGCTAAACAAGGTGTGGCATCTGAATATTACTCTGCAGTAAGAAATGAGATATATGAGGAATACTGAGCAGCACAGAAAGAT
The DNA here is from genome assembly GCF_900497805.2 of Vombatus ursinus. Classification (NCBI taxonomy): domain Eukaryota; kingdom Metazoa; phylum Chordata; class Mammalia; order Diprotodontia; family Vombatidae; genus Vombatus; species Vombatus ursinus. The sequence continues at coordinate 11,434,386 of NW_020940527.1, forward strand.
TTACATAAATTAATGCAAAGTGAAATAAGAGAGATCTGCTAAAATGTTTACAACAGTATAACTAGAAAACACAAGAACAAGACAACTGAGGGTGAGTCCTGTAGAATTTTAACCATCAGACTTGGCTCCAAAGAAGGGATGTTAAGAAGGCAGCATAGAACAGCGCTCTGGACCTTGAGTCAGAAAGACGAGTTCAAATATGGCTTCAGATGCAATATGTGATGAAGGGCAAGTTCCTTAAACTCTCTGTGCCTCAGTCTCCTTTTCTGTACAATGAGGGGGGATGGATTTGATGACTTCTACAGTATGTTCTAAATCTCAGATCCCATAAAGCCCCTCCCTCTCCTTTTCAGAGAAAGGTGGTTACGGGTGTGGAGCATCACGTATACTGGCATACTTTTTCGATAGGTTGGTTAATTTTCCTGAAGTATTGTTCTCTGGGAGGGTTAGGGGAAAGGGGAAGGACCACATTGGGAAATGTAGATAATGTAAGAGAAAAAATAGCAATAAAAACTTTAAAAAAACCAGAGACAACTTGATTCAGATCTCTGCCCCCTTTTGCCTTCTAAAGGATAGAGGCTTTCCTGCTAATCTCTGCTAAAATAAACAGGATCTGGTGACCTCAAGAACCAGCAATTTGAGTGTTCCTGATGGGAACCTTTCTGCCAAGTGCCCCATGTTCCACAAATACCCATTTGCATGACCTCCCTTCATTTTGACTGGCCTGACTGACACATTGTGGACTTAGTCTAGGAAGGTCTGTCTTTCTGTCTTCATCTAAATATCACTAATAAAAAAGCTTCTATTTAGTATAAAACTATAAGGTTTGCAAAGCACTTTTTCATTAATCAAGGAACATTCATTAAGTGTTTACTATGTACTATGTATTGTGTTAAATGTTAGAAATACAAAGACAAAAGGGGCCACTAGGTGGCGAAGTAGATAGAGCTCCAGGAGTCAGGAGGACCTGAGTTCAAATCCGACCTCAGACACTTGAAACTTTCTAGCCGTGTGACCCTGGGCAAGTCACTTAACCCCCATTGCCTCACCAAAACAAACAAAAAAAAGAAATACAAAGACGAAAGTGAAAGACTCCCTGCCCTCAAAGAGCTTATATTTTAATGAAGAAACCACATGTACGCATATAAGTATAAACATAATATATATCAGAGGAACAGTTTCTTCATGTAAACCCAGCTTCTTCTGCCACTCACAACAACCCATACGGTAGTGTAAATATCATTACCTCCCTCTGACAGATGAGGAAACTGAGGCTCAAAGAAGACTCATTCTAAGTCAGAGTATATTGACAGAGAAAAAAAATCACAGGTGATCAAGGGCTCAGTCCCAGCTCTGCCACTGATGAGACATTGGCCCATTCAGTTTCCTTTGCCCTCAGTTTCCTCAGTCGTCCAATAAGGATACCTGTCCTATCTGCCTTACAGAAGGATGTTGTACAGATTAAGTGGGAGGACTAATATGAAAGTATACTGAGAAGCATAAAGGCTGCATAAAATTGTACCATCGTATCCTTATTGTTATTAATAAAAGTTTATCATATATGCGAATTAGAGTGTCAGAATGGAAAGAGGTCTGGATTTGGAGCCCAAGGACCTATTTAAAGGGCTGTCACATGGAATGGATTAATTAACCTTGTCCTGTCTGACCCTAGAGGGAAGACCCAGGAGCAATGACAAAAGTTACAAGAGGCTATGTTAGCTAGATGTCAGGAAAAATTCTCTGTGACCCCATTCGGGGTTTTCTTGGCAAAGATACTACAGTGGTTTACCATTTCCTTCTCCAGCTCAATTGACAGATGAGAAAGCTGAGGCAAACAGGGTTAAGTGACTTGCCTAGGGTCACACAGCTGGTAAGTTTCTGAGGCCTGATTTGAACTCAGAAAGACGTCTTCCTGACTCTATCCACTTGTGCCACCTAGCTGGTGGCACAAATATTATCTCATTTGATCTGGGGGTCTTAGCAGACCACAAGCTCAATAGGAGAAGATATTCTTTTTCATCTCCAGGCTGTACTCCTGACTCTTAGGACTACCTTCCCCTTCTCTTTTTAGTTCCCTTTTATGTGTTCTCTTCCCTTACTAGAATGTAAGCTCCTTCTGGGCAAGGATTGTTTTGTTTGTATCCCCTAGCAGCAAGCACAATGCCTAGACCATAACAAGCACTTAGTAAATGCTTATTGACTTGATTTATTGACTGTGTGACCTTCTGCAAATCATTGAACTTCTCCATTCTTTGATCTCCTCATCAGTAAATGGACTAGATGCCTTAGAGGTCCTCTCCAGCTCTAAAGTGATGATCCTATGATTTCTGTGCTATGAGCTGTATGCTGTTAGGTACTGCAGTCAGTCAGTCAAGTATTTATTAAGCACTTACTATGTGCCAGACACTGTGCTAAATGCTGGGGATACAAAAAGAAGCTAAAGACAGTTCCTGCCCTTGAGGAGTTTACAATCTAATCGGGGAGACAACATGAAAAAAAAAAAAACCTACGTACAAACAAGCTACATACAGGCTAAATAGGAAATAATTAAGAGAAGGCACTAGAATTGAAACTTGTTGAAAAAGCCTTCCTGCGGAAGGTAGGATTTTACTTGGGACTTGAAGGAAGCCAGTAGGCAGAGATGAGGAGGGAGCGCATTCCAGGCATGTGGGACAGTCAGAGAAAATGCCCAGAGCCCAGAGCTAGAATGTTTTCTTTGTGGAAAAACAAGGAAGTCAAGATGGAGGAACATATTATTTAGAGGATTCTCTCTGAGTCAGCTTCCCTCAACTCTTACCTGTGACAACTGAGTTTGAATAATAGGAGGACCACGCGATCAAAGCCTGCTGTGAATGTCCTATCAGGGACAGGGAAGCTTTAAAGGGCTTTACTTTGAATAGATGTTGGACAAAATAAAATCCACACCCAGGTTATAAACCACGGACCCACAGAGAGCAACAGAAATACAAAACCTAAGCCAGTCAAATGGAAAGCATGTGTTGCTTCTTTGCTATTGCAAGACGGGGAAGAGAGTCACAGCTGGACTTGCAAAAATCATCATCTGGGTCCAAGTCACAGTTTAAAACAGCTGAGATTCTGGGCAGGCAGCTGAGTCCTCAATGACTAATGTAACATCTCTGGGGAGAGAATGGGTTCTGTGTTTGGTATGGGACCCCAGTGAACGAGGCATTAGGCTTAATGATTCCTTGATGAAGTCCTCCATCTTCTGTCTTTCCCATTTGAACATAAGCTCATTGAGAGCAGGGATCATTATATTCTTGAATTTGCATCCTCAGTGCCCAGCACTGTGCCTGGCACATTGGCACATAGTTGTGGATTGATCATTTACTTGATCATAGGTGGGACTGGCCCAGGCAACAGAGTCAAAATCTCAGAACTGTAGAATGTCAAGAGTCAGAAGGAATCTGGTACAATTCCAGTCTGAAGCACAAATCACTACTAAGGTGGCCCTGATAGGTGGTATTAGTATTTCCAGTGTGGCTCGTAGGGTTTTAGCTAGCAGGTAATTACTACCCAGGGCAGCCAGTTCTATTTTTAGATAGATGTAAAGTATTGCACTTGCATACCAAAAACTTGGCTTCGCACTTATTAGATAGTGAAGGTATGGTTAGACAGCAGTTAATCCCTTCCCTTTTAAATAATAATAATACTAACAGTGAACATTTATACAGTGCCAACTATGTACCAGGCACTGTGCTAAGTGCTTTATCTATCTCATTTGAAATGAGGGTTTTACTATGCCCAAAGGACTATAAAAATGTGCATACCTTTTGACCCAGCAATAGTACTTCTAGGGCTGTATCCCAAAGGGATCATACAAATGGGAAAAGGACCCACATGTACAAAAAATTTATAGCAGCTCTTTTTATGATGGCAAAGAATTGAAAATTGAGGGAATGCCCATCAACTGGGGAATGGCTGAACAAGTTGTAGTATATGAATGTAATGGAATACTATTGTGCTATAAGAAATGATGAGCAGGAAGATTTCAGAAAAACCTGGAAAGACTTGCATGGACTGATACTGAGTGAAGCAAGCAGAACCAGGAGAACATTGTACACAGTAACAGACACATTGTGTGATGATAAACATCGATAGACTTAGCACTTCTCAGCAATGCAAGGATCTAAGACATCTCCAAAAACCTCAAGATGGAAAATGCTATCCACATCCAAAGAAAGAACTACGGAGTTTGAATGCAGATCGAAGCATACTATTTACTATTTTTTTCTTTTGTTTTGTTTTCTCTTTCTTGTGGTTCCTCCTATTGGTTCTAATTCTTCCTTACAACATGACTAATGTGACAATATGTTTAATAGGAAAGTATATGTATAGCCTATATCAGATTGTGTGCCATCTCGGTGAGGGAGGTGGAGAGGGAGGGAAGAAAAATTTAAAACTCAAAAGCTTATGGAAGTGATTGTTGATAAATTAAGATAAATTAATTTTTTAAAAAGAATGAAACTAAAAAAAAAAAAAAGAAATAAGAGTTTTAGTGGATGGCAACTTCAATAGGAGAAGGTAATTTGATGTGACAGCCAAAAGAATCAATATGAGCTGGAGCTGCATTAATAGGGACAGAGCTTCCAGAAAAATGGAAGGGGCATCCCACTGTCTTCTGTCTGGTCTGGACACTAAAGTGAAAAAGATCATTGTTAAAATAGAGAATGTCTAGAGGAGAACAACCAGGATGGGGAAGGACCTGGAGTTCGTGACACAGAAGGATCCGCTGAAAGAACTGGGCACATTTAGCGTGGTGATAAGAAGACTCTGGGAGACACAATTGTTTTGGAATAGCTGTCACATGGAAGAGAGAGGAGACTTTTTCCATCTGGCCCCAGAGGGCAGAACTGGAAGCAATGAATGGATATTGCAAAGAAGCCAGTTTAGGTTTGTTGTCAAGAGAAACTTGTGAACAATTTCAGCTGCTTCCAAATAGAATGGATGACCTCAAGAGGTGGTGAGTCCCCTCTCCTTGATGGTCATTGAGCAGAGGCCAGATATCCACTTGTTAAGTATCTTATGATGAAAATTCTTTTGTGTAAGAATTGGACTAGAGGCCCAGCCTAACTCCCTGAATCTGGAGTTCTGTTAACAATAACTGGCATTACATATGGCTTTGATGTTTACAATGAACTTTCTCTCTCTCTCTCTCTCTCTCTCACACACACACACACACACTTTCTTTGTGTGTGTATATATTATATGCACACACAAAACCACACATGTATACACACGTGTACACATATGTCTATAATATATGATATATTACATATTATAATTAATAATTATACCACTGTGTTGTTTTATAATATGTATCTATAATATATGTATACATTTATGTGTATACACACATATAAATATATGTATACACATTATATATACCTACACCCCCCCCCATAATCCCATTTGGTCTTGACAACAATTCTGTGAAAATAATACTACAGGTAATATCTCTATTTTTGGATGATAAAACTGAAGTTCAGACTCACAAATTGAGTTAAGATTCAGAAACAGTCTGGCAGACTGTAAGAATTTGGTATTGACATGAATTGAATAAGATGAAATTTAATTGGAAAAATTGTAAAGTTGTATGTGGGTTCAAAAAGCTCACCTTCACAAGTACAAAATCAGAGGAGGTATAACTAGACATGAGTTGGTCTGAAAAGATCTGAGAGTTTTAGTGAACTGCAAGCTTAATATGGGTCAATAGTGTGATATGGCAGTCAAGGAAGCTATTGTAAACTGAGGCTGCATTAGAAGAGGCTCAGTTTCCAGGTACAAGGTAATGGCTCTTCTCTATGCACCCTGGTCAGACCATGTCTCACATCCGTTATGGGTACCACAAATTAGGAAAGACCCTGATGGGCTGAATAGCATCCAGAGGAGAGCAAACAGGACAGTGACTTGTCTAAGCTGTGGTATGACACAGGTTTGGCATCGGGGATGGGTGTATGGGTAAACTATCACCGCATCCTTCAATTCACAAAGGCAATTTTCCTCTTGGGGACCCCAAAATGAATGTTTGGAACTGCGACATGCTATGGGATCCTAGGTTTAGAATTGGAAGAGAACCTCTGGTTCAAGCCTTTCATTTTACAGATGAGGAAGCTTAGGACCATCAAGGTTAAGTCCCTTGCCTAGGGTTGCACAGGCAGCATCAGAATTTGAACCCAGGCCCTCTGACTCCAAAGCCAGCTCTGTTTCCATTGTACCGCTACTAGATGTTTAAACAATGCAGGCTCCATCGGCAAGCCCTCAATTTGTGTACTGTCATTATGTTTCCTAACAGGACCCAAAGTTTGAGGTTTCGCTCCCAGCTGGGCTTTTGTGCCTCACACACACACACACACACACACACACACAGAGTTCAAAATGACCACATTTTCCAAACCGTCCCCAACAACCATCTCTTCTCCCCAGGCACACCGCCCCTCCTGGTGCCCTTCCTCCTCAAGGTTCACTTTCCACACCTCAGCCCACCCTCCCCACACTGAGCATACTCACCAGAAAAGCCCCCCTGGAGCACTAAAGCCAATTGCAGAGCCCAGATGAAGAGCATGATTTCCCGGTCTTCCCGATCTGGCTCCCACTCCCTAATGCAGAGGTGCACCCCTGTCAGAGAGGCGCAGGAAACCCTCCCCCTTCAGTTGGGGAATCTCCACCTCCTTCTCCCTGGGCTTTTATGAAGAGGTTGAGCCAGAGCACAGGGAGAAAATGCTCCACAGCCCAGCCAACATTCTGATGCTGTTCTGTTCCTCCTTTCCTTGTTCCCAGGGCAAACTCACGCATGCACGAACACATACGCACATTCACACACGCTCTTTAAGTTCCAGCGAGGCAGGCGGGCTGTCAGAGAGCCAAAGTTGCTCAAACTTGGAAGGCTTTGGTCCATCTGGACCCAGCCTGAGTGATACTGGGCGGCCTCAAAGAGAATGGGGTGCCCTGGGTAAGCTAGTTGTGTGACTGGGGCGGAGGAAACTGGCTAAGACAGGGAATGTGGCATTTTCTCCCTTTCTCTTAAGAAACAGTTTTTAAACTTTCTGCCCTGAAGGCATTGATCCTCCAGGTCCTCAAAAACTCTTTATTTCAATGAATTAAAAACAACTCTGCTGACTCCAGCTCACTTACATCAATGTTCAGTGGCCTCTTTGATTATAATGGGACAATTTAAATAGCTGTGACTGATCTCCTCTCTCACGTACTCACCATGACATTCTCATCCATGATCCTAAGAAACCCTCTGGGACTTCAGAATATTCTATCCAGAGCTACTTGCAGGAGAGGGGAATTCATAAAATACTAAAACTGGAAGGGAGCTTAGATGTCATCTAGTCTGATATTCTTATTTTACAAAAGAAGAAAATGAACTCTAGCTACGGGAATCATCTGTAACTCATGGGAATTTTTTTTTGCTTTCTCTGCCTTTTGAAATTCCCATGAGCCCTGGAATGATTCAGAAGGGACCAGGAGTGAGTTCAAAGAGATGTTTTGTGATGACCCCACAAGAAGAGAAAGGATGGGGTATTAAGCCCCTTTGGTACCAGAGCTGACTTACCTTGGTTGGCCACAAGTATTCCCTGTTTATGTCTCATTACTGTTGCCCCGTAAGTTTAAGACTACTTTTAGATGCTGTTTGTATTTGAGAGAGTGTACCCTAGGTTTATGGGAAGAGGAGATATTTTGTAGTTATTATTTTCACTGTAGCATCTTAGTAAATGACTTGGTTAATTGTATCTAATAATTGTTCATAGGAAGCACATGGGTGGGGGCTTCTGATCTATAGTAATAGAAGCCTGGACCCTTAGATTACGTTGTAGAACCTAAGAGAAGCTTAACTTCTGAAGACACAACTCAGATTTGAGTACAAGTAACATTAGACTGTTAAGTTCCTTCATTAGATTGTAAACTCCTTAAGGCCAGGGACCGTCTTTTGCCTTTTTTGTATCCCCAAGGCTTAGCACAGTGCCTGATATATAGTAGGTGTTTAATAAATTTTTATTGATTGATTGATTGATTGAAATGCAAACTGGGGAGAATAGTCCAGAGGTGGTGTCTAAAAAGCGTAATTGAGGGATCAGAGACTCACTTTACATCTGACAGTTCTATTACTGGATGAGATGTCTTTTTCTGGGTGAATATCTCTACTGCTAGATGACGTGATGGATGAGAAGGGGAGGAGAGAGAAATTCCCTCCTCCCCCCACCCCTCAAAGCCTGGATTCATAGCCTGGACTGATTTGAGCTTCCTCACAAGTCAACTATTTCCAGGGCCTAGCAATTTGAGCCCTGCATGTCATGGCCAACTTTGAGTTCAGCCAGTGGGGGCTGCCCCTTCCAATCCAATAAGGTGTTCATACTTAGTGAAGGGTGTTAACACCTTGCTAACACAATTCATGACTCATTACTTTTGTGGTCTGTCCTCAGTTTTCTTCTATTTTTCTACAGCAGCTAGCTGGGGGCCAAATGCCTTCCCCTTCATCTGCCATCTTTTGTCCAAGGGATATAATCCTTCTGGTCTGTCCATTCTCTACGAGCCTCTTTTAGGTGTGGGTATTTCCCTGTACAAAAAATTGAGGATGGAAAAGGAAGAAATACATAACAATATCTATCTCAGGATATATAAGAGAACGAGATATTTACATTAAAACTGTAGTGATTGATATGTTGTGTGTTTAAATCAATAAGTACAGACTGAAGAGAAACTAAAAGTGAACTTTCCCAGGAGGTGAGCACTTTTCATCTCCTAGACCAGACCTGAGGAGGCAGTATTTGACACAGGTGATAGAGGGCATTTTTCCAAAGGAAAAAGGGTCCGCCGAAGGCCACTGTGGAGACTAATGCCAGCTTTTTCAGGCTTTAGTTTCCCTCTAGTGGCCAACAGAATGCATGACTGTGTCAGTGTAAGTGAAAAGGTCATTGAAAAGAAGTTGGATACTGAGTAATCAAAAACAATTATGTCCCCTGGACACTGCAGCCATGGTGCTCATGGATCTTTGAACTTTTTTTAATTCACAAGGTCATCTACTGAGGAAAGAAAATAAAATAGATGTAGAGCTCACACTGCTCCATCCAAATATTTGAGGTTAGAAAGGAAGAAAGAGGCAGAGGGCTTAGTTACTTAGTCACCATCATCACTTCCTCTGCTATGAAAACCAGTAAGGAGATTTCAGCATTTCAGAGTAGGAACCTTTAGCCCTGAGTTTTGTGTGACCCGCTAGGTGGTGCAGTCGATAGAGCGCTGGGCTTGGAGTCAGGAGGACTGGAATTCAAGTCTGACCTCAGACTAGCTTTGTGACCCTGGGCAAGTCATTTAACCCTGTTTGCCTCAGTTTCCTCATCTGTAAAATGAGCTGGGGAAGGAAATGGCAAACCATTCCAATATCTTTGCCAAGAAAACCCCAAATGGGGTCACGAAGAGTAGGACACAACTGAAACAACTCAACAACGACAATTCATGTGGCCAGAGCCCTTGTGCAGTAGACAAGAGCTAGGCTGGAAATATCTACACATGCTCCATGGGATGGTACTCATTACACCTAACTACAGTCGATTCTCAACATTCGCGGGAGTTCAACTTTTGAAACTCCAAGCAGCTGTGTGATAGCTGGCACATTCATGGCTGTGTGCAATAGAGACAGAGTGATCAGTGTTGGAGATGATATCTGAGACCACCAGTCTTCCGAGCAAATGGGGAAGGGGTGTGGAGCAAAAGTTGGCTGCCTCCTTTTGGCTCCTTCTAGCTCAGCCTGGAGCCAAACTCTTTAGTGGGGGAAGAACACAGCTGCATGGCCTGGGGTGCTTAGCGAGGAGAGGGCGGTCACTCCTCTCTTGGTAAGTACTGGCTCTGTTCCCAGAACTGTTGGAACCAAAAAGGGGCTGGAAATGGGGTACATGAAACCATGCTGCGGTGCTGGTCGACTGGGCTCAGCCTTTGGTTTTCAGAGGGTGGCCATGGTAGGGAGGTTTATAGTACAACACCCTCACACTGCCATCTGACACAGTGGAAGGTAAGATTTGGGTTAAAAATGTTTTAGTTTTAAGAATTTTATTTGCTGTACGGTATTTATGGAACTATAGATTTCATGTGTTATGAAAAGGGACCATTGTCTGAAATTAATGTTTTTTATGGAGACGTTAGCACAAAATTACAAAAAGTAATTTTAGAAAATTACTAGTGAGAAAAATGATTTATTTGCATGTTACCAATTTTATTTTGCATACTGCATTTTATGGGTGATTTCATGTGTTAGGAAAAGTACATATTATCAGAATTAATGTTTTGTTAGAAAGATTTATATGTGTAAAATGTATTTTCAGTAATCTCTAGCAAAAGATTACAATTTTTGATGATCAGGAAACCTAATTCCATATTTGCCATAGGTTCAATGTTTCAACATTGGCATTTTTTGCTTTTGTACCATTTTCTTTTTATTCCTTCCTTCTTTCCTTTTTTTTTTGCTTTTAAAAATATATTTTTCCCCAATTACACATTAAAACAAATTTTAATATTTGTATTTGGTGAACGTTTTTCAGGGGATCCCTTCCCCACCCTCTTAATCGTGTTTTTCATTCCAATTACATGTAAAGCTAGTTTTCAACAGTCATTTTTGTAAGATTTTGAGTTCCAAATTCTTCTCCCTCCCCCCCTTCCCTTCTTCCTCCCCAAGAGAGCCAACAATCTGATATAGGTTACACATGTACAATCATGTTAAACATATTTCCACATTGGTCATGTTGTGAAACGAGAATCAGAACAAAAGGGAAAAACCACGAGACAGAAAAAACAACAAAACAATAAAAAAGTGAAAATAGTATGCTTTGATCTGCATTCAGACTCCATAGTTCTTTCTCTGGATGTAGATAGCATTTTCTATCACAAATCTTTTGGAATTATCTTGGATCATTGTATTGCTAAGAAGAGTTAAGTCTATCATAGTTGATCATCATACCATGTTGCTGTTATTGTGTACAGTGTTCTCCTGGTTCTGCTCACTGCTTTTGGGAAAGTTTGAGTTCCTCCCTCCCTTCTTCCTGAGACGGTAAGCAATCAGATACAGGTTATACATGTACAATCACGTAAAACATTTCCATATTAGTCATTTTGTATAAGAAGACTTGAATGAAAGGAAGAAAGTGAAAAATAGCATGTTTCAGTCTGTATTCGAACAATATCAGTACTTTCTCTGGAGGTGGATAGTATGCTTCATCATTAGTCCTTTGAAATTGTCTTGGATCATTGTATTGCTGAGAATAGCTAAGTCATTCACAGTTCTTCACTATACGATATTGCTGTTACTATGTACAACATTCTCCTGGTTCTGCTCACTTCACGTTGTATCAGTTCGTGTTAGTCTTTTACCAAGTTTTTCTAAAATCATCCTATTTGTCATTTCTTATAGCAGAATAATATTCCATCACAATGTTTAGCCATTCCCTAATTAATGGATATCCCTTCTATTTCCAGTTCTTAGCCACCACAAAAGGGCTGCCATAAATATTTTTGTCTAAATAGGTCCTTCCCTCGTCCCGCCCCCACTTTTTTTCTTTTTTAATGTCTTTGGGATATAGACCGAGCGATGGTATTGCTGGATCAAAGGGTGTACACAGGTTTATAGACCTTTGGGAATAGTTCCAAATTTTTTTGTGCCATTTTCTAGAAATGTTACTCCCATTAAAGTTGAGGACTGATTGAATATTTCTTTGTCATGAAAAGACCCACAGATTCCCCTGCATACCCCAAAGAGGCCATTAATAAGATGAAAATCCACATATAGACAAAAATATTTATAGTGGCACTTTTTGTGACAGCAAGGAATTGGAAATAAGGTGTATGCCCATCAATTGAGGAATAGTTAAACATATTGTGGTACAGGAATGTAATGGGAATATTATTGTACTGTAAGAAATTATGGATATGACAAATACAGAAAAGAATGGAAAGATTTACATGAACCGATGCAGAGTGAAGGAAATAGAGCTAAGAGCAACATACACAATGACTACAACAAAGAATAACACTAAATAATAAAAAATGAAGGTTGCAAAACCACAAACAACAAGGACGGCTACAAAGAAGAGATTTGAGAAAGATACTCTTATCCTATCCTATAAAGATATCTTTATCCTATGCCTTTGCTGAGGTGGATGGTCCATCAGTTGAGTATTTTCGGATTTTTTCCATGTGTTGATCAGTTTTACTGATTTTTTTTTTTCTCTTTAAAAATGCCTAGGACAGAGGCAGCTAGGTGGTGCAGTGGATAGAGCACCAGCCCTGGAGTCAGGAGGACCTGAGTTCAAATCTGACCACAGACCCTTGACATTTGCTAGCTGTGTGACCCTGGGCAGGTCACTTAACCCCATTGCCTTAACACCCTCCCCCCCAAAAAATGCCTAGGACAGGGCTATTCAATAAATGTTCATTGAATTGTTTAATTGACTTGAATAAATAAAGGATTGGGGAAAAAACAAACTTTTTTGTTTGATCCTAATTTTTATGGATGGCTTTTGCTTTTGAATCAGTTATTTCCAGATAGGAACTTTCCTTTCAGCCCTCTTTTCATGACAAAGAAATATACAGTCAGTCCTCAACTTTCGTGGGGGGTAACATTCCTAGAAACTGGCATGAAAGTCAAAAATACCAATGTTAATGTGTTGAACCTGTGGGAAACAGGGGGTTAGGTTTCCCAATCACCAAAAACTGTAATCTTTTAAAATATTATTGGTTAAAAGGGATGGCTTCCGGAAAAAAAGGGGGGAAGAATGATGGGGGAGAATTTTTGTGATATAAAAAAAGATATCAATAAAAATTTATTTTAAAAATAGTGCAAATTCATGAGAGAAGAAACCATTTCCCTTTTGCATTTGTCTACCAAGTGCTTAAGGTTCAACACAGTAGTAGGGGCATAAGTGCTTAATAAATACCCACACCTTCATTCCCAATACTTACTTTTAGCCTTTCTTGCCCTCCCTGCCTGGGGAGATCCCTCCCCTCCTCATTTACTAGTTTCTTCCCAAAGAAAAGTTCATTGGGGGCAGGGCCTTCTAATGTTTTCTAAAAACATTTAGTTTAGTGCTGGAAACATAGTAGGTATTCAATAAAGATTTAGTAAAGTTAATAGTTTAGAGTTCTTAAGAGTTTGTAAAGGACTTAATAATAAGCTAGCTTAAATTATAGAAGCTATATAAATCAAAAAGATATAATTTTTTCTAATCTGTAAACTTCTTTCCATATACAATCATATTTCATCCATACAACATCCCTGGAAGAGAGAGATGCTCTTATTATGCCCATTTTACAGATGAGAAAATGGAGGAACAGAGTAGTTGCATGATTTGCCCAGGATCACAAAGCTAGTGAGTATCTGAAGCAAGATGTAAATGTGGGTCTTCCTGACTCCAGGTTCAGTGCTCCACCCATTGTACCACCCAGCCATCTTTAGAAATTGCCCTCAGACCAATCCCTTGTTTTCATTGTCGAGGAAACTATGACTTAAAGAAATTAAGGGAACTTTCCAGTGTTACAACTAAAATCCAGCTTCCCTGATTCCCAGCCCAGAGTCTTCCAGGCCCATCTTGCAAACACCAATTCCCTTTTAAATTTTGTTTTGATACCCAGGAACCCGGAAAGTGGTGAAGTTTACCAAGAGATATCTAAGTGCTCAGTAAAACCTGAAGTTAGGAAGACCTGAGTTCAAATCCCTCCTGAAATCCACACTAGATGTATGACCTTGGGCAAGTCATTTAGCTTCTGTCTTTCTCAGTTTCCTCATCTGTAAAATAGAAACAATAATAACCCTTACCTCCCCAAGTTGTTTTGAGGATCAAATGACATAATCTTTATAAAGCACTTAGCACATAGTAAGCACTACATACATGCTATCTAGTATTGTTATTACAGTCAGGATTTATGGTGGAATTTATGATTGTTGAATAACCACTGTCCTTCCATGTCTTTGCTGTGAGATCTTCAGCATGGCAATGAAAAATGTAATTTTCAATCCCTTTGTGATAGAAAGAGCAGAGAAAAAAGAATAGTTGATATAAACATCTGAACACCTGAATCAGAATCTAAATTAGGATGAGAATTAGGATGAGAACTCAAAAATCTCTGACCTCGACCTCAGGGTTAAGCCAGACCAAGCTGAGACCAAGAGGCATGCCATCTAGCAAGGTGAATCAATACAGTGTACAGAATCAATGCAGTGTCTAAACGTGGGTAGGACAGGAGCAGGAAAATCGAATTTTAAAATTGAGATGGATTTCAGTGATTGTCTGGTCCAGGCCCCTCGTTTTGTCGGCCTAAGAACTGAAGGACTAGAGAGCTTACACTATTTGCCTAAAAAGAACAAGTGAGCTTTAATTCCTACTCCCTGTCTCCTAATGTCTAGGCCTTTTCACTTGACCATAGCTAGATGTTGAGATGGAGAGAAAACTGAAAATGGAGTTGAGAAGACCTGAGTTCATATCCAGCCTCACACACTCAACTAGCCTTGTCACCCTGGGCAAGTCACTTAGCCTGCCTACCTCATCTGTAGAATGTAGGATGTAGAGTTTACTCATCTGTAGAATGTGGATAATGATAGCACCCACCTCCCAGGCTTGTTGTGAGGATCAAATGAAATAATATTTATAGAGTACTTTGCAAACCTTAAAGGCCTATATAAATGGTAGCTGTTATTATTAGTTATTATTATTCTTAATGAGGGACATAATAGGGAGAAGATAAGGGGGAGAGACAGAAGGTAAGTCAAAAGGCCCTCCCCTCCTTTTCTGTTCCAAAGAGAACAAAAATGCTAAAGCAGGAGAGAACCATTCTTTGGAAACCTCAGCTAAGCCAAAAAGGGGAAACTGAATGGGGTTTTGTGAGAGCTGGGCCAATGAGGGACTGCCCCTCTCCACCCGTTTCCAAAGGCCAATGGCCAAGGCAAACAGGAAATGGAGGGAGCCATAAGCTTGGTAGGCAAGCTGTTCTAGCCCCTGAAGCTGGGGCCAGAGCCAGTGGAAAATGCTGTTGACAGCTGGAGAAGCTGCCTTGCACAATGCCCCTGTCTTCTCTTGCTGGGACCCCAGAAAATAGTTTCGGAGAACCACAGAATTTCATAGATGTCAGGGACCTTAGAGGTCATCTGGTCCAGCCTCATTTTACAAAGAAGGAAGTCTAGTCACAGAAAAGGGAAAACTCTGCTAGTCTGCCTTTTCATACTTACTACATGTTAACTCCTCTACACACAATTTTCCTTTCAGCCAAAGGGACTGTGGACTATCATTTGCCATCTGTCTCCGTGTGTTAAAACAAACTGTCCCTTAACCCCAACTTGGAATGCACTTCCTCCTTATCCCTACCCTTAGACGAATGAGCCAGGCACTGGTGGTAGTGGTGGTGCCAGTGCTTGAGGAGGTGGACAGGGCTCCCATGCCAGGTCATGGGGGGAGGGTGCTTGTGCCGCTGTCAGAGGAGGTGCCTCTGTAAGCCAGGCACTAGTGCTAGAAGGAGAAGATTGATACGCAGGCCATGTACCAGTGTGTGTGTGGGATTGGTGGGGGGTGGGGGCTGGGACGGGGAGCACAGCAGGGGGGAGACAGAAGCGGGGGAGGGAGAGATAGATAGATAGAGAGAGACAGACAGACAGACAGACAGACACCTATGAATTTTCCAGGCACTGCCGAGGTGGGGGGGGGGGACTGACTTGCAATCGAGGCACCAGTACCCCAGGAAGGAGGGATATCTCACTACCTAGGCGACATGCAATTCTGCCACTACTGACCTACCTGGCTTCCTTTAAGTCCCAATTAAAGTCCCACCTTCTGCAGGAAGCCTTCCCTAACCCCTCTTAATTCCAGTGCTTTCCCTCTTTTAATCATTTCCTATTTATCCTGTATATAGCTCACTTTGTATATATTTGTTTGCATGTTGTCTCCCGTGTTAGATTGTTAGCTCCTTGAGGGCAGGGACTTCTTTTCGCCTTTTTTTGTATCCTCAGCACTTAACACAGAACCTGACACATAGTAGGTGTCTAATAAATGCTTATTGAATTGGTGATGAGGTGTTTGTGTTCACTGGGCAGGTGTGTGTGTGTGTGTGTGTGTGTGTAATACTTAATAGTGTCAGACCACCGTGTTGAGGAGGGATGGAAGGGAGGCTATGTACCTGGGGCTGGGCGTGAATGTACACTCTCCAGGCACTACTCGGATGGAGACAGTGTACAGCTTCCCAGTTAGGCCTTTGGGGCTTAGACTAACTGCCTAAACCACCATTTATGCAAAGGAAAAATTTCCCTTTTGTTGGTTAATGTCTGAACTGGGAGGCCGAGGGAAGGAACTGCCCAGAGGGACCTTGGGCAATTAATTACTTATTCTAATTGTCTCCTGGGAGTGTGGTTGTGGGGCAGGGCAGAAATCCCTAGAGACCTTGGGAGGTGGGTTTGAATCTTTATTCAAATGCTTGGCTGGGTCCTTCAGGAAGATCAGGAAGGATAATGGTGATTAATTTACTTAAAGTTTCTGCTTTGACTCTTCCCTTCCTAACCCTGGGATAGCTAGAAAGTGTAGTGAATAGAGCTCCAAGCCTAGAATCAGGAAGACTGAAATTGAACTTTGTGAGTTCAGATCTGGCCTTAGACATATGTATGTTGTGTCACCCTGGGCAGGTCACGTTTGCCTCAGTTTCCTCATCTGTAAAATGAGCTGGGGAAGGAAATGGCAAACCATTCCAATATCTTTGCCAAGAAAACCCCAAATGGGGTCACAAAGAGTTGGACTCAGCAGAACATCAGCAAATCCCCACCTCTTTTCCTTTGGGTGGGCTGGGGGGTGGGGGTGCTGGAGCTGGGAGGGTTGGAGAGATCTGGGATGAAGAGAGAAGCATATGTCAGCTTCTGGTTAAAACTGACAAGATCCAGCCTTAGTGACCAAAAAATACTGCCTCCAGCCCACAGCAGGAATTCCCAAACTAGGGTATATGTACCACTGGGAGGCGTGAAAAGTTTGTCAATGGAATACAGGGAACTAATTAAATAATCTCATTTAATTGCTTATGTGGACATACAGGGTAAACCATAGAATGTATGTCCTTTCACATTATATAGAATAAGGGGCAAGGGATGGTTTTCTAGGGGCTAAGAGTATGGAAGCGAGGCTACAAAAGCCCAGTTGTCTTCATGATGGCCCTTGGGTCGTTCTGGATATGCCTATTCGAGTTAAGCTATTCAGCTTATTTCTGTAGATGAAGGAATGGCCCAGGTGGATCAGAGCCAGTGGGGAGCAGTGGCCAAAATGTTGGATTGGGAACCAAGAAAACTCGGGTTCAAATCCTATTTCTGACATTTGTGACCCTGAGAAAGTCACTTCACCTCTGTTTGCCTCAGTTTCCTTGACTGTAAAATGGATATAATAATAAGACCTATGTGTTCTCCCACCCCACCTTGTGAGGATCAAACGAGGTATTTGTAAAGTGCTTAGCACAGTGCCTGGCACGTGGTAGATGTTTAATAAATACTGGTTGGAAGTTATACCTTGCTTTTCTATCTCATTTTCGATCAGACTAATTAAATAAAACATGTTCATAGATCATCAGCCTAGTACAGGTAATTTTTCTGTTACTTGGCACTCTAGATGGGTTGTTGGAAATCACACAGTTGTGTGTGTGCATATGTGTGTGTATACACACACGTATGACACCAGGAGATTTGTGGGGAGGGCATTAACCATTAAAGGAAAGACTTCAAGATGAGTTTGAGTGGAGTCATGAAGGAAATTAGGCAGCAACAAGGACATGCGCTCAAGGCATGGGGGAACCGCCAGTGCAAAGGAAAAGAGATGGAAAATGAAGCAAAATACTTCTATTTGGATGCTGCTAGACATGAATTAGTCAATAGAGGGCAGCAGAGCACCTGTCACATAGTAGGCACTCAATAAATGCTTGTTAAATTTAATTGAATAATAATAGCTGGCATTTATAAAGCTCCTTAAGGTTTACAAATCATTTCTACAAATAATATCTTATTTTATTCTCACAACAACCCCGCAAGGTGTTATTATTATCACTATTTTACAAATTAGGAAACTGAGGCAGATAGTGGTTAAGTGATTTGTTCAGGGTCACACAGCTAAGTGTTTTAAGGACAGATTTGAATTCAGGTCTTCCTGAACAGAATGTAGAAGTAAGATTCAAACTCAGGTCTTGCTGTTTCTAAGTCCAACTCTATCCACTACTTCAGTGGGTTTTGGGAAAAATCTAATGAGGGTCTTGGGACATGCTGAGTTTTGAGATGCCTGTGAGGGTAGCTAGGACAAGGGCTGAAATTTATAAGTAGGATTTAAGATAGACTCAGAGGGAAGAAAAAGTAAATGCTGATATCACCATTTCACTAACTGTATCACCTCTGGAGCCTTACTGACTTTCATAGAGAGCCCCTACCCAGGCAGAGGTCAGGGTCCCTATTCTCAGCCCCTTAAACTAATTAAAATGATTGATCCTTGCATAATAAATACTTACTGACTTGACTTGAAGGATGCATTAGAGAGGACAGGGATTGGGGGTAAGGAGGCCTGGGAGGTCTCCAGGAGCCAGCTGGTGAAGGCTTCAATTAGGGCAAGGGCAGAAAGATTTGGAAAGAAGGAGAAAGTTGTTGCTGAGGCTGAATTGATAGGACTTGGCAAATTACTGGATGTGGGGGAAATCTTGAAAGTCCAGCTCAAAAGCCTTTTCTAATATCCTCAGTCAGTAAAAATCTTCCCCTCAGAATTTACAATGCACTTTGTATCTTTCTTAGTATTATATTATACTATACTACATTATATTATACTGTATGGTCATTAATTTCCTTATCTATAAAATGGTGATACTTGTAGACCTTAGCTCATGAGATGACATTTTATGAATCTTAAGAGTTCAACATAAATGTGAGTTATTAGTATTATGGTCTATGCTTTGTATATTCCTCAAAAATTGTCTGTCCTTAAAGCAGAAATCTTCATGATGAAACATTATTCCTCATTTTGGGTTTTATTGCAGGCCTGCTGCATGAAATAATTTGTTTATAATGGGAAAAAATAGTACTTACAGTGAAAAATTGCTAGACATGTCAGTGTCCCTTAAATTGAATTAGCAAAGTAGACATACTTCCCAGCACCTAGCACAGTTGGTTTCCCCCTCTGCATACAGCACATGTTTAATAAATGTTTGTGGAATTTAATCATTTAATTTAATCTCAGATTCTTCAGCCCCCAGATCTGGAAGGGATAATCTCGTCTGGTTTACTCCCTGCTTCAGATAGTATTAATCCATCCATATTAGAAGGTTCTATTTATGCCTAGATAATGCTTTTAACCCCATCCCCAATTACCAACTTCAAAACTGGGAGAGGGTTCCAAATTTCATCTCCACCCACTCTCATCACCCCCACACATATTTAGCCCTTTCTTCTGGGTTGCTTATGGATTAGGATTTTTTCCCTTTAAGGCAAGGATTTCTTTTTTTTTTTCCAGCCAAAAACAGGGTTTATTGAAGATTTGCCATATTAGCCAGACTCTTAAGGATTCTGAGCATCTGTGGGCTATTGGCTAGATTGTGAAAATCTGAGCATCTTTTTTTTATATTAATTTATTTTGATTTATCAATAATCACTTCCATATGCTTTTGAGTTTAAACTTTTTCTCCCCCTTTCTCCCCACCACCCTCCCCAAGATGGTGCACAATCTGATATAGGCTATACATTTACATTCATATTAAACATATTTTCACATTAGTGATGTTGTAAGTAAAAATTTAAACCAATAGGAGGAACCATCAGAAAGAGGAAACAAAACTCAACAGAAGAATAAAAAATAGCAATTTAACTTCCACAGTTCTTTCTTTGGATGTGGATAGCATTTTCCATCACAAGGCCTCTGGAGATGTCTTAGATCCTTGTATTGCCGGGAAGAGTTAAGTTTATCAATATTAGTCATCGCACAACGTGGCTGTTATTGTGTACAAAATTCTCTTGGTTCTGCTCACTTCACTCAGCATCAGACCATACAAGTCTTTCCAGATTTTTCTGAAGTCCAGCTGTTCATCATTTCTTATAGCACAATAGTATTCCATCACATTCATATACCACAACTTGTTCAGCTATTCCCCAATTGATGGGCATCCTCTCAATTTCCAATTCTTTGCCACCACAAAGAGAGCTGCTATGAATATTTTTGTACATGTGGGTCCTTTTCCCATTTGTATGATCTCTTTGGGATATAGCCCTAGAAGTGCTATTGCTGGGTCAAAGGCTATGAACATTTTTATAGCCTTTTAGGCATAGTTCCAAATTGCTCTCCAAAATAGTTGAATCATTTCACAACTCCACCAACAATGCATTAGTATTCTAATTTTCCCACATCTTCTCCAACATTTATCATTTTCCTGTTTTGTCATGTTGGCCAATCTGATAGGTGTGATGTGGTACCTCAGAGTTGTTTTGATTTGCATTTCTCTAATCAATAGTGATTTAAAGCATTTTTTCATATAAAGCCATATAGATGGCTTTAATTTCTTCCTCTGAGAACTGTCTGTTCATATCCTTTGACCATTTATCAATTGGGGAATGGCTTGTATTCTTATAAATTTGACTTAATTCTCTATATATTTTAGAAATGAGGCCCTTATCAGAGAGACTGGTGGTAAAAATTCTTTCCCAATTTTCTACCTTCCTTCTAATCTTAGTTGCATTGGCTTTGTTTGTGCAAAAACTTTTCAATTTAATGTAATCAAAATTATCCATTTTGCTTTTCGTAATGTTCTCTATCTCCTGTTTGATCATGAATTCTTCTGTTCTCCATAGATCTGATAGGTAAACTATTCCTTGCTCTCCTAGTTTGCTTATAGTATTAGTACGGCAAGGATTTCTTAATCATTTTTGCGTCAGGGACTGCTTGAGCAGTCTGGTAAAGCCTATGGACCACTTCATAGAATAATGTTTTTAAAAGAAAAAAAAAAGGATTAGAAAGAAAACCAATTACATATTGAAGGGCAATTATTAAAAAAAAAAAAAAAAAGCAACAAACAAACTACAAGTTCAAGGACTCCAGGTTAGGAATTTTGAATGGTAGCTTAAAAAATACTGTGCTCATCATAAAGTCATTTCTATGTAAAACAATTGTGTTGGAGAACAATTTTCTCTGATTTCCTGTGACATTTTCCTACCTTTCACGCCTCTCCTTCAAAGAACAAGAGCCTGATTCAGGCCTCAGCCTGGTTTGTACTGCTTACCTCGGATCTAAGTATACTTAGTAATAGTAAGTGCTATAGACATAATGATTGATTTATAAATGCATTCATATTCTGTTCCCACCCCTCAAAGAGGTATTTATATTTCATTCATCTAATCCAACCATACACCAAAATCTAAAATATACCTCGGAGGCATCAAGTAATGTAAGTACAAGTGCTGACAGCCCTAGAAAAGGTACGTGGCCCAGTGGCTCAAGAGTTCAGGAAGACCTAGTTTAGAATCCCATCTTAATTTTATTAAGCACTTACTATATGCCAGATATTGTGCTAAGATAAGGTTATAGGAAAAAAGGAAAGAGGGGCAGCTAGGTGGCTCAGCAGATGGAGCACTGGCCCTGGAATCAGAAGGACCTGAATTCAAATCTGGCCTCAGACCCTTAATATTAGCTCTGTGACCCTGGGCAAGTCATTTAACCCAGATTGCCTTGAAAAAAAAGAAAGAAAGAAAAGAAAACTCAGCCCCTGCCCTCAAGGAGCTTACATTCTATTTGTGGAGATAACATGTATGAATTTATGTGTTACATATGTGTGTATGGATACACACACATGATGTGTATAAGGTTTATACAAATAGATACAAAGTAACAGGGGGGAAGCGCTTGCAAATACGAAGGTTGAGAACTGCTTTCTTCTCAAGATTTTGATTGAACTGACAATTTAAAGAATCCAGGACTGGGTTGACTCATGACTGTAGTCCCTGCTGCCAGAGAAGCTGAGGTTGGTGCATAGTTTGAATGCAGGGCTTCTGAACTTCAGGCAAATGGGATACTCACTGTCCAGCACCAATACGATGAGCCCCTTAGAGACAAGTGCAACCAGGTTGCCTAAGAAGAGGAGAACTGAAGCAGTTTGGAAACAGCAGGTCAGAGGTTCCTTCTGTGCCAATTGGTTTTGGGATTGGCCAGTTGAGTGACCAAATACACATCCAGCCCAGGAAAAATAGTCACTCAGTTTGCAAGCAAGCAAAAAACAAACAAAACAAAAACAAACAAACAAAAAAATGAACCTAGGCATTCTAAAAGAAGCCGATGGGTAAGGGGAGTATTCCAGGGATGGGGGGGACAGCCAGTGAAAAGGTATGAAGATAGAGTCAGATGATAATGTATGAAAAACTGCAAGCAGGTCAGCAGACCAGTATGGTGAAGAGAAAGGGCTGGGGTGGGGGGGCGGGGAGTAGAGAGCAAGAGGTAAGAGGATTGGAAAGATAGGAAGGGTCTAGGTTATAAACAAATGAATGAATGAAAAAGTCCTTATTAAATACTTACCACGCTTAGAACTGCGCTAAATTCAGGCAATAAAAATACAAAAACAAAGATAGTCCCTTCAGTGGAGTTTGTGTCCTAACAGAGAATGATAATAAGGACAATGACCACAAGCATTTTAAAAAAATGGCTAGCATTTTTATAGCCTTTGAAGGTGCTTAGCATATTTAGTAGACACTTAAGAAATGTTTATTGACTGATTTTACAAATACTATCTCATTTGATCCTGACAATCACCCTGGGAGGTGGGTGCTATTATTATCTCCATTTTACAGATGAGGAAACTGAGGCAGACAGAGGTTTAGTGATTCACCCAGGATCACACAGCTAAGTAGTATCTAAGGAGGGATTTGAACTCAGGGCATCTTAATTTGAGGTTCAGCCCCCCTCCCCTCACACACACACACACACACACACACACACACACTCACTGCCTCAGGTGATGGATGAGTGGTACCCAACAGGTGTAGATTGACATACTCCTTCCAGGAACAAAGGCAGAGTTGATACGATCATAGTTTCAAAAAGGAAGACAAGGAGGGGTGTGAGACATTTTGAGGTTGTTAAAAAGATTCAGAGCGGAGCGCCCTCTTATGCATTCTTGAAATAATGGGCCAGGTGAGGCAGAAGTAGGGCAGGGCAGACTCTGTAGAGACAAAGTGATTAAAATCTCTAAACCAGATCTCTTTTATAAACTCCTCCAAAGCAAGGACCATGGATTTTTTGTTTGTTTATTTTGGTTTTTGTGTTTTGTATCTCTCTCTGTTTTGTTTTTTGTTTTTTTGGGGGAACTAGGCAATGGGGTTAAATGACTCGCCCAGGGTCACACAGCTAGTAAGTGTTAAGTGTCTGAGGCCAGATTTGAACTCAGGTCCTCCTGACTCCAGGGCCTGTGCTCTACCCACTGCTCCACCTAGCTGCCCCTTCTTTTGTGTCTCTAATCCTTAGCATATAGTAAATATTTGTTGAGTGACTGTTTGACTGACAAAGCTGGTGTGATGAGTGGAAAGTAAAGGGAAGAGCTCACTATCTATATGATCCTGAGTTAGTCTCTTTATTTCTCTGGGCCTCAGTTTCTTCATATGTCAAATAGGGATAATATGCATGCTGCCTAAGAGGATTGTGATGAAGCTCTGTGGAGAGAATATATAAATATCCCCATTATTATCTTACAGATGAGGAAAATGAAGTTTAGAGACATAAGTAATTTACTTGTAGTTACATAATTAACAAGGGGTAGCAGGATCAGGATACAAACTGATGTTTTCATTCTTTCCACAAAATCATCTGTAATCTGTATCTGTATTATATGATCTCTGGGGTCTCTTTCAGCTTGAAATCCAACAAAAGCCTACTATTCCTTTTTTTTTTAATCTTTCTTTCTTCCTTTTTTTTTTTTGCTAGGCAATTGGAGTTAAGTGACTTGCTCAAGGTCACACAGCTAGTAAGTGTGTCAAGTTTTTGGTCTGAGGCTGGATTTGAATTCAGGTCCTCCTGACTCCAAGGCCAGAGCTCTATCCACTGCGCCACCTAGCTGCGCCCCCCCCCCCCCCCCCCCCCCCCCCCCCCCCCCCCCGCCTACTGTTCCTTAAGGATGCTCTGAGTTCTTCTGTATCAAGATTTATGGGTGGTTGTCCTTCATTCCCGAAGAGGATCAAAATGACATCGCCATGCCAGAGTCAAGTTCCAGTGTGTCCAATTGATCAGACCAATACAAACTCAGAATGTTCTACCACAGATCGGGCACAAATAGTCCCTGTGAACATTTGGGGTGGGTTCTCTAAATCTGTGCATCTCACGGTTTTTTTGTTTGCTTTTTTTTTTTTTTTCTTTTGGTGAGACAGTCGGGGCTAAGTGACTTGCCCAGGGTCACACAACTAGTAAGTGTCAAGTTTCTGACATCACATTTGAACTCAGGTCCTCTTGACTCCAAGGCTGGAGTTCTATCCATTGCGCCACCTGGCTGCCCCTCTCACGTTTCTTTTGAGCTGCTTCAATTCTGCTTTGCTCATAGAGCACAGCACCTTCTCTGACGTGGGCACGCCATGCTGAGCGCTCCTATGCCAATGTCTCCCACGTCACACAATCAATTCCAAAGTTCTTAAGAGAGACCTTGAGAGTGTCCTTCTTCTGACCACCATGTGAGCGCTTGCCTTGTGTGAGTTCTCCATAAAATAGTCTTTTTGTCAAGTCTACATTTTGCATTTGGACAACGTGGCCAGTCCATCGGAGCTGCGCTCTCTGAAGCAGAGTTTGAATGCGTGGCAGTTGTCTGGAATCTTAATCTGCTTGGTGATCTTCAGAATCTTTCTAAGACAATTCAAATGGAAGTGATTCAGTTTCCTGGCATACTGTCCAGGTTTCACAGGCATACAACAGTGAGGTCAGGACAACAGCTCGGCAGACCTTCAGTTTGGTAATCAGTCTTCTCTCCCACACTTTTCCTTCGGAGCCTCTCAAGCGCTGAGCTAGTTCCGGCAATGCGCCCATCAACTTCGTTATCAACGTGTACATCCCTGGAAAGTATACTACCAAGGTAAGGGAATTTATTCACAGCATTCAAAACCTCTCCATTTGCTGTAACCAGTGGTTAGTAAGTGTAACTGCTACTGTACAGTGCCGTAACCGCTGGTGTAGTGGCGGCTGATGGGTCACCTGTGTTTTCTTGGGGTTAATTGTTAGGCCAAAATTAACACAAGCAGCAGAAAATCCATACTCTGTAGCATCTCAGTTTCTGAGGCTGCATTAAGTGCAGTTATCTGCAAACAGAAAATCATGCACCAACACTCCCCACTTTGGTTTTGGTTTGTAGCGTTTTCAAGTTGAAGGATTTGCCATCAGTGCAGCAGCTGACCTTAATGCCATGTTTGTCTTCATCGAAGGCGTTTGACAACATGACTGAAGACATCAGGCTAAAAAGCATGGGAGCAAGCACACAGCCTTGTTTCACTCCATTAGTGACTGAAAAAGTAGGAGAGCTTTGTCCACTATCCAGAACCCAGGCAAGCATGCCATCATGAAACTGATCAACTTTCCCGAGCAACTAAATTTTGACATAATTTTCTATAAGCCCTCACTACTGACAGTATCAAAGGCCTTGGTTAGATCTATTAACATTGTAGATAGGCCTCTGTTCTGCGCCTGGCATTTCTACTGGAGTTGTTGGGCAGCAAACACCGTGTCGGTGGCTCCTTGGCCCTTTCTGAAGCCACACTGGCTCTCGGGTGAAGGGTCAGCCTATTAAGGAGGACTCTGGCAAGAACCTTGCCAGCAATACCTAAGAAAGAGACCCCCTTGTAACTATCACAGGACAGTCTATTTCCTTTATCTTTATGGAAATGAACAATGAAGGCAACCTTGAACTCCTGGGGGATAACCTCTTGCCATATAACCTGAAAAATTTCAGTCAGCCTTTGTATGAGCAACGGACTCCCTGCCTTCTAAATGTCAGCTGGAATAAAATCTGCACCAAGTGCTTTGTCTCTGGGGAGGGAGGGAGACAGTTTGGAACTTAAAATGTAACAAGAAAGTAGAAAAAAAATTTTTTTAAATAAAATAAATCATATGGGGGAGAGGGGAAGAAATTATCTGATCTCTGAGTCCTTCCAGCTAGAAATCACATGAAAGCCTACCATTCCTTAAGGATTCTCTGGGTCCTTTGTCATTTTCACATGAAAAATTCCCCTTATTTCCCCTCTCTGCTAACAGGCTTCCAATTCTTAGGTGGTTAAGCTGTAAACACCTAAAGTCCTAACTCTCTGGGGACTGCTAATCCTGCATAGCCCTCACATTGACAGGGACGGACTGGGCCTGTGAGGTAAGCTCTTTAAATAGTAGCAAATGCTCCCGGAGTCACCGGAGGCGTGTGCAGGAGGTCAGTTGGCTCCCCGGAATGCTTTACAAAGGACAGGGGACTGGTGCTGAGTGGGAAGGAGGGTGAGGCACCTAGAACTATGAATCTTGTGGCCCGGTTGTTTTTCTTGAAGGAACCACTGGACCGAACTACTGGGGCTCACTTTGGCGGTGAAGAAGAGTATGATCTTTTCTGGCCAAGGTTGGAGAACTCTGCGATCTAAGTTAGAACTAGAGCTGTGTCTGCCCCCTGCCCACCCCTGACTTCCTTTAGGGACTCATGGATCATCCCCCAGCTAGAAACAGACCTAGACCCAGGGGAACAGACTACCCAGAAATCCAGTCACCTCCTTACACTGCTGTGGTTAAGATTCTGCTTCAACTCTTTGTCTATGTGGCTGTTGTATTGTTTAGGTAATGCATTTTACTCGTCCTTCTCTGTCCCTGGGGCTCAGGTGTACAGCTTTTACCTTGCTCTTGCCAGGGGAGGGAGCTGGGTGTGTAGGGGGTACGGTGGGGGGAAGATGTGAGAGTGGGAGGAGAAGGACCCAAAGTCCTAGTGAATTTCATCTCAGCTCTACAATCCCGGCAAAAGAGTGATGGGCCATTTGTCCGTGTAGTCATTTCACACATTTTTATTTTGAAGGGAGGGCGATGGATACAAATCGCCACCCTAGGAGACTGTTAATGGCCTGGCTTCTGGGGTGTGCCCACTATGCTCTATGGAGATCACCCAGGTTTGATTCTGGACTTTCTGTGGCTTTTATGGGCAGAAGAACGTTGCAACTGAAGTCATAGAAAAACCATATTGGAGACAAAGAGCAGTGGGGACATTCTGACTTCATTCTATGTATAACATTTTTCTTGGTTGCCCACAAGTTTGGGGGAGTAATTCTATTCCTTCTTTATTGCTGTTACGTATCAGCTTTGTCACAATTAGCTCTTTCATGGATTAGAGCATGGACTATTGAGCCTAGGTCTTTGTGTGTACTCTGTCACTTATAGTATGACCTTGCCTAAGTCATTTAATACTTGGGGTCTTGGTTTCCTCATCTGTAAATTGAGAATAATAATAATGATAAATGATGAGAATAACACTACTACCTCACAGGATTGTTGTGAAAAAATTGGTTTATAAACCTCAAAATTCTACAAGGTTCTGAGGCTATATCCCAGCAAGGTCAAGTATCAGTGAAGGAAGGAAACACATTTCACCAGCTGGGAGTTTTTCTTCACTACAGGAGTTCCAGCATGGACTGGATGACCACTCACTAAGGCTGGTGTACATATGCACTGAAGGAATGCTGGTTCAGTCACCTTTTGGTCTAGATGGCCTCTGAAGTCCCTTCCAGCTCTGAAATTCTGGGGTCTCTAAACACCATCAATCAGCCCTTATATAGAGTTTTAAAGTTTGCATATTAAACATTCAATGTTTGCTCATGGATTACATTGTTTGGGCCCTGATTGACTCAGAATGAATGTAAATAGCAATTGTTGCTCCTTTGGCCAGAAACCCTGAGGGTCTTTCCCTCCCAGATTGATTTTTTTTTTTTTTTTTTTTTTGCCTGGGTGAAGAGGCCATTCTGTGCCTCATTTCTTATTAAGCCTTAATCTCTTAATCACTGAATGGGTGTTGCTTCAGTTAAACTGAGACCTGTTAAAGCCCTTAGCTTAAAAAGGCCAAGGTCTCCCACTGCAGCTGGGGCCATCTCCAGTTGTCCAGATCTGTGCCTTGCCACTGGAACTCGATGGCTCCAGAGAAGAAAGTGAGGCTGGTGACTTTGCACAGCTCTCTCTCACTTATATCCAATTCACTTGTATGTCATGTGGCATCACCTCCCCGATGTCGTGGTCCTCTTTGAGAAGGAAGGACAAACAACAATAACAACAACAATTTTATTTGTACCCTACAACAGCCCTGTGAAGTAGGTATTAGAGGAGGTACTGGGAGGTCTCATAGATAGTAAATGTCAGAGGTTTTGAACCCAGATCTTCTTCACTTGATACTTCATTTTAATTTTGAAAAATTTTTTATTTTTAGGCAATTAAGGTTAAGTGACTTGCCCAGGGTTACACAGCTAGTAAGTGTCAAGTGTTTGGTCTGAGACCGGATTTGAACTCAGGTCCGCCTGACTCCAGGGCCGGTGCTCTATCCACTGCTCCACCTAGCTGTCCCTGATACTTCATTTTATAAAAGCATACTTGTATAATTATTTTTGTAATGAGAATCTGGTATCTATATTCTGTTTCAGATTTTCCATCAGGCGTGTTAATGCATACTTTAATACAGTTTAAGGCAATGCATTTGTACAATTAGATTCTCATGAGATAGCTAGACTGGACTGGATTAAGGACATCTGTGACACCTTACTTAGTAGTTGGTCCAGCCCCAGAAGGATTATTATTAAACCCGCTTTCAATTCACATGTATGTATAGAATGAGATTTCCTAAAATCTCCAACATCAGTCACCGTTTTTAACAGGTTTTCCCTTTGTTCTCCTTACAAGTAGAGAAAGCTAGCATTATTGCAGTATTTTACATACCTTACTTCATATGGTCTTTATGATACTCCTGCGGGGTAGTTTGTATAAATATTATTATGCCTGTTTTACAGATGAAGAAACTGAGGTCTGGAGAGTTTAAGTGATTTGGCCGCTCTCACACAGCTAGCATGTGGCATAGCTAGCAATCAGCTTCACAATTCCAAGTCCACAACCCTGTGCTGCTAGATAATTTTCTACCTTAGTCAAATGGGACAAATGTCAAGGGTTCTGTTTCCCATAGGGCCCTGTGGGTTGGACTAGTAAGTCTTCTCAGTCAAGTACACATGGGAAAAAAAAAAGGATCCACAATTGTAGTCAAGTGTAACGAAGAAAATTACAACATTATTGTGTGGTTTTGCAAGCCAAGCTTTTTCCTTCAGGGTGGGGTAAGAAATCTTTTTCTCCCAGTTCCTAGAATGTGTCTCACTGTGCCTTCCTGATCTCATTTTGCTGTTTTCGCAGCTATGCCGAGGAGCTGATTTCCAGGAGGTAAGTTTCTTGAATTACACCTGGGCACTCCTTCTTGTGCACAGATGTGTCTAACTAACCAAACTAAGTGATCCCTGAAGACCAGCTGGGTGGATGTGAATGGCACAGAAGGGAGCATTAGTTAGAGAGATAGGGAGAGGGAGAGAGACAGAGACAGAGAGATAGGGAGGGAGAGAGAGAGAGAGATAGAATAGGGATAGATAGATAGACAGATCATTGATTGAGCATTTACTATGTGTGGGGCACTGTATTAAGTGCCAGGAATACAAATACAAGCAAAAGCAAGACAGTCCCTGCCCTCATGGAACTTATATTCTAATGAGAGGAAGACAACATATAAAAGAATGCTGAAAGGGGGGATTGGTGGGAAGGACTTGGTATCACGGTGAAGTCTGGAAAGTCAGTGTTGGAGCTGGGAGAGGAATGAAGGCCAGCTGTCCTCTGCGATTTCCTCAATGGAAGAATCATTTCATCTGCAAACACAACTTGGTGTATGATAGATTTGGTTTGAGTAATAGTTTAATAATTCTAGGTGAAGCTGTGTGACTTGCTTTAATCCACACTAAGCACCTTCCCTCCAGCGGCTCTACCCTGATTCAGTAATCCCTACGTGTGCTCAGTTGGGGAATAAAAATATGAGAGCATTGACAGCTGACATCTATGTAGTGATTTAAGGTTTGCGAAGGGTTTTACATACAATTTCTCACTCAAACCTAACAAAAACCCCAGGCCATAGCTACTACCGATATTATCTCATTTTATGGATGAGAAAACTGAGGCCCAAAGAAGTTGTTACTTGTTCAAATCCTGGATGCAGGATTTAAACTCAGGTCTTCCTGACTTTGACTTTATTATTCTGTGCTATTAGCAAATGGGGCAGACAGGTGGCACAGTAGATAGAGTGCTTGGCCTGAAATCAGGAAGACTCATCTTCCTAGTTCAAATCTGACCTCAAAACACTTACCTGGGCAAGTTACTTAACCCTGTTTGCCTCAGTTTCCTCATCTGAAAAATGAGCTAGAGATGGAAATGACAAACCACTCTAGTATCTCTGGCAAGAAAAAACAAGAAAAATATTATCACTTGGGGTAGTTACCACAGCCTCTCTACTGGAACCCCAACACCCCAGTGACCCAGACCATGGCAATGTTGCATGTCAGTGGAACAAGTCAATAAGGTACTTCTACAAGGTTGTCTTTGTAAACACTCCTAGTTCTTGGAATAATTAAACCATCACAGGGGTTTTAGACTCAAATGAGATAATGAATGCAAAGCACTTTGCAAACCTTATAGTCCTATAAAAATGACAATAGTAGTAGAAGTAGTTGTTGTTGTTAGCCTCCAGTTGCTAGGCATCTACTCTGGTGATGACTTAAAGTACTATACAAATGCCAGTAGTAGTAGTAATAGTAGTTGTTGTTGTTGTTGTTGTTGTTGCTAGGCATCCACTCTGGTGATGACTTCATACCCTGAGCTTCCTCCTACATACTTGCTGAGCCCAAGCAGTGTTTATAGAACAAACAGGGGTGGGCTGATAAATGTTTAGCACCTGGGCTCTGGAAGAAAAGAATGTTTGCAGATACTTTTCAGTTTATTCTGCATTATTAACATTTTCTTAAGCCTAGATAATCAACAAAACAATAAATCAACCCCTGATTTGTAAATCTGAGACTGAGGTGTAAATGCTCATGCTGAAAATTTAACAGTCAGCTCAATGGATCCAGCATAGCTCTGGATCAACTCCCTGGGGGCTCCCTATGACCTGAATGACTGTGTATGTAGGCATGTATGTATGTACGTGTGTATGTGTCTGTATGTAAATAAAGGTATACACACATATGTTTGTGTGTGCATATGTGTATATATGTATTGTGCAAATGTGCATGTAATTTGTATGTACGTGGTTGTTTGCTTATTTGTGTCTCCTTCATTAAAATGTTAGAATGTGAGCTCCTGGAGGTCAGGGACCATGTTTTTTTACTTTCTTTGTATCTCCAGCACTTAGTACACTACCTGGCAACGGTAGAAACTCAATTAATGTTTGTTGATGGCTTGATCGACTGACCTTGAAGTATGGGAAATTTCCATTGGGGGAAAAATAAGAAGAGAGAGAGGGAGGGAGGGAGAGAGACAGAGACAGAGAGAGAGAGAGAGAGAGACAGAGAGACAGACAGATGGTGGTGGCCACAGAGGTGGCGGGAGCTAGAGTTTCCATTGGCAAAGGAAAAGTTTTTCTGTGTTTGCATGAGTCTGAAACAGTAATTCCCAAATTACTACTGATTGATATGCTAATGATGATTCCAAATAATATTACAGCTGATATAAACCACTCATGGATTATTTTCTAAGTGTGCATGTACCTGATTAAAGACATATTAGGGGCAGCTAGATGGCGCAGTGGATAGAACTCCAGCCTCGGAGTCAGGAGGACCTGAGTTCAAATCCAGCTTCAGACACTTGACATTTAAGTGATCCTGGGCAAGTCACTTGACCCCGATTGCCTCAGCAAAAAACTAAATAAATAAATAAAATAAAGTACTGATTAAAGCTGGGCTAAGCCCAGCTTAGATCTAGGTGCCCTGGGAGCACAAGAGAAATAAGCTACCATCTCCCTTTAAGAACTTTATAACCTGTAATGCGGGGGCTGGACGACACTTTAGATATTATTTCATCTTACACTTAAGGAAACTGAAACCAAATTGAATGACTGATTGATCTTGGGAAGCTGTTAGATGGAGAGCTAAGGCATACACCCAAACAAAGTATTAGATACATGAATGCCAGTGCCTTCTTTCTTTCTGAAGAGGGATGCAAAGGAAGGAAATGAGCCAAGCCTAGTGTCTTAGATCTGGGAAGAGTATGGTGGACTCTGAACTCATTTTACAATTGTTCTAGAAAGAGTAACTGGAGATCAATAATCTTTCCTTAGGTATGTTCCTTCCCTTATATTTCAAAATTGCCCAGCAAAGCTTTCCCTGGGCTCTGAATGTGAAGGGCACATTTGCATTTCTAGTATTCTTAGAGATTAAGAAATGGAACTGCGGGAAAAACCCAGATTGCCCACGCTGCCCATCCCAAGATCCTTTCCTTTATAGACCTTAGTAAACCTAATGGGTTTCCCACTCATTAGACTCTCAACTCCTTGAGAGCAGGGTCTGCTTTTTGTTTTTAATCTTTCTTTGTCTACCAGCGATTAGCACATGCCTGCCTGCCTGGAACTTAGTAGGAAGTTAATAAATGCTTGTTGACTGACTAACTTAAGGAGTAGTCCCTGGGGAGTAGGGATTATGGGGCAGTAGACAATCCAAGTGGTCCATTTCATTAAATGACTATAATTTTTTAAAAGCCGACAAAATTTTTGCAGATTGAAGGACAAATGTGATACACACATAGCTATATGTACATTATATATATATGTACACACATATATACACATCTATTAAAATATATGGGCCAATAATAACTGTTATATTAATATACTAACCAATACTATCTAAAATACAAGTGCAGTCAATGCATAATCAATTACACACTGGCTTTTTGTCATTGCATAAATTCTTAATTGATTGTTACAGAGTTCCCCAGATCTCTCTCTCTCTCTCTGTCTGTCTCTGTCTCTGTCTCTCTCCCTCTGTCTCTCCTCCCTCTCTCTGTCTCATCTGCTTAGATCCATCTTTTCACCCGTTTGAACATGTATAGTAGATCACAACAATTTTCCACATTGATCATACCCTAAAATATACTTACCTCATTCTGCATTCTGAGTCCTTCACTTCTCTATCAGGAGATAGGTAACATGTTTCACCATTAGTTCTCTGGAATCCTGGTTGGTATAAGAATGATAACATTTATGAATCAAAGTTACATAAGAATGTACATTACTAATTATATAATTATGACAAGATAATTATAAAGGATAAGAATTCAGCAGAATAGTATTCCCTCATATTTGTTTATCATAACTTGTTCGACTATTCTTCAATTTATGGGCTCCTTCTTGGATTCTGATTCTTTGCTACCTCCAAAAGAGCTGTAAATATTTGTGTATATCTTTAGAATTTGTTTGCTTAGAACTAATCCCTCCCTTAATTTATTGCTTTAATTTCCCCTTCCTCCTTTTCCATTTCCCTCCCATTTCCTGTTGAGAGAAATGTATTTCTGTACCCAGTTGTGCGTATTTGTGTGTTTTTTCTTCTTTTGACCAGTTCAGATGAGAGTGAGACACAAATGTTGGCCATTCCCCATCCCACGTGCTCCTTGGTTGCATAGATATCTACCTGTAAACCTTGATGTGAGATAATTTTCCCCAACCTTCCTTTCCCTTCCTCCCCCTCCTCTAGGGAATTCTTCCTACTCTTTCTTTCCATTCTTTTCTTAAAATCATAACAGAACAACTCTCAGGCCTTATTGAATTAGATTCCCTCTATGAACCCAGATGATGATAGGGATCAGAGAGGACAAATGTATCATCTCCCCATCTTTGAATGTAAGCAGATTGTCTTTGTTTAATTCTTTATCATTGCTCATTCATGTTTAGTTTTTATGTTTCTCTTCACTCTTGCATCTCAGCTCCAAAATTTCTCCACAGCTCTGGTCTTTTCATCAGGAATGCTTTGAAGCCCTCCATTTTATTAAAGGCCCATTTATTTCCCCATCGCAGTTTTGCTGGGTTAAGTTAATCTTAGCTATAAGCCCATATCCTTTCCCTTATGGAATTTCATATTACAAGCTCTCTGCTCCTTTGTAGTGGTGGCTTGTAAAATTATTTGTGATCCTGACTGTGGCACCTCAGTATTTGAATTATTTCTTTTTGGATGCTTGTAGTACTTTTTCTTAGACTTGGAAGCTCTGGATTTTGGCTATGATGTTCCTGAGAGTTTTCATTTTGGGGTTCCTTTCAGGAGGCTTCAAGTGGATGCTCTATGTTTCCATTTTGTCCTCTGGTTGTAAGAAATCTGGGCAGTTTTCTTTTGGAATTTCTTGGAATATGATGTGTAAGCTCTTTTTTAGGTCATACAGTTCAGATAGTCCAATGATTCTTAAAATTTTTTCTCCTCAATCTGTTGTTTTTGCAATGAAATGCCTTACTTTTTCTTTTTTTTTTTTTCAGCCTTTCGACTTTGTTTTAATATTTCTTGTTGCCTCATGGAGTTATTAGCTTCTTTTTGGTCCATTTTAATTTTTAGGGAGCTTATTTGCTGGGGAAAGATTTTGTAGATCTTGGTCCAACCTGTTAATTCCCTTTCTATTTTTTTCTTCTATCACTGTCATTTCTTTTCCATTTTTCCCTCAAGAACTCTAATTAATTTATAAAAAAAAATTAACCCTTTATTTTTAAAAATTTGGTTAATCTCTTTTAGGAATTCTAGTTGAGTTTGTATACAAACTGTGTTTTTATCTGAAGCTTTGCTTGTAGGTGTTTTGGAGTCATTCTCCTCTGCATTTGTATCTTGATCATCCCTGCCACAATAATAGCTCATTTTGTTCATTTGTTTGTTTGATTTCTTGATTTCGAACTTGATGTTAGGGCTGGGTTCTACAGCACTTCTGGAGAACAGGTCTGAGCTGATCTCAGGAACAGGCTAGAGACCTGCAAGGTTTCAATGCTCCCAAAGTGGTCCAAGGCAGTGTCTGGTTGCTACCCTCTACACCCCACTTAATCTGAGCTCTGTAAGTTCCTGACCTGTTGCTGGACTCAACCCCTATCAGCCAGCTGAAAAGCTCTATTGGCTCAGAGTGATAGAATTATAGGCTCCCCTGGGATACCTGCACTGGATATTCCTATTCAGGCCGGACTAGATGTTGAAAATGAAACCCTGCTTTGCGTTTGAGGTCTGTGCTACACTATTGCTGAACCTGCTTTCTCCATACACTGCTTCCTACCTGGGAACCACTGCTGTATTCAGGTCCCTTTTTCACTCTGCCCTGGATCTTCTACCTGGTTGCCAGTTCTTGGCTGTCCCTGTCTCAGTGGCTCAGTATGTACCTGGTGGTGCCCTGATTACAGTCTGAGACCTTTTCTTACTATAGTGCACAGCTTCTCCCTGGGTTCTGGAATGTTCCCTACCTGATCTGTCCCCTGTATCCACAAACCTCCCTGCTCTGGGCTGAACAAATGACTCACTGACTTTTTTTGGATTTCCCCATTGGAATCTGGTGAATTTTCTAGATCTATTTGGAGACATTTGTGGAGGGAAACTCAGTTATAGTGCTTCCTTTCACTCTGCCATCTTGGCTCTGCTTCCCAACATAAGCATTTACTAAGAATACACTATGTGCCAAACACTGTGCAAAGTGCTTTTCAAATATTATTTCATTTGATTTTAAAAGGATCTTCAGAGGGCAGGTAGGTGGTGCAGTGAATACAGCACTGACCGTGGATTCAGGAGGACCTGAGTTCAAATCTGGCCTCAGACACGTAACACTCACTAGCTGTATGACCCTGGGCAAATCACTTAACCCCATTGCCTAGCAAAAAACAAATATTATCTAAAAGGGTCCTCAGTATTGAAAAGGTTGGAAACCACTCTCTAAAGGACATTGTTTTGTAAACAATCTAATAAACAGTTATGTCCTAAGCTCTAGAAATACAAAGACAAAAACTAAAACAGTGCCTATCCTCAAGATGCTTCTATTCTATTGGGGCAAACAAATTGCAAACATATAAGTAAATTCAAAATATACACAAAGTAAATACAAGGCAACTGGGGAGGCACTGACCCCTTGGGAGATAAGGAAGGCCTAATGGAGGACCACTTGCTTGAGATGAACTTTGGGGTTTAGAACGTAGGGTTCCCATAAGAGTGTTTTATATAATAAGTATGGAAAAGTAAGCTGGAGCTAGAAGCAGAAAGCTCTGTCTGAGCGACAAAGAAAGCAGCTTGTATTTTACCCCAGAATCAATAAGGAAACTGCTGGGACTTCTTGAACCCTGGGAGTGACATGTCCAGAGCTGTACTTTTGGAAAACCACTCAGCAATTGTGCAGTTGAATGGATTAGATGGGGAGAGAAGGGAAGCAGAGAAACCAATTAAAAGGCTATTATAATAAGAGGTAAGAACTCCTTAAAAAGCAGAATTGGCCAAATGGAAAAAGAGGTAAAAAGCTCATTGAAGAAAATAATTCCTTAAAAATTAGAATTGGGCAAATGAAAGCTAATGACTCCACAAGACATCAAAAAGCAATCAAAGTCAAAAGAATGAAAAAAAATAGAATAAAATGTGAAATATCTTATCAGAAAAACAACTGACCTAGAAAATAGATTGAGGAGAGATATTTAAAAATTATTGGACTACCTGAAAGCTATGACAAAAGAAAAGCCTAGACATCATGTTTGAAGAAATTATCAAAGGAAATTGTCCTGATATCTTTGATCTGGAGGGTAAAATAGAAATTGAAAGAATCCACCAATCACCTCCTGAAAGAGATCCCCAAATGAAAACTCTGAGGAATGTTGTAGCTCAATTTCAGAGCTCCCAGATCAAAGAGAAACTACTTCAAAGAGCCAGAAAGAAGCAATTAAAATATTATGGAGCCCCAGTCAGGATCACACAAGATTTAGCAGCTTCCACTTTAAAGGACCCAAGAGCTTGGAGCATGATTCCTAGAGGCAGAGGAGCTAGGATTATAACCAAGAACAATTTCCCCAATAAACTGAGAATAATCCTTCAGGGGAGAAGATGGATATTTAATGAAATAGAGGACTTTCAAGCATTCCTGATGAAAAAACCAGAGCTGAAAAGAAAATTTAACATTCAAATAGAAGACTCGAAAGAAACATGAAAAGGCAAAACATGAAAGAGTAATTATAAGGGATTCAGTGGAAGTAAACTGTTTATATTCCTATGTGGGGAAATGATAATTGCAATTCTTAAGAACTTTATAATTATTAGAGTAGTTAAAAGACATTCACATAGACAAACAACATGAGTGCGAGTCGATTATGTTGGAATAATCTCCCCTTCTCCCCCCCCAAAAAATGAAAGGGTGAGAAAAAGGGATGCACTGGGAAAAGGGGGAAAGGAGAGCTAGAATGGGGCAAATTTTCTGACATAAAAGAAGCACACAAGGAAGACCTTTTAGATTGGAGGAGAAAATAGGTGGGCAATGCTTCAACTTCATTCTCATTGGAATTGGTTCAAATAGGGGAGAATATATATCTAACTTACTCAATAGGTAAACAGGAGGGGAAGGAGATAAGAGATATGGGGGTGGTGGTGATAAAAAAGAGGACAGATTAAGGGAGGCAATGGTTAAAGGCAAAATAGACTTTTGAGGAGGGACAGGATAAAAAGAAAGAGAAGAAATAGAAGCAAATGGCCTGGGGGAAAATACACAGTAATCATAACTATGAATATGAATGGAATGAGCTCACTCATAAAATGAAAGCAGATAGCAGAATGGATTAGAAACCAAAATCCAACAATGTGAGGTTTATAAGAAACACACTTGAAAGAGAAAGACACACATAGAATTAAAATTAAGGGCTGAAGAAGAATCTAATATGCTTTAGCTGAAGTAAAAAAGGCAGGAGTGGCAATCAATATCTCAGACAAAGCAAAAGCAAAAACAGACCTAATTAAAAGAGATAATGAGAAAAACTACATTTTGCCGAAAGGTACTATAGACAATGAAACAATGTCAAAATTTTTGTAGCAAGTTTTTCTGATAAAGGCCTCATTTCTCCAATATATATTGACTGTAGAACTGAGTCAAATTTATAAAAATAAGAGCCATTCCCCAATTAATAAATGGTCAAAGAGTGTAAACAGGCAGTTTTCAGAAAAAGAAATCAAAGCAATTTAAAGTCATATGAAAAAGTGCTCTAAATCACTATTAGAGAAATGAAAATTAAAACAACTCTGAGGTACCACCTCACACATACCAGAAGTGACAAATACTGAAGGGGAGGAGAGAAAAATGGATAGGAAAAAAAAGAATTGTTGGAGTAGTGAACTGGTCCAACAATTTTAGAGGACAATTTGGAACTATACTCAAAAGGCTATGAAACTATGCATACCAGCTCTGTATTCCTCACTCCCCACCCCTCACCCCCCCAAAAAAGGAAAAGGAGTATATGTACAAAAGTATAGCAGTATATTCATCAATTGGGGAATGACTAAACAAGGTATGACATATGATTTTGATGGAGTACTATTTTTCTCTAAGAAATCACCAGAGGGGTGGTTTCAGAAAAACATGGCAAGACCTATATGAACTCCTTAAAATGATAAGCAAGCATTATCTGTAATGAGGATAAACTAGAAACTTTCCTGATAAGATTAGAGGTGAAGAAAGGATGCCCATTATCACCACTATTATTCTATATTACTAGAAATGCTAGCTAAAGCAATAAAATGTTTGGGAGTCTTCCTGCCAAGACAAACCCAGGAAGTATATGAACACAATTACAAACATTTTTCACACAAATAAAGTCAGACCTAAACAACTGGAAAAATATTAATTGCTCAAGGGTAGGCCTGGCCAATATAATAAAAATGATAATTCTACCTAAATTAATCTACTCATTCAGTGCCATACCAATCAACCTACCAAAAATATTTTATGGAGCTAGAAAAATAATAACAAAATTCATCTGGAAGAACAAAAGGCCAAGAATATCAAGGGAATTGATGAAAAAAAAATGTGAAGAAAGGTATCCTAGCTATACCAGATTTCAAACTGTATTATGAAGTAATCATCAAAACAACTTGGTCCTGGCTAAGAAATAGAGTGGTGGATCAGTGGAATAGATTAGGCAGATAATACATAGTAGTACATGACCATAGTAATTCAGTGTTTGATAATCCCAAAGATACAAGCTTTTGGGACAAGAATTAACTATTTGACAAAATCTGCCAGGAAAACTGGAAAACAGTGTGGCAGAAACTAGGTACAGATAAACATCTTACACCATATACCAAGATAAAGTCAAAATGGGTACATGATTTAGACATAAAGAGTGATACCATAAGCAAATTAGGGGAGCATGGAATAGTAATTGGGGAAAAAATAAAATTATATTAAAAAACCGGTATTTTTTTTTTTTACAAAGTGAAGCACGAAGAACCAGGAGATCATTGTGTTCAGTAACAGCAACGTTATAATGATGATCAACTGTGAAAGACTTGACTACTCTGATCAATACAATGATCTAAGACTATTCCAAAGGACTCATGATGAAAAAATGCTCTCTGCCCCCAGAGAGAGAATTGATGAACTCTGAGTACATATTGAAGTATAATTTTCCTACTTTTTAATTTTTCTTGCTTTTCAAAAAAGATATGGTTAGTATGGAAATATGCTTTGCATGATTTCACATGTATAATTGATATCATATTCCTAGCCTTCTCAGTGGATGTTGAAGGAGTGGGAGGGAGGGAGAGAATTTGGAACTCAAAATTTAGAAAGAAAAGGATATTAAATATATATATATATATA
This sequence comes from Vombatus ursinus, assembly GCF_900497805.2. NCBI lineage: Eukaryota > Metazoa > Chordata > Mammalia > Diprotodontia > Vombatidae > Vombatus > Vombatus ursinus. The sequence goes on from NW_020940527.1 coordinate 11,474,258, forward strand.
TATATATGCATACATACATATTTTAAGAAAAGGAAACCTTTGGGATATAATCAAGACTAGATATGGACAAATGGACTGTTCATCAAGAACTGGCTTAATATCCCATGTGACGTGGTTTTAGTGATGAAGGATTAAAGAATATATGTCAAAATTTTATAATCTCAATGCCAAATCATGTAAAATAAGTTATATTGCAGAGCACTGATATTACATGTTAAAAAATTTTTTAATGTGAAAAAAAGAAAGAAAGATAGGTTGGGCAGGAGAGAGTTATAAGTTCAGCTTTGAGTATGTTTAATTTGAGAAGCTACCTATAGAATATCCAATTGGAATTGTCCAGTAGGTAGTTGGTGGTACTGGATCTCCAAGGAGACAGTAGGGTTGAATACATAGATTAAGGAATCATACGCACAGAGATAAGAATGAACCCATGGAAGCTAAGGAGACGACCAAGTGAGGGAGTAGAGAGAGAAAGCGGGCCCAAAATAGAGCCTTGGGGGACACCTACGGTTAGGTGGTAGGGTAAGGTTGATGGTCCAGAAAAGAAAAATGAGAAAAGAGAGGCTATGTAAATAGGACAAAACCCAAGAAAAAGCACTGTCATGAAAAGCCAGAGTGAAGAGAGTATACAGCAGGAAAGGTCAGTCTAAAGTGTCAGTTGGTACAAAGAGGTCAAGAGAGATGACGACTGAGAAAAGGTAACATTTGTTGTTGTTTGGTCATTTTTCAGTTGTATCCAACTCTTTGTGACCCCTTTTGGGATTTTCTTGACAAAGGTACTGGAGTAGTTTGCCATTTACTTCTTCAGCTTATTTTATAGATGAGGTAACTGAGGCAAGCAGAGTTAAATGACTTGCCCAGGGTCATATTGATAGTAAGTGTCAGAAGTAAAATTTGAACTCAGGTCTTCCTGTCTCCAGCCACCCTCTGACTCCTTCTATCTACTGTGCCACCTACCTGCCTTGAGGAAAGGTCACTATGTTTGTCAAATCAAAGACCACTGATGCCTTTGGAGACAGAAATTTAAATTGAGTGATGTGATAGGAAGTCAGATGACAAGGGGAAATAAAATGGTGGATAGATTTTTTTTTAAATGGAATTTGTCTATGAAAGGGAAGAGATATATAGGACAAAATAGCTTGAGAGGATTATGGGACCCAATGAAGGTATTTTTTAAGGATGGGAGAGCCTGGGCTTGACTTTGACAAATGATATCTTACTGAGAAATTCAGACTAAGTAGGTCCCCATAGGAAGTATTTCTTGGGTAACCAAAGTCCCCTTTCTTTCTCTTCTTTCTCCTTCCAGGAACAATGATAAAGAAAAGAAATCTGAAGCTGCCGCCCTCCAAGCATCCGGTAGCAAAGAACAAGAGCCCCCGGAAAACAGCAGCTGTGGCCAGTGCCAGACACCCAACCAGCTTGAGCAGTTAAGGAATTATGTAGAAGAAGATGGTCTTCAAGGGAATGCTAAGACATGGAAGCTGAAGGTCCTGGAGCATGGAGAGGAGCCCCCAGTCACGCCATCCGAAGGCAGGGCCTGCCAAGAAACACCCAACTTTAAGTTGATCAGATTGGAAGATATTAACACAGCAGCCTCCCAGATCCAGAAGGGTGTCCAGGTCACTCCGTGCACGGTATGATATGAAAAAAGCAGACCTGGGTTCCAGTCCTATCTTTGACACTAACCATGGGACTTTGGTCAAGACACAACCTCTGTGGTCTGAGTGCTGAGTAACCAAACCATACTGTACCCATGGCAACTGTATTGTTGTGACGATCAAATGGGATGAGATCTTCAAAAAGTTCTGGATGCCAGTCTAGTGCCAGGGACTATGATTATTAAAAATTAGTTTCTCCAATTTACAGGCCATTTGGAGCCCAGAAAAATGCTCTTGAGCAGTCAGTCATTGAGTCAACAAGCATTTATTAAGCACTTACTGTATGTAAAGCACTGTGTCGAGTGCTGGGGATGCAAGGAAAGGCAAAACTTAGGTCCCTGCCCTCCAGGAGTTCACATTCTTATGAAGGGGTCCATATGTAAACAACTATATACATATCATATATATATTATAAATATAATATATATTTATAATATATAAATATATACTTACATATTATATAATATATAATTATATATTATAAATAAATGTATGTTATAAATATATAAATATATATATAGGGCAAAGAGATGAGGGGTATAATCTTAGAGGGTTCTTAATCTGGGGTCCCAACTTAAACATTTTAAAAATTGTATTTTATTACAATTGCTTTCCTTTGTATCCTTATGTATTTTATTTTATACCTTTTAAAAACAATAGAGGTCCTTAAGTTTCACAAGACTGTCAAAAGGATCCATGGAATAAATAGGATTTGTCTTAGAGGGAGAGTCATCCTCTATAAGCAACTCAGAAGAGAGAAGGGGCTAATTTGCTGGTGACTCCTAGAGCTCTGAAGAGAGTAATAGTAAGCATCTTTCTAGCATCCGACTTAGTACTTGGAGTGTCAGTTGGGGAAGTGACCCCTGAAGCTGCTGCACTAAGGTCACTAATGGGAGGAGATAGCTTGGCAATTGTGTAATGGACAGATTGGACAGGGGAGAGAAGGGAGATGGAGAAGTCAATTAGACGGCTATTATAATAAGGGGTAATGAAGGCATAAACTAGGATAGTGGTTGTGCGAATGGAGAGAAAGTTGTGAGAGGTACTGTGGGGGCAAAAATAAAAATAAGGAGGTGAGGGAGAGGGAAGTATGGGAGAGGACACTGAACTTTCCCATTTGGGGGACTGGAAGAATGGTGATACCCTCAATAGAAACTGGGCTGTTTAAAAGAAAGAGGGTGGGGCAGAGCCAAGATGGCACAGGACAGCCTGGGACCCAGTTGAATTCTCCCAATAGTCCCCTCCAAACAACTTTAAAATAATTCTTCAAGTCAAATTTTGGAGTGGCAGAGACACCAAAAGGTCAGAGAGAAACATTTTTCCAGCCTAAGACAATTTAGGAGATCCACAGGAAAGATCTGTAACATCAGGATGGGAGCACCAGTGGTGGGCTTTGGACGTGATTATGACAGCAGTGGCTTTGGGAGCTCTCAGCCCAAAGACCATAAGGGGGGTTGGACAACTGGTCAGAAAGAGATTACAGGGGATGTTTTACTGGCAATGGGTGTAGCTATTGCTGACTGGCAATTCTATTGCCCCAACACAGTTCTGGGTCAGTTCCAGGGCAGAGAGAAACCTTCTGGTCAGTCACAAGGGAGCAGGGGCCTGGTCAAAGTTCCAAGGCAAAGAGAAGCACTAGTGCTTGTGACTATAGGGAAGCAGGGGCCTTTCCTTGGTAAACACTAGAACATAGATCAGGAGAACAGTGACCACACCTCTCCCTGCATCATACCACTCTGGAAGCATCAGAAACTTGCAGATTCCCAGAACTAACTGAAAACAGCAGCATGAAAAATCTTGGAGCTTAGGATAGTGCCTCCCCATACCCAAGTGAGCAGAGTCCAACTTTTACATAAAGTTCAAAGTCAAGAAATAGGCTGGAAAAATGAACAAACAACATAAATAGAACCATGACAGGGGAGGCCAAGACTTAAACTCAGAAGACAACAGTGTGAGAACAGCTACCAAAAACAAAACAAAACTTCTTTTAAAGCCTCAAAGAAAAATGCTAATTGGACCCAAGCACAACAAGAATTTCTGAAAGAGTTAAAGCAAAAGATAAGACTGGTAGAGGCATCGCTTCCCTCCTGAGGTTGTGCCCCACCCACCCTACACACACATACACACACACACACCTCTTGCCTCCATCCTCTGTGTTTTGGCTCTCCCTTATTCATGTTGCTTCTAAACTTCTTAAAGCTTCTCCTTTTTCCAACTCCACTTATCTTCTTGTTGGGAGCTGCATTCCTTTTAAAATATGGATAATTAACAGACTCATTTAAATTCACCTCCTCTCAAACTGGTCCACTGTCTTTTAAGGGCCACCTTGCCAATCACTTCATGGCCAATTATGTTGCTCATTCTAATTCATTAAAAGGATGCTTTTCATACCTTATAAAGGGACCGCTATATTTTGAATTAGCTTAACACCTCCTTTTTGGTTCCTTACTTTCTAGGATTAGGTTGGGATTATACTTCAATTTGCACTCAGAGTTCATCAGTTCTCTCTCTAAAGGCAGACAGCATTTTTCTTGGAGTCCTTCCAAATTGTCTTAGACCATTATACTGATCAGAGTAGTTAAGTCTTTCACAATTGATCGTCTTTATAATATTACTATTACTGAGTACAATGATCTTCTGGTCCTCACTTTACTTTGCATCAGTTCATATAGGTCTTCTCAAGTTTTTCTGAAACCATCCTCCTTGTCATTTCTTACAGCACAATAGTGTTCCATCACAATCATATACCACAACTTATTCAGCTGTTGCTCAATTAAAATTCTTTGCCACCACTAAAAGAGCTGCTATACACATTTTTGTACACACTGGTCCTTCTCCTTTGATCTCTTTGGGATATAGACCTTGTAGTGGTATTGCTGGGTCCTTTATATATATTTTAAGTGTAATACCCCTTTCACTCTATCTTCTTTTCTGCCCAAGCTATGGAGCCACGAGACTCTGACAGGTTTAAGAAATCTAAACCCTATTCTCAGACACTATCTTGTTCACTAGCTCTTATAGACTATCCTTGATAGAATATGGAAGAATGAGGAGACCATATTGGCAAATAGGAGCTAGATATATTAGCATTGAATAAGGGAGTTTAGTAATTTTTAGGACTCGGTACAGCAGACTAACTGTTTTCCTTTCATCTCCAGTATTCTAGACTGTCCAAGAAATATGGCATGGAGCTCTACCTAAAGAAGGAATTTCTCCAGTACACAGGCTCAGTGAAGGACCGAGGAGTGCTCTGTCTCTTGGCCTCTCTCCATCAGGTGGGAATTGATGGAAAAAGTTTGTCAGTAAGCATATTTAGAATGTTCCAGTTGATCGGGAGGTTAGGGAATGTGGATGGTGGGTGTAGAAACCTGTGATTGGTTGAATAGGTACAGACAGATAGATGATGAAGCCTGTCCTTGGAAATAGAGCATGGCAGTGCTTTATTAAGCATATGAGATATTCTGAATGCTGGAAAATGTTGTAGATAACATCCAGATGAAAAAAGAGACCCTGCCCCACTCCCTCCTAAGAGTTATACCTTCTAATACTTCTCCCTGCTAATTTCTCCTACTTTTTCCTTCTGTTTATGGTACCACCACACACACACACACACACACACAAACAAACACATATATATGTATGTATACATACACACACATATTTGTATGTATACACACACATATATATATATACATATATTACACAGAAATATTTAAATTAGTGCCTGTTCCTTTTTTTTGATGGGTGGTGGAGTGGAGACTATCAGGGTTAAATGATTTGCCCAGGGTAACATAGCTAGTGTCTGAGGCTGGATTTGAACTCTGGTCCTCCTGACTTTAGGACCAGTTTGCTATCCACTGTGCCAGCTAGCTTTCCCAAATTAGTGCCTATTCCTGATGCTTTGGGGTAGACTTGAAATATTGGGTTTAATTTGTATTATCTTATTTATGGCCTTGCTTTGACATTTAATACCCAACACATTTCAGAAGCTGCTTAATGTAGTGAGCAGGGCAGCTAGGTGGCACAGTGGATAGAGTGCTAGGTCTGAAGTCAGGAATACTCATCTTCCTGAGTTCAAATCTGGCCTCAGACACTTACTACCTGTGTGATCCTGGGCAAGTCACTTAACCCTATTTGCCTCAGTTTCCTTATCTGTAAAATGAACTGGAGAAAGAAATGGCACATCCCTCCAGGACCTTTGGCAAGAAAACCCCTAATGGAGTCATGGAGAGTTGGACATGACTGAAACAATTCAACAACAACAAAAAATGCAACGGACAGAGTTATAGATTTAGAGTTAGGAAGACCTGGGTTCTAATCCTGCCTCTAATGCTTAGTAATTATGTGACCACAGGCAACTCATTTTATCTCTTTGAGCCTCAGTTTCCTCACCTGTAAAATAGAGGTAATGCTACTTATAGTACTTGCCTTATAAGGTGGTTTTGAAGATCAAATGAGGTAGGCATATAACTTCCGATATAAATATTAGCTATTTGTATTACTTGCCTACCAACCTGTATTACTCACCAAATTCTCCACTGGATCAAAGAGTATGTAACGGTGAATAAGGTGAAAGAAGATAAGATAGAGGGGGCAGGTTATGAAGGGTTTGAACACCAAACAGAGGGTTTGGTATTTGATTCTGGAAGATATAGGGAGCATTTAGAGTTTATCGAGTAGGTGCTAGATGGAGGATGGATTGAATTGGGGAGAGGCTTATGGCAAGGAGACCAACCAGCAGGCTATTCCAATAGTCTGAATGTGAAGAGATGACGGACTTTACCAAGATGGTGGCAATGTCAGAGGAGAGAAGGGAGAATATATGAGAGCTATTAGGAAGCTCAAATGCATAAGACTTGGCAAGGGATTGGATATGGGGGTGGGGAGGGGGAAGAGGGTGAAGAATTAAGGTTGACACCTAATTAGTCTGTATGAAAAAGGATTCATTGGAACCCTATTCTAGTCCAATCAATATTAATCAGTTTGATACGATTCCATAGGAGTAGTGATTGTAAGTTCTATATATTAGGCCCCAGAGCTGTGAGCTACAGATTGTAAGTTGACTTGCTTAATCATAGGAAGCTAACTAGAGACCCTCCGCCCTTGTTTTCTCCTGTTACAGTGACCAAGCCCAGTGTGGCAGAGGTGACTCAGTTACATAGAAAATCCCCCAACTAATTTTTGTACTTCCAGAACACTTTCTCTTGTCCAACATGAGCAGGTGACCATCTTATGACCATCGTGTGACTACTTAGTGCAGATGCCCCATGATTCACCCAACTGAAGACACCCCCCTGCTGAAATGCCATCTCTAGCTGATGCATCATTTTTTGACCCTCAGAGCATCCAATGGGATTCTGTATTTTGTGTAGCCCCTCTAAAATGTTTAAGATCAAATCTGGTATCAAGCCTTATAAAAATAAGGCTCTGGAAGAAAGGAGCATCTCAGACCATGAGGAAGCTCTGGAGTCCACTTCATAAGAGGGGACCATGGACCCTTTAATAAATTGCCATTGGCTCAGAGCTCTGCCTCTGTTTCTTTTATTGTAGTTTGGAAAATTTTAAACTCTACATCTGGGATACTTGGAGAATCTGAGAACAAATCAAAACCTAGGTAGTCAATAACCAAAGGGACATAGATCTTGGAAAATAGCACAAAGGACGGATCTAAGATTCAAGCTAGCAGGATACATGGAATCTGCAGGGGCTTCAGGGTCAGAACAGAATTAGCAAGAGAACAAATTCAGGCTTGTATATATTCCATCCAAGGTAACCAGACCCTGAAAGTGGTGAGTTTGGAGCTCTTGGATAGAGGTCAAGGGTTATAACTGGTTAGAGTAAGGATGGAGGAATGGCAGGGCTGCTTCTAAGAGGTAGATTTTAACCCAGGCAGAAGCTGACAGCGTTGCATGTTTGTACAGGACCAGCAGAGAAAGGGAGTGATTGTTGCCTCTGACGGCAACTTCTCCATGGCAGTGGCCTACCATGCAAGTGAACTCCAGATCCCAGTGTTTGTCATCATGCCCACCAGTACCTCTGTGACCAGGGTGAGGATGTGTCGGGACTACGGTGCCGTAGTGATCACCTTTGGTGGATCGGCCAAAGACTCACGGAGTCACGCCCAACAGCTAGCTCAGAAGAATGATTATCTCTACCTAGAGGAGTAAGTGGACCAGACCTGGAGTCTATCAGGCTCAGCTGTGAGACAGAAGGTTGTAGTCATTCTAGAACCAGGAATGCTTCACTCCTTAGCTGGCAACTTTGGTCATGAGAATCAAGTCCTGGGTCCTTTTCCCTTCTTTACAAAAATATTTACTTGGTGTCCATAATATACACAGATCACTGTTAGATAAAGGAACCGATACAAAATTTATATAATACATAGTGCTTTCCCTTGAGGAACTTACAATATAATAGAGGGATAACTATACTTTCATATTTCAGTTAATCCATGATCTGATCAATGAAGACTCTCCTTCTCTCTCTGTGCAGATCACAACTTTCTTCCTATGAAATGCTGGTCCACCACATCAGGGATCTCTCTGTAGGCCTTTTTATATTTAGTGGGAAACTGTGAAGCTCTCAAGCTACCTACCTGTTATTACTTATTCGTATAACATAACTAGCCTATATTGTTTCATTGAATTTATTTCTAAAAAATTTTTTTTGTAATTTATTTCTAAAATTAAATTTTTTTTTAACGAACAAAATCTACTTTCTCTACCTCCCATCTTATCACACCACCTACATATATTGGGGAAAAAGAAAGAAAAACAAAACACTTATCAAATGTGCATTATTAAATAAAACAAATGGCCATATTAAAAAATGTTTCATTCCATACTCATCACCTTCATGTTAGAGGTTGGACAGCATGCTTCATCATGTGTCCTCTGGAATCACGGTTAGTCATTGCTTTGATCCTAATCCAGCTCTCTTTCTTCTAGGCAAGTCTGCACTGTGAAGCTGCCATGTCTATCCCAGATTTCTGTATTGATGGTCTAACTCAATAGGATACAACTTCACGTCTGATCAAAACTTGGTTTATGGCTCAAAGAGGCTTTTGAGGGCAGGAGGGGTAGTTAAGTTCTCCTGCCCGTTTTCCCTACCATTTAGCAGCAAATGTTCTTTTAAGTGCTTGATTTTGTGCCAGGTCAGAGGACACACTAGAAAAACATAAGACAGAATACTCACAAAACTTATGGAGCCTAACAATGTTTAGTGAAGGACTTTTTATAGTTGGCTGAGGCCTCCACTAACCAAAGACCAAAGATATTGGCACTTCAAGTTTTCCTCCAGGAAGTAGATGGAGTCTCTCCCCAAGCATCAGTGCTAAATAGTGCTGCTGTTCTCAGATCAGTTGGAGAGACACAGCCTCCACAAAATTATTACAATGAAAGGTCCCATTTCTGACGCAGATCAATGATGTTTGACAAGTTTCTCTCACTTCCCAAGGATTCTCAGGCAATGATTGTTGGAGAGACAAAGTGTTATCTGTTGCTTTCAACCCTCCATCTAGCTTTGTTACAGTTATGTGTTCCCTCCACAGCTACCAATCTTTCTAAGGCACATAGTTTACTATGCCACCTCTTTGCTTTAAACTCTTAGGATACAATACAAATGTTTTAGCCTAGCATTTTAGGTCTTCCAAAATCTGGGTTCTTCCAACTTTTCCAGCTTGTTTCATATTAACTGGTACACACACTTTCCATTCTGGTCAAATTGGGTTAAGTTGTCCCTGAGTTCAGAACTTCCCTCCATGCATTTATGGAAAATCATCCTCACCCCTGAAATCTGTTTTTTTCTCATCTCTGGAAATCTTTGAGACTTGTTACTTTCTCTCACTGTTCACCTTAGGATCTCTCTCTTTTGTGAAACCTTTCCAGGTCCCAGAAGACTTCTACTTTTTATTTACCTCAAATTATTTTGTATTATACTTAGATGGAGGAAAGCTATGTGGCATAGTGGATGAAGTGTTAGAATGAAGAAGACCCAAGTTCAAATCATGTCTTATACATGCTTTGTGTATACTAGTATACATGTATACTAGCTTTGTGACCCTCGAAAAGTCACTTAATCTTTCTCAGCCTCAGTTCCCTCATTTGGAAAGTGAGAAAAATAATAGCACCTACCCCATAAGACTATTCTTAGGATCAAATGAGTTCATGTATGTAAAGCTCTTTGTAAACTTTTGTTGTTGTTCAGTTGTGTCTGATTCTCCTTGACCCATTTGGGGTTTTCTTGGAAAAGATACTGGAATGGTTTGCCATTTCCTTCTCCAGCTCCTTTTACAGATGAGGAACTGAAGCAAACAGGGTTAAGTGACTTGCCTAGGGCCACACAGCTAGTAAGTGACTGAGGCCAGATTTGAGCTCAGGAAGATGAGTCTTCCTGGTTCCCAGCCCTGTGCTCTATCCACTGTACCACCTAGATGCCCCTACTTTGCACCTACTAGATACTTAATAAATGTTTCTTTAATTTGTTGAACCGATTTCCAATGAGCCAGAGGTGGAATTTTTCTTTTTCTTCATTCACACCTTCTATCTCCCGGCAGAGCAGACAATATCGAATATCTCTCTGGTCTGGGCACGATGGGACTGGAAATCTTCAGGCAGGTACCAAACCTGGATGCAGTGGTGTTCCCTGCTGGAGGCCCTTGTGGACTTCTGGCAGGCTCTGCAGCTGCACTGAAGCAGCTGAACCCCCACGTCTCTGTGATCGTAAGTTCCCACCTCCTCCCACTGCTACTGGTTTTGCTAGGAGATTCAGTGGTGCTTGTACAACCAGAACTCAGCCTGCTCTGGCCTCCCATGGCAGGGCTGATCAATCCCCGGGTATTTCAAAGGGCAAAGGAGAGAGAACAAAATGTAGAAAGGAAAGTGGAAGAAAACAAAGAGGGGGCCGTGCAGAAAGCTAGAGCTGATAGAGGCTTTGAGATCATCTCCTCCAGCCCCATCCTTTGGTGGATGAGGATAATGAGGTCTAGAGAGACCAAACGCTTTCCTGCTCATGCATCCCAGCAACGATGAGAACCCAGGCTTCTGCATTGCTTAGTTCAATATTTTCCCCATGGAGCTGCACTTCTCCAAGTCACTTGATGCCATTCTCTTTCCCCAGGGTGTCCAACCTGAGAGTTTCCCTGTTGTAAAGCATTCTCTGAAGATGAGCCATCCAGGAGAGAGCCAGACCTGGGGTGGTCACATGTTCTATAGAGGTAGGAGCCCTCCTGACCCCCTTAAGACTTTGATTTTATCTGGGCCCTACCCTGGCTCCTGGACCTGTCCCTTATTCCCATGCCTTTCACAGACCAATTGATTAATCAACCAACAAGCATTTAATAAACATCTACTATTCGTCAGGCATTATGCTGAGCTCTAGGATTGTGATGGGGATAGAGACTTCAGCTCCTATACCACTGGTACAGTATAGGTGAAGCAACTCCTTCTGTCAATGAAGGTCAGCACCTTATCTGCAATTCAAAGCCTCAGAGTGTTGTCCAGAGCCCTGAGTTGATAGGCAGTATACTCCAGAGGTGGAATTTCAGCCAGGTCTTCCTGGCTCCAAGGCTAGCTCTCTGATAATGCTGCTTCCTGGGGGATACAAAAACAACAATAAAGTTGTTTATCCTGTCCTCAAAGAGCTTATATTCTTTCATAGGTTTCCTATTTAATTATTAAGCCAACTGTTTGATTCAATATTGATGCTTAGTTAACACCAAGTATCAACCTACCTCCTATTATACTTTCAACTCTGCAGAAGCTCAAAATTCCAGTCTTTTCCCTAAGAACTTGACCAGAGGGTTAACTAGGGTAGGGCAATCAGAGTTTTGTCTTAGGACACTGAATTCAGAGGGTGCTATATTACTTGACGTCATAGAGCAGCAGTAAAATAGTAAAGTTTAGTGCCTCAATGTCACAAGAATGGTTAAAGTTGAAAGTTATTAGATGGCAATCTAATGGATTTTTGCTCTTAGCCAAGCTGGTGCCTCATTTTACAACTTTCCTAAGAGTAGTCTCACACTTGTGGCCCAGAGTGTCTATTTTCTGTAGGTGTTACACTAACCTGATTCCTCCCACTCAAAGGGGAGCATCCTGATACTTCTCTTCCTAATCTAGGGTTTTTTGGCCCTTTTCCTTGGACAAAGGCTATTATGGTGCTTGAAAGAGAGCAGAAACCCCCAGTTTCTGGCTCTGCCCCGGAATCTCCCTGCCTCTAAAGTTAGCCTATGGTTTTGCTTAGTAGAATTTTGGGAGGGAGCTTCTTAACCCAAGGCATATCCCTTTTTTCTCCACAGACCTGAGTGAATCATGTTCCAGGAAAAATACACTGCAGCTGATAGGAGAGCTTGTGGACAAGATTGTTACCGTGACGTATGTTTCCTAGATAGCTTGCATGCGTAGAGGGAGACTTGCAGCTATCAGGGAGGTAAAGGGGTCCTGTCTCTTTTGCTTATTTCTTCAGTATTCATCCTTCCTTTTGGCAGGGAAGAAGACATTTTGATTTCCATGCTGAGGCTGCTGGAGTATGAGAGAGCCACAGTAGATGCAGAAGGCGCCATTGGTCTAGCTGCTATTGCGGCTGGGAAGTTACCAGAGTTAAAGGGCAAAAGGTACCTGATGGATAGACTAAGTCCTGAAAAACGTATGCATTTGTGGTTGCCTATGTGCTCTGGCTGGCAGATGGCCAGCATTCATTTACATCCACCAGGCAATATCAAATCAATATTTATCCAAACCTTACTACGTTCAAGACAATGTGGCAGGTCTATCAGAACATTGTTATTCAAGATATAGTTTGACCTCAAGGCCTCTAGATGTGTAGAAGAGATAAATTCATTCATACCTTTATTTCTCTCTCTCTCTCTCTGGCAATGGGGGTGGTGGTGGTGGTAAATGACTTACCTAGGATCTCATAGCTAGGGAGTGTCAAGTGTCTGAGGCCATACTTGAACTTAGATCCTCCTGACTCCAGGACTGGTGCTCTCTCTCTCTCCACTTAGCCACCTAGCTGCCCCGCCTCCTGTTTGTTCTCTAAACAAATACTATGAACTTTGAAACTTCAATGGATCTTGATCTCTTTGATGGGATCTTTTATGATGGAATGAAAAATTCCCTTCAAGAGAATCTAGGGCAAAGACAAACCGTGGAAAAAAATCCAGCTTTACATAAATACAGCTTGGGAAATGGACTCCTCAGAACAGGGCCAGATGACTCCTTGCTTCAGGCTTCAGTTTTTCTCCTCTCATTACTTTACCAATCTTTGCTAATCTCCAGCCCCTGGCTCAGGGTGCTCATTCCCCTAACCCAATTGGTTGATTCCCCTTCTTTAAAGATCTATCACATATAACCAGCCCCCAATTACTTTAGCCTCTTTTTCTTCCATCACCACCTATAATCACATATGACTGATGTAGGCATCTGCTCTCTCCCTTAACTGAGAACCATTCAGATTTGGTAAAGTGCTGTAATTTCCCATTGCCCTTCATAAATTAACATGTAAATTAGCAGGTAAATTAGCAGGTAAGAGAGCATGTGAGGCAATGCTGGTTGTGAACTTGTGAAGGTCAGGCAAGGTTAAGCGTTACAGGCTAACATCACTTTCTGGTCAAAGTTTGCTTTCTCCAGTTCTCTTGGAAAAGGAGATTAAAGTGTCAACATTTTACCTTTGAGGCAAGAATATGAACACTAGAGATTAAACAAATCCCTCAAAGTTAATGCGAACATAGGGGCAGTCAGGTGGCCCAGTGGATAGAGCTCTGGCCTTGGAGTCAGGAGGACCTGAGTTCAAATCTGGTCTCAGACACTTGACACATATTAGCTGTGTGACCCTGGGTAAGTCACTTAACCCGATTGCCTCACCAAAAAAACCAAAAAAAAAAGTTAATGAGAATATCCAATTCAGAGTCTTTTAGTAAGCATATCAAGTTGCCAGCCACAAGGTCCTATTTGAGGCATTCCTAGAAGGTTTTTCTTGAGAATGTTTCTTCCTTCTCCTGGCCACAATATTGCCAGAAATCTCCCCCGTAGAGATAAGAGGCAGCTATGTTGCACAGTAGCTAGACTGATGGACTTACAGTCTAGATGACTTGAATTAAAATCTTGCCTCAGCTGCTTACTACTTGGGTGATCCTGGGCAAGTCACTTAACATCTCCTAGCCTCAGTTTCCTCATCTGTAAATTGAGATAATAATAGTACTTAATTTATAGGTCATTATGAGGATCACATATAAAGTGCTTTGCAAACCTTCAAGCACAATATGAATGCTAACTAATGTTCTTTTGGAGCAGATATTGACCCATCCCTTCACCCCCTTAATAAAATAAAAATACTCCCTAAAAAAGATAACACACGGAGCAGCTAGGTGGTTCAGTGGATAGAGCACTGGCCCTGAAGTCAGGAGGACCTGAGTTCAAATCCGACCTCAGACCAAACACTTGACACTTACTAGCTGTGTGACCCTGGGCAAGTCACTTAACCCCAATTGCCTAAAAAAAAAAAAAAAGATAACACACCAGTCTCAACCTCAATGGGACTGACTTTACCAAGTGAGCTTGGGGTAAGAGTATCATATGCCTCTGAGCTGAGAAGAGCCAGATGAGGCTCATGGTAAATTATAAACTCTAGGAACAGGACCTTTTTGGTTTTTTCCCTCCATGTCCCTAGTGCCTTGCACATGGTAGGAATTTAATGCCCATTTGAATTACAGATTAACCAGCAGGCTTTTTTGATCGTTCAGGGTGGGTTCTGTCCTGGGACAATAATGAAGGCTAATTCTAATGGGGAGCTTCTTTCATTCAACAAATATTAATCAAGCACCTACTATGTGCTATGCACAGAAACACTATGTATAAATGAGCAGAATTTTTAAAAAATTAAGTGTAAAGTAAGGATGACTGTAGATTAAATGGTTGAAAAAACTTCATAGAGAAGGAGAACTTGAGATGGGTTTTGGAAGATGGGTAGAATTTGTACAGTCTGAGATGATAGGGGAAGACATTGTAGGCATTATAGAGAGAAGGACTCGAAAAGTCACAAAGGTTGGAATGTGCAAAGTGTATTGGGAAGAAGGTGAGGAGCCCAGTCTACCTACACAGCAGAGGGTACAAGCCAAAAAAGGACCACAAAATCCTAAGGGACCTTAGAGGTTCTAGGGTCCAACCAAATAATTTTCCAGATGAGAGAACTGAGTTCTGGAGAAAGAAGATTTGCCTGAGGTCATGCATGTGGTAAGAGGCAAAGCCAAGATTTCAGCCTTGGTTCTCTGACTCAAAATCCAGAACTCTAGAGAGGAGAGCTTACAGTTAAGCAGTTGCTGACGTTGAGAATCTCCACTTTGCTTGATGAGAACAAGTGCCTGTTTCACTGATATCCTGGGAAATCCATCCATTTCCCAGTCCAAGAGAGACAGTGGTGACTCGTGCCAGCGATTACAGAAATATATCTTAGCTGAAGCAAACTCGGCAAGAACTAGACAGTCCAACACAGAGACAGCTCCCTTTCTGCATCCAGCCAGCAGACAACTAGGTCGTGTAGAAGCTAACTTTGCCAGCAAAAGTCCACTGTCTGCATTCCAGGGCTGGGGGGCAGGGGGTGTGTGTGTGTGTGTGTGGGAGGGGAGGAGTGGCAGTCAATGAAAAACAAACCACTGGGAAAGATGTCATCCTTGGATACTGATGACTTGATAGAGAGACTTGTCATCTTGCACTTGGAGTCAAACTCAGTCAACAAGTCTAGGATGTTTCTGAGTTGGGCAGAACTCGACTCAGTGAGAGTCTGATGACTGATTTAGGAACAGTTCATTTTTAAGTGCTTAGGTCAGCCCAAGCTTGCTCTAAATGTTGTAGAAACAAATACATTTCAAATACATTTACTACTTAGGGCATTTTCTTATTTGTACTATTATTCAATAAACATTTGTTAAACTTCTATTATATGCAAGTCACTATAGGGTTTGGAGAGAGGTACAAAGCTCTTGAGGGGGCAGCTAGGTGGTGCCAGAGTGGATAGAGCCCGGGGCTTGGAATAAGGAAGACTCATCATCATAAGTTCAAATCTGGCCTCAGACACTTACTAACTGTGTGACCCTGGGCAAGTCACTTAACCCTAATTGCTTCAGTTCCTCATCGTAAAATGAGTTGGAGAAGGAAATGGCAAATCGCTCCAGAAACCTGAACAACAACAACAAAGCTCTTGAAGACATAAACCCTAGAACTTACAATCTAATAGGGGAGATAGATACACACACACACGTGTACACACAAAACCCTAGAATACCTAGCTGTGATAATGATCATCAGAGAGGTATAAACCAAGTGCTATAGGAATTCAAAAGAACACTTTTGACTGGAAGAATCAGGGAAGGCTTCATGAATGAGATGGCTTTTGAGCTGGGCTTCAAGGGTTGACTTTCTTTTTCTTTTTTTGGGGGGGGAGGTAATTGGGGTTAAGTGACTTGCCCGGAGTCACACAGCTAGTAAGTGTTATGTGTCTGAATTCAGATTTGAACTCAGGTCCTCCTGACTCCCAGGCCATGCTCTATCCACTGTGCCACCTAGCTGCCCAGAACTGTATTGTTGGAACTAGAAGAAAGGCTATTCCAGGTAGAGGGATGAGCCATAGGGTGGGAGGTGGAGGGTGAGAAATTGGGAGATATGTATAAGAAATTATGAATAGTCCAGTTTAGCTGACACATGAAGGGGAGTTTTTGAGAAGTAAGGAACCACATCATAGAAAATCTTGAGTTTGGGCTCATATCCAAATTATAATTGGCTAATGTCAACCATGAAAGGCAGTGTGGGGCAGTGGGTAGTAGTGTACTGGGCTTGGAATCAGGAAGACCAGAGCCTCTGGAATTTAGCTGTATGACCATGGACTATAATCACTTAATTTATAGGCAATTGAGCAGTGCCTGAATCAAATCATAATGGTACTCAACATTTTTAGAAAGAGGGAGCCCTAAACTGGCCTCAAGGGCTTCCCCACTTGCTGTCTCTCTTTGTAGAGTGACTGTGGTCCTGTGCAGTGGAAACATTAGCGTTACCCTCCTACAACAATGCATCCAGAGGGCCCTGACCCTGGATAGTCAGACCTGCAAGTTCTCTCTCTGGCTGAGTGACAGTGCAGGAGATATCGCCAAGCTGCTGGAGATCCTGGACCGAGAGGCAGTAAGGTAATTTCAGATGCTGCTCTACGTGGCTGAGTACCCTGGTTAGAGCACCCTGGGCTGGGGGATAGGTTTCCTCCCTTAGGAAGGAGAGAAATCCAGGGGGCTTGATAAACAGATGGTAAATGAGAGGGAGATTTGGGACCCAGTGGGGAGATTAAGACCTGGAAAACTCAGATTACACAGAATGGCTTCACTTCCTTCTGACTAAGTCTCCTTGATTTTTAAGTCACTCTGTTGGAAATAAGGAACCATTATACCCTGAAGCAGTTAGAATCTCAAAGGGGTTACCTTCCCACCCATTTTAAATTAAATCAAATTCAACCAGGGCTTTATAAAGTACTTTCTTTTTGCTAGGCTTTGTGCTAGAGATTGCAAAGAAACCGTTTCTTGCCCTCAAGGAATTTACATTCTACTAAGCCTATGGGTCTTCTCTGAACACTATGGAAAATTGGTGGGATGGACCCTTGGTAGAGAAGGATTGAATTGGGAGGAGATGGTTTTCCTTAGGAGAAATGGTGACTTGTATTATTCCCTGGGTTAAGGAGGGGACATTAAACTCTTAAGAGTATATCTTAAAGTTTAAGTCACTTTTCCAAGAAATAGAATCTACTTAGAAACTAGGTCTTTGGGGACTGTGGGGATGGATTTTGAAGGAATGGGGAGGAGGGTGCATAGGAAGGATGGAAACAAGGGAGCTGGAAGAGGCCTTAGGGGTCATATAATCCCATCTCTCTCATTTTAAAGATGAAGAATCTCAGGCCCAGAGAAAGGAAGTACATTGTCTGAGAACACACAAGTAGCAGAGGTGGGGATTTAAACCCTGGCTCACCGACTAGAAAGTCAATGCTCTTTCCACTATGTCATGCATAATTTGCAAATGTCCTATGAGCTTAAAAAAAAAGGAGGCCTGGAAAATATTCCTGACTAATGGACTATGGGAGACACCGCTACAAGCCTCTAACTTGAAATGTGGACTGGGTGGATCAGAGATAATGTGTTGTAGTGGAAAGAGTTCTGGTTTGGGAGTCAAAAGACATTCTTAAAACAGACATTCCTGACACCCCTACTTGCTACCAGTTGTGTGACTCGGAGGAAATCATTTAATGTCTTTGGGTTTTAGTGGCTTTCCAGCCCTGACATTCTATTCTGTTTTGGCTCATCACCTTGCAGATCAGGGTCAAAGAAAGACAGGCGGTTATTCTGTTGTGAAAGGTATTATCCACTGTGAAATAGGAGCTATGACTGCTCTGTGAATGGCAGTGCCCAGCTTGAGGGCAGGGGTGTGAGACAGTACTGTTGGCTGGCTGTTGCCTTAGTCTTTGGGTAACAGTGATCGTTCAGCCAAGGAGAGGTACGGACCACACAGTACATTTCTCCTTGTGACTCTGTGTATCTTTTAGGGTGCTGGACATTCAGAAGGAACATGGGTTTGTGACCTCTAAGCTCTTCATGACAAAGGTAAGAAGGATAGGATTGGTGGGCAATTTCTGAGTGGTGCTTGCCAGCAGGCCACAGTTCAATCAAGTGACAAAAATCACACCTCCAAATCCATTGTGTCCCAAATTCTACCTGATATCCTTAAGAGAAAAGGTCCTTGATTTGGATTAGATGACCTGGGTTCTCTTATTTTTAAGTTTAAATAATTTTCATATCTTTTGTTTTTAACTTTCACTTCCAAGTATAGCTTGAAAAAACATGTATTTACATATATATATATATATATATGCATATCCAAATATATCCTCCCCTCCCCTATTCAGGGAATTACTCCTTGAAACACAGAATAAAAGAGAGAGAGAAAAGGAGGGGAAAAAATCAGAGAAACACAAAGAAGACTTATGTGAACTGATCTAGAGTAGATTAGTTCTGCTGCTCAGGAAATAAGAAAAACCAGGAAAACAATACACTCAATGACTACCATGTCAATGGAAACCACAGCAACAATAAAGAAAATTAACATTGTCTAATTATAATGATTAATTTAGTTTTAGAAGAAATAAGAAAATATACATCTCCCCCTTCTTTGCAGAAGGTGGGTAAAGAACACTGCATGTATTGTCAGACTTGGTTGATGTGTTTGCTAGTATTATCTATTTGAAAGACACTAGAAATAAGTGGATCAGAAAATGAAGGAAGCATTGAGTTTCAGTAGAGTACTCTCAGAGCTTCCTTTTTGGTAAGAAGGGTGGTTGAAAATTATGTTTGGTACAGTGGAAAGAGCTGAGTCAGTAAACCTAGGTGAGCATCACAGTTCTCATCCAATGTGACCTCAGACAGGTCACTTGTACGTCTCTGGGCCTCCATTTCCTCATTTATAAAGTGATGCTACGTAAGATCAGCCCTAGATGTATGATTCCCATGGGCTTGCTTTCCTCTGTGCCTTTCTCCTCTTTCCCTCCACATCAACACCCCCTTCATCCTAGTTTGCAAGTTGATTTTATTCTTGGAAGAGGCGCTTGCCCTCCCTTTCTGAATTTCCTCTTCTATAAAATGAGATTGAAAAAAAAATGAGATTGAACTTCCTGGCCTCTGAAATCCTTTCCAGTTCTAGATATGTGATTCTATGATTCATAGCTTTTGAAGACTGGCAGCCTTTCCTCACAACTATGCTGGGAGGTAGGGCAAACCCCACTCCTGTTTTACAGCTAACAAGTGGTGGAGCTTGGACTTGAACCCAAATCTTAGGATTCCTGAGACAAATAATGGGAATGTAATGTTCTCTCCAACCAGGAAAACTGTTCAGCTCTGATTAAAACAATGACAGCTGGAAATGAGTGGCAGTGGTCTTCCAAGTCATGATTATGGCAGGCAAAATGGGGCCCCCATGCCTCTACTCTTTTTTTTTAAATTTTTTTTATTAATTTATTTTGATTTATCAACAATCACTTCCATAAGCTTTTGAGTTTTAAATTTTTCTCCCCCTCCCTCCTCTTTTCTCTTTTTCAGCAGTCACCAGCGTCATTATCAAATAAGAGTAAATATCTAGATAGACATTGTGTTGTGTGGAGCACCACAGAGACAAAGGAAACAAGCACATCTTATAGAGATAAAAGGAGGAGAAGAAAAAAAGATATAAGGAGGCAATACAGACTAGTGGTTATACATGAGAATTGAGAGGCAGAAATGTTGGATTCTGGGGACAGCTGGATAGTTACATGGATAGAACAATGGGCCTAGAGTTGGGAAGATATGAATTTGACTCTAGTCTCAGATACTTACTAGTTGTGTGACCCTGGGCAAGTCACTTAACTCCTATTTGCCTCAGTTCCTCGTCTATAAAATGGGGACAACATTGGAAAAGGAAATGGCAAACCATTCCTGTATCTTTGCTAAGAAAACCCCACGTCACAGAGAGCTGGACACTACTGAACAACTGAACAATAACCAGAAATGTTAGATTCCCTCCATTCCCTCCTTGAAAGACCTCAGGCAAATCACCTCACCACTCTGTGCCTCAGTTTGCTTCTCTATGAAATGGGAAGAGGAATGACTAATGGTCCATCACAGATAGAAGACTCAAGTGTTTAATGCCTTAGGAACAAAAGGATAATGCAAGTGATTGATATTAAGAAACTTGACCAGCATATTCCAGTCCACTAAGACCCTGCAAGGTGTCTATTTAGACTTCATGGCTGGATCTGTGACTTTTGACGACAAACCTCTCACTTCTCTTCTACCCTAGGTCACCTGTGTTGCTGAGACCAGAGACAAGCAACAAGCAGCCCAGCTCCGAAGTGCCCTCTTGGAACATTACCCATCCCTGGAGTGGATGCAGCAGTGAGGGGGACTTGCATTGCTAATGCTAGTTACAGTAGCATTCTTATCCATCCAAAGTGTGGTTGCAGCCCCCTGATGGCCAGAGTGAGAGGCAGGGGCAAAAAAAATGCTCTAAGGGAAAATCCATAGAGCGTGAGTCACAAGAAGGCAGAGATCTTAAGGTGGTAGAGTGGGAAAGCACTCAGTTTGGAGTCACAGGTGTTGGGTTCTAAATCTCGCTCTGTTACTTACCACTCATAACCATTCTAGGAGAGTCACAACCTCTGTGGGCCTGAAGTTCCTGATGTGTAAAAATAAAAATATTTAATATCTTATATCAGATTGGACTAAGTGTGCATATACACATTTAATTTCCTGCAGCATCTAGTGTAGTGCTCTGCCCACAACAGAAGCTTAATAAATGTTTGTTGATTGAATCAATGAATGAGTTTGTCTGTTAGGTCATTGGAAGACTTTAAGTTGTATGAGAATTCTAAAATTGTCCGATCTGCAAGAAAAAACCACTGAGGCGGAGCTCTGAGCCAATGGTACTTTATTTAAGGATCCATGGCCCCCACTAATGAAGTGGACCTCAGATCTTCCTCATGGTCTGAGATGCCTACTTCCTCCAGGGCCTTAGTTTTATAGTGCTTGATAACCCAGAAAATACAGGTGGAGCAGACCAAAATACTGGGTCTTATTGGTGGACAGAGCTTGCCTTCGACCCTCTATGATGACCCCCTTATGACCTAAAAAGTATATTTGGAGATAGAAATTCTAGGGAAGAGTGGTTTACCTTCCTCAGTCAACCAGACCTAAGACACCTGTTTAGCCTTCAGCTCAGCATCATTGTAGGGGACCATTGTCTTAACAAGAGTCAGGTATTGTGTTCATATACAGTAACACAAGTTCATACACACAGAAGAAATCTTTGGATTCAAGGTACAGTTTCATGATTCTCCAAATTATCAGCCTGTACATTCTTCCATTTTGGCTGGGAGAAGTCCTAGTTTCTCAAACAGCTGTGCTACAGAGTTTCACAATACCCCGTCAGCAGGGCTATTAAAATCTCACAACTCACAAACAAAAAACCTGGAAGGGGACTCTGCGACTTACTTCTCCTAACATTGAGTTATTATTTTCTAATTTATTAAAACAACATATATTAGGTGATATTAATTTAGTCAAATGCATTTCAAGTTCATCAGTTTATAGAAAGTCATTTATCTTATAACTCCTGGTATTTTCACAGAATAGTAACTCATATAGTGCTTACCACATGCCAGGCTTTTTCTAGGCCATTTTAAAAATGACTTTAAGGAATTTCAAAGGCCTGTTTTCAGAAGTGTTTTAAAATGTTTAGTCTATGACTTTTCAATTAGAATTTGCATTCCTGAAATATATCTGCAAATTTGTTAACATTTCATGCTAATTAGGAAAAGCACCCATGTCCAGTTGAATTCCTACACAAGCCAGACACTATGCTAAGAGCTTCACAATCATATGCTTCTCCCAACAACCCTGGAAAATTGGGTACATACAAAGACAGGTTAAATTCTTCTAATTTACTACAACAAAATTTTCAACCTGATCAATTACTGATTGGCAGTATTTAAATCTCACCTTTTTTTTTTTTTGCAATAGTCTGTTGTTTTTAGTTAGCTTATGTTCAAAAATTCATGGTGACACTGCCAACTCCCCCTTACTGCTTTTTTTTATTATTTGAATTACCCAAAGAGCCAAATCAATTCCTTTAAATTTTCTAAACTATTAATCCTTTAGTATAACTATTTAAAACAAAGCAAAGAGATAATCCTTTTTCTATCAATCAATTAATATGCATTTCACGAAGCCTATTTTGTACTCATATTGATTGGGGAAAAGAAACATGCAGCAACTATCAAAGAAACATTGCTTTAAAAATTCCTAAATTGTTTCTATATTTCAATGGGATCAAAAATTCTTTCTCAAATCTCCTTTTCAGAACTCTAAACCATTTACTTTCAAACTCTTTCAAACCTCATCAAAATTAACCTGTTTAATGCTGGAAAAGCATTCATCCAGTTATTTCATGAAGTTCACTATACTCTAACCCTGACTTTGGAATTTTCATACATAAACATATATATATATATATTAAATATTTTCCCCCCAATTACGTGTAAAAAACAAATTTTAACATTTGTTTTTTAAAATTTTGAGTTCCAAATTCTCTACTTCCCTCATTGAGAAGGCAAACAATTTGATATAAATTATACATGCTTAGTCATAAAAAAACATAGTTCCATATTAGTCATGTGAAAGAAAACACGGAACAAAAACAAAACAAAAACTCCAAGAAAAATAGAGTTAAAAAAGTATGCTTTAATTGGCATTTAGACTCCATCAGTTCTTTCTCTGGAGAAAGCATTTTTCATCATAAATCCTTTGGAATTGTCCTGGATCATTGCATTGCTAAGAATAGCTAAGCAATTCACAATTCACCATTGTACAATATTGCTGTTAACTGTGTATAATGTTCTCCTGGTTCTGCTCATTTCACTTTGCATTAGTTCATGTAAGTCTTTCCAGGTTTTTCTGAGAGCATCCTGTTGATCATTTCTTATAATACAATAGAATTCCATCAATATATAGTCCATCATTTATACCACAACTTATTTAGCCATTCCTCAATTGATGGTCATCCCCTCAATTTCCAATTCTTTGCCACCATTAAAAGAATCACTATAAATTTTTGTGTACATATAGATCCTTTTCCTTTTTTTTTTTTTTTTTTTTTTAAATCTCTTTGGGATAGAGACCTAGTAGTGGTATGGCTAGGTCAAAGAACATACCCTTTGGGCATAGTTTCCAATTGCTTTCCAGAGTGATTGAATCAGTTCACAACTCCAAGAGTACATTAGTGTCTCCATTTTCCCACATCCCCTCCGACATTTGTCATTTTCCTTTTCTGTCATAGTAGCCAATCTGATAGGTATGAGGTGGTATCTCAGAGTTATTTTAATTTACACTTCTCTTATCAATAGTGATTTAGAGTATTTTTTCATGCGACCATAGATAGATTTGACTACTTCATCTGCAAATTGCCTATTTATATCCTTTGGTCATTTATCATTTATCAATGGCTCTTATTTTTATAAATTTAATTCAATTCTCTATATTTTTGAGAAATTAGGTCTTTATCAGAGAAATTTTCTGGAAACTTTTTTTTTTCACAGTTATGATTGCTAACTGTGTATTTCCCTCTATCCTATCCTCCCCCTTTATGCTTCTCTCCCTCTCTCTTCACCCCATCTATCCTCAAAACTGTTTTGTTTCTGACAACCGCCTCCACCAGTCTTCTATTCCCTTCTATCATGCTTCCCCCTTTTATCCCCATCCCTTCCTATGACATTAGAATGTTGCTAAGTCTTTCAGTTGATCAGCCAACCAGACACTGTGCGGGCATAATTCACGAACGGGCATGTGGTCCCTGATTTTGTCTCTCGTCTGGCTCACACATTTGCCTTCACGTTGGCAGCTCTGGGATGCTCAGGAGTAGGCCACTACTACTAGACCGCCACTCAAATCCTCTAAGCATTCTATTGTTAAAAAGGAATACATTCTTAATACTCATTATAGTTACTCCATTCCTCCTCAATATGCTTCCCATTTACACGTTTACAATGACACCATTAACTCTTATTTGACAGCAGGAAAAAGAAGAAGAATTGTGACATATTACAGTTACTCAATATAAAGCAAATGTAGTAATAATTAATACATTACAGTTCACATATAAATCTGGGTTGTATTTTCCCACCAATATATTTAGCATCTGTGGGGGAAACTGGGCACATACTTACAGAGACCTAGCACACGCATAAAGAAAATTCTTACATGCCCAAGGCAACTCACAATTCCAGACTATAAATCACAAATTTTGTAATCTTGTTCTGATTAATTCCTCTTTAACTACTGAAATCACAACGTTTCTCATTAATCAGTTAGCTCTGATAACTTACCCTCAGTTAATTAAGTATTATTTATTAAATAAACTAGAGAAAATTCTTTTCCCATAAGTTTTAGTTCATTCCTCTCTCTGTAAAACTCCTTAATCTGTCATAAGTAAACAAGAAGTGTGCTGGTGTTAAAATTTCTTTAATGGGGTAACAAATAATAAAACAAAGATAATAATTACTTACAATTTATCAGTTGTGTTCTAGGTCTGACTTAATCCAGTCTCCTGGTAGTGTAGGTTCAATATTGGAATGAAATGAGATGCTTGTAAGCCATTCAACAGTCAACAAAAAGAACATTATTTAGCTACAGTTGGGGAATGCTATTCAACAATAATATGCATTGAATACTTGGGGAATTGACTTAGCTGATTGAAGTTTCCCTGCCTCTGAGTTGCCTATCATGGTCCAACAACCAAGCTATTGGATCTCCAGGAGAAGCTAAAGCTCTTCTCGGTTGTTTGGTATTCAGGATGCCAGGAAGTATCCCTCCAGACCCTCTATGTCTTCAAAAGGTAAGGAGGGAGTTAAATAAGAAAAATGGAGGTCCTACAGGAGCACTGGTTCTTTTCTGTGTGTTTGAAAAGGAGAAAGAGAAGGTAAGATAAAAAGAACACACCAGTTTAAAAAGGAGGAGGGAGTGGTGTGTGAGAAGAGTATAGAAACTTGGAGGAAAAGGAATGGGTAGGCATCACATAACCTCTCATCTGAAATGGACAAAGGATTAAACACATGCACACACACGTAAATCGTTTGACATAGAGGTACATCAAACTTAACAGGGAAACAAGAGGGAGGATAGTACAGGGAGTTCAACAGTCACAAGCAAAACATATTTCCTGATCCTGAAGAATCATAGAAGTAAGACAGTCAGCAATATCAGATATGAATACTTTGAACCATTTTTACTAATTACAAAAAGATCCTTAAAGTAATAGTACTTAAATGTAAGAGGCTGAATTGGTTCCCCAGCCCATCACACCACCATTCTCCCTCCACGAAATCCCAGACAAGCAGATGTTAATGTGTCTTGGCTGAAAACTGGTCATTAAATAACGAAGGCTTCCTTATGGAGCTAAGCCTGGAATGCAATGATGAGAGTTCAAGCCAGCTCAGGATAGGAGTAGCTTTGTGGGAAAAGATCACTATGCCTGATCCAACCATGTGGTCTCTATGAGTTCTACACTATCAATATACTATCCGTTTGTTCCCCTTCTTTTCATGGATGTTTACTGTATTTGTGGGAGAGTTCAGTGCGGGTTTTAAGAGAGACTGGTTTGCAGCTACTGTTTTCACTATGTCACCTCAGTAAATGCCTTGGCTTTCAGTTAATCATGTCTCTTGGTTGTTAAAGCAAAACACACTGGTGGAGGCTTGTTAGTTATAGTTTTAGGACCCTGGACCCTTGCATTGTGGAGATGATATTCATTCACTTCTCTGAGGACTCAACTATGAATGTGAGTGCAAATTGGGAGAGTAACTCAGCGGGGCAAAATGGATAATGACTAAGAGCTTATAAAATTCTGATCTTTCTCTTCAATGTATACACCAATAACTTTGAAATTTTGTGTAAGTGCCATATTTCCCATCTCTTCTTTCCTCTTATATGTCCTTGTTTCTGGCATAAACGTTCCTTTTAAAAAAGATATTTCAAATATAAGGAGAAAATAAAGGACTTACTATGTTGAATTCCAAAGTCATAGCAGGCCACAAAGAGATGTTAAGCACCTAGATGTGCCAGGCTCTGTGCTAAGTGCTGGGAATACAAATATGAAAAAGACAATTTCTGCCCTCAATCAATCAATAAACATTTATTAAGCACCTACTATGTGCTTGGCAGTGTTCTAAGCACCTGGGATACAAAGAGGCAAAAGACAGTCCCTGCCCTCAAGGAATTTACAATCTAATGGGAGGGGGGAGAAAACACACAAAAGGAAGCTGAAAAGTTGGGGAGAGCAAAAGGTGGAGTGGTATGATGGAACAGTCTAGAATAGTTCAGCTGGCTGGCCTGGGGTCCCTCCTTAGATGGAGGAGCTCTCCACCCTCTGAATCAGAGGGAGGGATCCCAGGGGGCATCAGGTACTGATGAGGTGTGAGTTCCAGGGCTGCAGTGACCTGACATGATTGATGGGCTCCTAAAATACAATGGAGAAATCCAGAGGAATATAGCCAGATGGGAAAGTTTTAAACCTTATTAAGCACTAGTTGACTTATGTCCCTTCCAGCCTTGAGAAGTTTATGGCCAACCTCTCACCTTTGCTCTTGCTCTTCCGTAAGAGGCAGTGATGAGAAGGTGGGAGAAGCACTGGATTTGGTATTAGAGGGCCTAGGTTTGACGCCCTGCTTATTGCCTGTGATACCTTGAGTAAGAAGCCTCCCTCTCACAGTAAAATCGGTTCCTTCTAATTCTAAGATCCCAATTTGCTTCACTCTATTCCAAGATCAGAGGGTGCGTCCTCTAACCTCAGTCAGCCATATTCTAAATGTCTGCCATTCATCATAAGACTAGGGTAGAAAGAGAGTTTAGATAGATCAATACAAATCCGCTACTGGAAAAAAGAGCACATGAAGATTGCCTGTCGAACATTTAAAATAATTAATGACACAAATAGACTCATTCATTCAATAAGCATTTATGCAGTGTTCACTACAGGCAGGCACTCAGGTAGGCACTAGGAATGCAGACCACCACTTACACCAGGGTCGGGGAACCTGTGGCCTCAAGGCTACATGTGGCCTTCTAGGTCCTCACGCATGGCCATTTGCATCCAGAACACAGAACCACAGAACAAATCCCCTTAATAAAAAGGCACAAAAAGTTTAGATTCAGTCAAAGGGCCACACTCGCGGACCTAGAAGGCCACATGTGGCCTTGAGGCTACAGGTTCCCTTACCCCTAACCTACACCTATGCATTGTTGCCAAATTTCCAAGCCATTCTCAGACAAGGTGATTAAAGGATGTCTCCCAAGGAGGAAGAAAAATAGTCCATTCTTTACTGAGATAAGTCATACCCTTTTTCTATATGGCAAGAAAGAAAAACTACCAGTGATAACATTCAGGTCGTGGAATATTAGAATGGAGTGGCAGAGGTAATGACCCAGGAAAGCTGTGGTAGAATAAGGATTTTTTGTTTTTTCAATTATAGTAGCTTTGCTCTATAACCCAGCCTTCAGACAAACAGATCCCCTCCCCCAAAGAAAGAAGGTATAATGAAATCCTTTCTATTATTTCACTTTAAGTAGTCTTTTTGCATCCACTGGCTGATCTGCCATTATAAAGCCCTTAGGGTGAAAAAAAAATTTGAATTAGAGGGTGTTAGTACAGTTCCCATTTCCCAGTTTGTGTCTTGAGCCTGCCAATTATTTTTTTTTCTGTCTGAAGCAATGGAAATTTTCTATGGATACATAGCAACGTACATTTCCATTTTCTACCCCAGTAAGTTTGTTTGGACTAGCTTGTACAATCTCTTGGTAATAGCTACATGTTAGAAAAGGAAATAAAATTATTCTCAACTACTCTATGCTTTCTTCAAAAGGTAGTTTCTCCTTGAACCTTTGCTTCACAGATATACTATCTGCTAAATTTCATTAGCATAGCTCAAAGGAAATTTTTATTGAACAGTATGATGTGAATGCCAATGAATATTGTAAAGTCTTATAAAGTGAACCCTAACACTAGAGTTGAGGTGAGGCGGGTTATTTATTTCATTTTAGAATTAATTTCAGAACATGTAACAATTGGAAAGTTAGTATTTTACAAATATTAGAATATTCATTTTCAGTTTGTATTTCCTTCCTTTGCAATGAACATTTAATGGATAATGTGGGCTTTTGTATTAAAAAAAAAGTTATCATTTGAAGAAAAGCTTTTCCAAATTGCAAAGAAATGTACCCTATAACTGTTTGATATTTTGTATCTCCCAAGTCAGTGAGTAGTGGGAACTAGTCCAATATCTGATGTCATGTTCTAATATAGATAATACTTATATAAAATTATAATTAGGGATGTGTAAATATACCTGTGGTTTGTAAATAGAGCCCTTTAAGTGGCAAGAGGAACAAACAGG
Source organism: Vombatus ursinus (assembly GCF_900497805.2). Lineage (NCBI taxonomy): Eukaryota > Metazoa > Chordata > Mammalia > Diprotodontia > Vombatidae > Vombatus > Vombatus ursinus. Next base: position 11,502,904 of record NW_020940527.1, read on the forward strand.
GTGTCAGAGGGCTGGATCAGTGGCATTTTATCACTACAAGAAAAATGCTCAAATCACAAGAAGACATTTTCACATGAGGCAGTTTACTAAACATAAAACAAAAAAAGGTATAATATTTGCCCCTGTATAATTTAACCACAATCCAAAGAGGAAACTCTAAATTAGATCACAACACTTAAAAAAAAACCATTCAATTCAGTTTTATTATATTTTCTCCATTCCTTCATGGACTTGAGATGGATGGGGCTACAAGGGAAGGAAATCCAAGTGTTCTAACAAAGAGAGTCAAACCTTGAGTTGTGAATTATAAGGCAAAAATATACAAACACATACATTCCTTGAATGTCTATTTGAGTACCAACTTTGCGCAAAAGTTGTTCAAAGTTGTACAACAGGACTTTATGTATATCGTCTTTTGATCTTCATAATAACTCTGAAGAAGGGCAAATTTCCTATTTTGTTGTTTTAGTGCAAATATCATTATCCCATTTTAAAAACCCTCAAAGTTGCTTGTCAAAGGTAACACAGGTAAGAAGTACGACTGGAAGTAAAAGCCAAGTTTAACGCTTTATACTTCGCTGCCTTTATTGTCCTTGGCCTCGTGGAGTCTGGTATCTAGTGGGGGAGATAAATGACTTTAAAACTCAGAAGGGGGTGTGTGTGAGGAGTCATCCAAATGGATAATATAACGTAAGTGACATAGAAGCTTAGGGGAGGAAATAATCATTTCCTTGAAGGGGTGGGGTGGGAATCTGCAAAGTAGAGAAGGTAGAATTTTCAAAAGGCAAAGATGGGAGGGCTATAGTGTCAAGATCTAAGGAGATAATATATGTAAAAGACTTGGTAAACTGAAAGTACTAGACAAATGCCTGCTATTCTGTGTGCAAAGGCAGGAAAGTAATAAAACATTTTAGGAAATAGAAAGTGGTCCTAGATGGCTAGAATGCAGGAAATAGTGAGTGATGAAGCCTAAAAAACCAGTCAGGACCAGATTATTCAAAGACAGACTAGTATGTTTATATTCTATTCTGAAGACTATGGGGAACTATTGAAGGCTTTGATGGTGGAAGGATGACCTGAACAATGGGAGTCTAAATTAAGATTTTGGCAGTTGGAAGAAAAGAAAAGCTATGATGGAGAAATGAAGGCTACTGATTGGAGGTGGGGATTAAGAGAAGAAAAGGAGTCAGAGATGACTCCACAGTCTCCAAGCATGATGACATTAATGATAGTGGCATGAACAGGAATAGGGAAATCCAGGAGGAAGTATAAGGAGGAGTTGTCTTTAGGTATTTGAAATTTGAAGGGCTATCATACGGAAGCAGGATTAGATTGTTGTCCTTGGCCAAGAAGGAAGGCAAAAGAAGGCAAGTGGAAAGAGGCTGATTTTAATTCCACGCAAGGAAAGACTTCATAACAATTAGACTTCTCCAAGAGTGGTTAGTTGCCTCAGGAAGAAGAGGGTTAGACCTTGCTGGACGTTCTCCAAGTTAAAGTTGGATGACCACTGTTCACTGCCAGGATGATGATAAAGGGATTCTTTTTATATATACACATACATGGATTATAACAACACAAATGAAGATAACAGTAAAAGCTATAAAACTCTGGTCAAATACACAATCCAAGCCGACAATAATCATGAAAAACAAGGCTGAAAATCACTAATAATTACATAAATAGAAAACGAAATAATCCTGAAGTTCTACTAACAACTATCAGATTAGCAAACGTAACACACATACATACATACACATATAGACACACACACACAAAGGAAAATGATAAATATTAGAGGACAAGTGCACTCCTGCACTGCTGACAGAGCTGTGAATTGGTCCCTCCATTTTGGAAAGCAATTTCCAATTATGCTTCAAAATGTATTAAACTGTGCCTTACTCTTTGATCCAGAAATTCCACTATTAGGCATATTCCTCAAAGGACATTTTTTTAAAAATAAGTTTAATAAAAAGACCCATAGAGACAAAAATGTTTAAAGGACCTCTTATTATTATGGCAAATAAATAGAAATTAAGGGGGTGTTCATAAATTGATGAATGGCTGAACAAATTATGATATATTAATATAATGATAAAATTATACCATAAGAATCATGAAAGTAATAGTTTCAGGGAATACTAGGGACACTTGTACAGTTAATACAGAGTGAGGTGAGCAGAACCCAGAGCACAATTTATACAATAACAACATTGTAAAGACAAACAACTTTGAAAAATTTAAGAAATTTCATCAACATAATGACTAACCACAGTTTCAGAAGATGGTGGATGAAGCGTGCTACCCACATCCTGAGAAAAGCCATGGATCCAAGGTGCAGAATGAGACATTTATTTTAGGACATGGCCAATGCAGAAATTTGTTTGGCTTAACTATGAATATTTTTTTCCCCTACTTAGTAGTATTTTATTTTTTCCAATTACATGCAAAGATAGTTTTCAACATTCAGTTTTATAAGATTTTGAATTCCAAATTTTTTTCCCCTCCCTTCCTTCCCCCCTCCCCAAGATAGCAAGCAGATCTGATACAGATTATATGTCTACAACACATTAAACATATTTCCACATTAGTCATGTTGTAAAAGAAGAATCAGAACAAAATGGAAAAGACATGAGAAAGAAAAAACAAAGAGTAAAAACTGTACAATTTGATCTGCATTCAGACTCCATAGTTCTTTCTCTGGATGTGGATGGCATTTTCTATTATGAGTCTTTTGGAATTGTCTTAGATCATTCCATTGCTAAGAAGAGCCAAGTCTACCAAAGTTGATTATTGCACAATGTTATACGCATATTTATTATAAAGGAGAAGAAAAGGTAGGAAGAAGAAAAGGAAAGATTAGGGCTCCTTTCCCTGCCCCCAAAGTGAGAACAGAAGGAAATCCAGAAGGAATAACAAACAATCAGAACTGCTTTGAAATTTATATTTTGAATTTATTTCATTTAAAAAGAAAAACAAGTTCTACATAATCAATTCACAATTTCATATACGATGCTCTCTTTCTGTTCCACAATGGATATGGAAATGCTCATTTTGTGTTTGTAAAGTTGAGAATTAAAAAAACCATCATCATGTATAACCCCTTCATTTTACAGGCCCAGAAGTGTTAACTGACTTTTGTATGTGTCTTATCTTTTCTACTAGACTGTAAAAACCCTGAATGGAGTTGTTGTTTAGTTGATTAGTTGTGTCCCACTCTTTGTGATCCCGTTTGGGGTATTCTTAGCAAAAATACTAGAGTGGTTTGCCATTTCCTTCTCCAGTTCATTTTGCAGATGAGGAAACTGAGGCAAACAAGGTTAAGTGACTTGCCCAGGGTCACACCACTAATAAGTGTCATGTCTGAAGATCAATTTGATCTCAGGTCCTCCTGACTCCAGGGCCAGCCTAATTCATGTTGCACACTACAGGTATTTAATAAATGTTTGTTGAGGTACATGGAATTCAATAAACCTAGTGAGGCAGCCTCTGTCAGAGGTGACAAAGATCATCAGTTATTGTTCATGATGATGCAAGAGTTTTAAGGTCAGAGAAAAGGAACCAAACCTATTCACAGTATAGACATTTTCTGAAACGATTAAGAAAGCACTAAATTATTTTTAAAAAAGACTTAGACAAAGTAGGAATGAATATACAATGTACAAAAAACTCATTTAATTTCTTCTTTACTTTTTTTTGTGATGGTAAGGTTTATATGCAAGTAAGAGAGAGAGAGAAGCAATCCCAAAGAGGAATGTTTGCAGGAACCATAACAGTCGAGCCCGGCCATTTGTGATACCTTTTTTACTGCATGAAAAAAAAAGGACAACATGATCATTTTCATTTTGTATAAAGGGTTCTACATCCAACAGTTAGGATTCCTTTATAAACATAAAGATCCAAATGAAGGCAGCATTTATTCTGCAGAGATTTCATGATACCAATTAAACATATTTTCTAGGCCATTTTTTAGATTAAAAAAACATTTAGATGAAAGCCATATTGAATTTTTTTGGCAACCCCATATTTTGCTTAGGATGTATTTTTAAAAGCAATATAATGGGATATGTGATGATCTGGGCATAGTTTATCTACAAGATCTGCTAGTACCACTTGTCTTTACTTGCTTGAACCATTTGATAATTTTAAGAGATTTTCATAACCAGATAATTTAGTCACACAAGGTATCTCTATTACAGATGCAACCATGAAGTCCTGAGTATATAGGAACAGTGTCTTGTTCTTTTTCCATATTTTAATCAAATTAAGAGATCTGACTCCAAAATTCTAACTTTTCAAATGGCTGAAAACATTTTTTCTTAGTATGTGGGCTAGCAAATTGTGGGAAGCACGTGGCCTAAACCTAATTTATGATGTGAGGTAATGATGTCTCACCAAGAAAGAATGAGAGAAAGAAAGAAAGAAACCAAGGAAGGAAGGAAGGAAGGAAAGAAAGAAAAGAAAGGAAAAAGAGAGAAAAAGAGAAAGAAAGGAAGGAAGGGAGAAAGAAAGAAAGATGGGAGTGAGGGAAGGAGACAGGAAGGAAAGAAGAAATGAGTAAAAGAGAGAAAGAGAGAGGGAAGAAAGAGGAAAGAATCAAGGAGAGAAAAACAAACTGCTATTTAGTGACTTCAAGCTATGAATAGCCTGCAGCTGCACCAATGCTAACATAAAAATTTTTTACTAGATTGATTCCTAAACCAAATATCTTTTTCAAACTTTGTCCAAAATAGCTATTATTTTGAAAAGAACTTAGGCTTTCATTCTTTACCCAAGGTCCTGACTGGTCAAGGATGGTATAAAAGAATAGCACTGGATTTGGAGTTGAGTATCTGGGCTGAGATCCCCGCTCTGCTACTTGGTAAACGTATGACCTTTAGCCAAGTCTCTTAATCTTTTTTTGGCCTCAATTTCCTCATTGGTAAAATGAGTGGGTTGGACTAGAAAACCCCTAAATTCTATCATCTTTTCATATGAACTCTAACCTCCCCTTAAAACACTGATCACTATCTTTCACATCAGAAGAATTAACTGAATTGCCTAAGAATAACAGCTCACTTTAACTCAGTTTATTTCCAATTTCAGTGAATTAAAGGAAAGGAAGGAAGTTGGGATTAAACAAAATTCTGACCACTTACTTGCACAGTATCACAGCATATATGGCTTCTCCCACATGAATCAACCAGGAAAGCCAACACCTAAAACAGAAAGCCAGTGATGATTTGAGATGAATTGTTTCCAATAAGTGAATCCTGTCACAGAAATGCAAAAGGAAAGATGCTAGCTAATTGGGAAACAGATGCTGGTAGAAGATTAAAATGCAGAAGACCGGTGACACAGGCCTTCCATCTTCAGTAAAATACTGCACCGTCAACATCTATTTTTTCCAGATCTCACTTACACATTACGTATGAGTACCAGATGGTTATCCACCAAGTACTGAGTAAAGAGCCCGAGAGGTCCAAGTTTCTGATAGGGGATGGTCTGAGGCCAGAAGGATACCCACTGAAAAAGAAGCAGAAAAGGAACAGAATACCAATTAGGTCACCTGATAGCCATGGAAACTTTCCCTTTTAAGAGACTGGCTGTAAAAGAATCCTCTACAAAGCAGGAACTGCCCCTTATCTGTATTTTGAAAGGCAGCTAGTAAACTGAGTTCTACTAACATACATCAGATCACCACAGAAATTCTGAATAAAATCCATTAGGTCCCAGCTCATTTGTCCCAAATTCCAAAATCCCAGCAAAAGGGGAACACTGTGTATATGGTTTGAATTCTAGGTACCCATGGAAAAGTGGACACTTGAAAATGATAAGCTAGACCAAAACGACTAAATTTGATGATACTAAATAACCCTCCGGAAGTGTAGTTGTTAACCTGGGCAAATTTCTTTCTGAAAGAGATTACAACTTTCCTATTACAAATGGTACTGCTTCCATGAAGCCTTTCAGTGGTTTCCACCTATAATGACCTTCTTCACCCTCAAATTTCACCAAGTATTTTGTTTTTCTATCTATCTGGTGAACTATCAAGGTAACTATGCACTTGTATGCTTCTACAGGTGTCTTAATGTCATGTAGACTATGAGATTCACGTCTTATCTAAATTGTACATGTCCCTCAGAACCTAGTACAGTGCTCTAAACACAAAAGGAACGCAATGTTTGTTGAACTGAACGTAATTCATATTTTTCCACTTACTTTTCCCACGTATAAGACTGGGGTATTGGAAGAATAAGTCCTCCCTCACTATTCTACCTTGACAAGTAAAATTCCATTCTATCAAATACTATTATTACAGTACAAAAATAAAGGCATAATAAAAAACATTTTTATACCACAGTACTACTGCCTATTATAATGTCTAAAGTCCTTAGCATAGCATTCAAGGCCTCCATAATCAGACCCCACCTATTTTCCAGACATTATAGCCTTTTCTCCTTTTAACAATCAATGGCCCCACCTATTATATTTCATGTGTATTCACTTTTGATCGCTCTAACCCCCTTTTCTGCAAAACCCTACTCTCTCCAGATCCCATTCACCCTTTACGGCCTGGGTTAAGATTCCCTATCTCCTTCCTGAGACTGCTGCTTCCAGACAAATTTTTCCTTACTTTGCCTCATATGTGGGCTACTATATTAGGCTTGCTGAAAACAATCTTCATTTTACTCCCACATCACCTAGTCTCTACCTGCCTCATGGACCTTCAAATGAGCTTGTCCCATCCCCCTCCATCATGGACCTTCAAATGAGCTTGTCCCAAACCACTTCCTTTCCAGTTCTGAAACCATAATCAAATCAATTCTGCCACTACTCCTGGACAGGGTATATATTTTGTCTCTTCCCTCCCCCTCCCCATTAGCATGTAGGCTCTTTAGGGACAGTGAATGTCTTCACTTATGCTTTTGTATCCTCAGCATTTAGCTCAGTGTTTGGCACATAGTCATTCTTTTCCATCCTTCCTTTTGGAAGATGACCAATGACATCATGGAGTGATGTCTTGACTTGCTGAGTGATCTGCATTTAAATGAGGCAGAGTTGCACAAAGTTGTCAGCCTCACATAGCAAACACATAATAAATGCTTTTAAACATGCCTCCATTCAGTCATACTCTGAACTCCTGTACTGGTCATCTGGTACTCTCATAAAGCTATATTGGCATGTGTCTTGTCTCCCTAATCTGCCCACCACTTTTGAGAGCTGAGAACAAATGGATTAAGTTTGTGGCTGCTACTAGAAGGTAAGGGTCAGGGGAAGGGCTGGGCAAGCAAGTAGAGGGTTGCCTCCACAATAATGGTTCACTAAAATTTTAAGGTTGTCTCCCCTATTAAACTGTAAAATCCATAAGAGCAGCTACTTTTTCCTTTCAGTCCACTGCTTGGCATAGAGTAGGCTTACTAAATGCTTGTTGCTTAACTGAATGCTGACAAATCCATTTCTTCACAACCACCCTGTTAAGCAGGTACTGCAAGTATTGCACCCAATTTACACGTAAGGGAAGCTATAGGTTGGATTATTGAATTGAAAAATCAAATCAACAAGCATTTATTAAGTGCCCACTAAGTGCATAAAAGGGTCTTGTTCAGGATTATGCTGCCAGTGGTAGAGAAAGCTCCTCTCCCCCCACCTCAACTCTAGCCTTCTCACTCCGGGTCCAGAGTGAGTATTTACAAGCCATGGACTCAGCCACCGCAGCTGGTCCAGCCCGACCACCTCATCTCCATCCAGACTCCTGTAACCTAGGCAACACAGGGATGGGAGAGGGAAGAAGGCGAAGGGAGATGCCCGCATGCGCAAGAACCTCAAGAAATGCAAGCCGAGAGGAGAGCAGTGCGCCTGCGCCGCTCGGACGACTTTTAAAATTTCACCAATCCTTACCGTGAAGTATCCCAGACCTATGGCGGTGATCACTATGCCCACCGGGCTGCCCCTCCGGAAGTAAACGCCAGACAGCTCCGAACCTTTCTTTTCCTTCGCCTCCATTCTGAAAGCTTTGTCAGCGCGGGACACGGCTCCCACCCTCTAGCTAAGGAAAAGTGGACTAACCCGTTCCTGGAGTGAAGAGCGCGTGCGCAAAGGCTCGGACCTAGGCAGTGTGTGTTGGGGAGGGAGGGGGGAAGAATACGCCTGCGCTCCTCTCGTGGGGTACCTTCCCCGCAGCCCCACTCACCGTGTGGTAACCGAAGGCCACAGTGATGACTACGATCCAGAAGAGGCTGCCTCTCTTGAAGAAGGCCGCACCGCTCCCCGCTGCTTTCATGGTCCTCAGGCTTTGCACTGCCCAGCGTGAACTGTTCAGGACCTGGGAAAAAAAGCAGACAGGGGGCGGGACGGGGGCGGAGCTGGCCGCCCTCTGAAAACCACGTGGAGGGGGCATTCTCGTGCGTGCACCAGAGTCTGCGGTCCACCCACGCTCGCTCACCCACACTCCTCCTATGCATAGGAGTAATGCACACACATGCATGAGCGTACATGCACGCGCATGCATGTGTGTGTGGATAGCCCAAGCACAGATTCTACGAGAGTGAAAACTATCAATACCATGTGCTATGGGTTTAGGGCACCGTTGCTAATATTAACTTCCGTGCTCATTCAAAGATCACTGACTGGCTCATCAATCACACCTGCTAGTTTTCTTAATAGCTTATGAATGTAATTCATTTGGGCTTGGTGACTTTGAATTATTCAAAGGATCATGCATTTAGATGTAGAAGAGACTTATGAGGCCATCGAGCCTAAACCTTTTGTTACAGAGGCTCAGAGAAATTAAGTGATTTGCTCAGGGTCAGAGAGCTAGGAGTAAGCATCTGATGTGGAATCGAAACCAAGGTCTTGCTCACCACAAGTCCAGGGCATAGGTGCTCTTATATTATGCCTTTACTTATCTTGTTTTTCAACTCCTGTCAGGTAATTTTGTATTGTTCTTTAAATTTTGAGCTATTCGTGGGGAGATTATTTAAATGTAAAAAGTCAGAAACAAAAATATTGGATGATAATGAAAGAGTCTATCTCATAATTATTCATTTCATAATTATGTATGTTTCTGAATGACTATGCAATCAACAAGCACTTGTTAAAATGCCTTCTATGGGCCAGAAACTGTGCTAAGCACTGAAAATACAAAGAAAGGCAAAAAATTATTCCTATTCTAAAGAAGCTCACAGTCTAATGGGTAAGATAACATGCAAACAGCTATGGACAAATGAGACGTGTATACAGGATAAATTGGAGGGAATAACTGAGGGAAAGCCCTAGCATTAAGGAGGACTGGTAAAATCTTGTTGCTGAAGATGAGATTTTAGCTGGACTTGAAGGAAGCCCAAAGACAGAAATTAAGAGGGAAAAAATTCTAGGCATGGAGGATGGCCAGTGAGAAAATGCACAGTCATGGACTGGGGTATCCTTTTCTGAAAAGCCAGAAGGCCAGGGACACTGGACAGAAAAATACATGGAAGAGGGCAAAGTGCAAAAAGACTGGAAAGATAAAAGTGGACCAGGTTATGAAGGGCTTTAAAAACAAGACAGGATTTTATATTTTATCTTGTAGGGATAGGGAGCCACAGAAGTTTATTGAGTAGGAGGATGACATGCATTATGGAAAGGAAGTTCAGATTCCTTTCCGTGATTGTGGAAAATTTTAAAGCACGAAAAAATTAATGACTTTAAAATTAAGAGAAAAAGATACATATTTGGGGGGGGTGACCTTTCCATTAAATATATGTGATTAAAGTCAGACATCCAAAGTTCATGGGGAATTGACACGAATGTATAAAATAACCATTTAACAAAAGAATAAGAGGTCTGAAAACATGAACAAATAGTTTTCTTTCTCTTTTATTTATTTATTTTTATTTATTTATTTTTTTTAGGCAACTGAGGTTAAGTGACTTGCCCAGCTAGTAAGTGTCAAGTGTTTGGTCTGAGGCCGAATTTGAACTCAGGTCCTCCCCACTTCAGGGCTGGTGCCACCTAGCTGCCCCTTCTTCTCTTAAAAATAGATTTATTTTCTAAATCACCTACAGTTCTGCATATATTCTTCCCTTCGTTTACCCTTACCCAGTGAGTCATCCTTTGTAACAGACTAAAAAAGAAAGATGCTGAAAAAGCAGTCTGGCAGAAATTAGACTAACACTTCAACCATACTGCATAATACTTTCTAAATGGATATATGACCTTAATATTAAAGATCATAGCATTAAAAATTAGAAGTGAAATAAATCATATACTTTGTTAAGGGGCCACTTGAACTTATTTTTTTGAGTTGCCACATTTTCTAGAAACACTGGACCTGGAGCATGTGGGAGGCCCTGAATGTGTCAAGGACAAAGCCCCTCCTGAGCTGACCTAATTGATTGTTTGCACCCCAAGCTGGACTTGCTGTGTGTCCTTGGGAGTTGAATCAGCTACAAAGACAGGCGTGGGTCAGTCTGCACCAGACTGCGAAACTGTTGCAGCCGGAATCCTTGTAGTTAAGCAGACTGTTCTCTCTTCATGGTCTAGTTTACAGCGGTGGGGAACCTGTGGCCTCCAGGCCACATTCGGCCTTCTAGGTCTTTGAGTTTGGCATTTTTACTGAGTCCAAGTTTTACAGAACAAATCCTTTTAGGGGATTACATTATACATTATACACCTCAGGTAACCTACATGTCTTATCTGGAAACTGCCTCCAAGTTGGCTAATCAGCTACTGTTTCCTTGTTCCTTTGTTTGAACCTTATGCAATGTGTAATTTATGCACATTTGGGGGAATGGGCCACCCCCTTTTTGGCTCTTTCATCTACTGGATGACTTAAACTTCTTTCTAAATTATTCCAGTTAGGAGTGTTTTGTTCTCAGTCCATACTAAATACTTTACAAATATTATCTCATTTCTTCCTCACAACAATTCTGGGAGGTAGATGCTGTTATTATCACTATTTTACAGTTGAGGAAACTGAAACAGACAGAGGTTAAGTGACTTGTCCAGGTTCACACAGTTAGTAATTGTCTGAGGTCGAATTTGAATTTCGGTCTCCTTCACTCCAGAATCAGGGATCTATCCACTGCACCACCTAGCTGCCTCTGATGGATCACAATAGGAAAAGGCTTGGGGCAGGGAGGTCTACTAGAAGGCCATTGCAACACACCATGTGTGAAGTTACAAGGGCCTCTCTGGTGGCAGAGGAGACAAGGGAGTATAGAGTCAAAATGTTAAGAATGTAGAAAAAGAGAGAAAGTCCAGGATGATACCTAGGTTAAAAAAGCAGCCCCCTCCCCCCAATACATAACATTACAAAGGAAAACAATTATATTTAAATACTTATCAAGGTATTTTTAAAAAAATAATTTCAAGTACCTCACATTAAGAAATCCCAGATAAATGCTTATTGATTGTTTGACTGGTATAAACTCTATCATTTCTAGGATACCAACTCAGTAGTCATCATGGCTCCTGTAATATTGAAGCCTTGGAATTTTATTCTGAGTGTTGGACCAAACACTAAGTTAATGTTGGAAAGAGGACTCTACTGAGTTGAAAGAACCATACAGAAACCAGTAAATATAATACCAGGTAAAGTGAGGTAGAAGAGAACAATTACAAATGCAGAGTTCAGGGAAGGCTCCGTTGGGGGTACGGTACCTAAGCTGAGAGATAGGCTAGGGAACAGTCAATTCAGTTTGGCTGCAACTTAGAGCTGGTGAAAGGGAAATATGAAACAAAGCTGTCTAATAAGGAGAAATACTGTAGAGGGAATTAAATACCACCCTCTCTCCAGAGGTTTACATTTTGTCCTAGAAGCAATCGTGTAGCCCTGAAAGGTTTTGTACAGAGGAGTGACCTGGTCAGATTTCTGAGGCAGCAAGATTATTTTGGATGCTCTGTGAAGGACATATTGGAAAGAGGAGAGAATGGTATTGGGGGACTAAGAGAATTAGGAGGCTATTATCACATTCTAGGAGAGAGATGATAAGAGCCTGAAGAAGAAGGGTGGTGACCATGAGTATAGAGAGAACACAGACCAAAGGGTTGTGGCAAAGAGATTAACAAGCATCAGCTAGCTGCAACAAACAATAACTGGATAATTTTGTACCCAAGGCAAGAATATAAAATTTCTCACACACATAATCATCCTAATGGCATGACATGGTATTTTTCTATGTTCCTCATTGCTCACTAGAAGTAAGTGACCCTCATTCTAGTTGTGGGTCTGTCAACAACTGGTAACTAATTAGCTTTGACATCTGAAGGAGGGGTAAGAGCCAAGCATGACTCAGGTTATAAATCTGATAGACCAAAAGGATGGCAAGGTACCCTTGACAAAAATAAGGACGTTTTGAGCAGCACTATATTCGAGTTAGTTCATTTCTGGACATATCAAATTTGAGTTGTCCATAAGATAGTCAAGAGGAGATATCCAGGTATGGTTGGAGATGTGGGACTGTGTTCATGTGTTTATGGCCAACGTATACTTGTCAGAGTCATTGATGTAGAGAAAATAATTGGAGCTGGTGAATAAACTGATGAGATTACTGAGAGGGTGGGCAAAGAAAGGAAGACCCCAAACAGAACCTTATTCTTAATAATGTTCATTTTTAAATAAATACATTGTTGTCCAAACTAAAAGCAATGCAGCCTAAGAATAAGTGGTTAGAGCAGTCAAATCTATTTTTTTTCCTACTCCATGGAACAAGATACTCCCTATTGTTTCCCCTTCCTCTCTTCCCCCTTTAGATTGTAAGCTCCTTGAGGCCAGAGACTGTTTTTCTTTTTATTAATTTTATCCTTAGGGCTTAGCACGGTGCCTAGCACACAGTAGGCAATTAATGTTTATTGGATTGTATTGGAGAAATTAAATTCCTAAGATCCAGAGAAGAGTGCTTACTCAGGAAGCAGAGGTAGGGTGTGGAGTCCATGGCTTGTGGAAAAAAAAATGTAAATTTTATTATATCTGGTATTGTTTGGGCAGCGCCGGTATTCAAATAGAGCAAAAGCAGCAATTCGGTGCCTCATTTTCCTCATCTATAAAATGAGGGGGTTGAACTTAATGGCCTCTAAGGTCTTTTCAAGCTCTAAGTATGAATAGAACTATGACGTTGTGAGCTGGAACAAAGAAATCAACAACAATTGAATTATTTAAAGTTAGTAAACAATTATTAGTGTGTTTTTCATTTCTACCGTTTGGGTCTTTTTTTCGGTATATGAAACTATGAATCTCTATTACAGCTTGTTTTTAAAATGTATATTAAATTTAGCATGTGAGTACTAATGCTACCTTGCATTTCCAAATTAAAGTTGTTGTTCAGTTATTTCAGACTCTCTGTGACCCCATTTGGGGTTTTCTTGGCAAAGATGCTGGAGTGGTTTGCCATTTCCCTCTCCGGCTCATTTTACAGATGAGGAAACTGAGACAAACAGGGTGAAGTGACTTGCCCGGGATCACATAGCTAGTAAGTGTCTGAGGCCAGATTTGAACTCAGGAAGATGAGTGTTCCCGTCTTCAGACCTAGCACTCTGTCTACTGTACCACCTAGCTAAGGTGGTTACTGTTAAAATCCGCAGAGAGGTTAAACAGGTGAAGACTAATAGAATGCTATTGGATTTAACAGTGAAGGGATCATTGGTAACCATGCAGAAATTAATTTTACTTAACCAGTGAGGTCAGGAAACCAGAATGAAGGGGCTAAGAAGGGAGTGAGTCGTGCTGAAATGGAGGCATCTAGCATAAATGCCTCTTTCTAGGAAGTTGGCAATGAAAAGGAGAGCTAGAGATGGTAGCTTGAAGGGATGGGCAAAGTCAGGTGAAGGTAATTCTCAGAATGGGGTAGGAACTGGGAAAGGAAACAACAGAGTGGTAGCAGTTGAAGAAAAGTGAGATTAGGAGAGGGGAATGGTTGGTGAGGCGAATTCTTGAAAGGGAGAAGAGGCAATGGGATAAAAATTAGAGGGCTGGTCTTGGAAAGGAGAAGGACCATGTCCTGCTCAGAAACTGCAGTAAAGAGAGAATGGGTGAATATGTAGGGAAATTTCAAGGAGTAAAATTGGGGAAGGAAAGCACTCACAACGGGCTGCCTCAGTTATTTGCTTTAAAGTGGAAAAGGACACTTGTTGACAAAAGGAGAGGGAGGGACTAGCTTGGGGGAAAAAAGTAAAGATCTGAAATTTGGGAATGAGATAAAGAAGAATGAAAGGATTTCAGGGGAACCTTGAGTACTTGAGATTAGATAAAATGAATTTGTAACGGAACTGTCTTTGGCAAAAGGAGGGGGTGACTATGCTTTTTGGAATTCTAGAGCAAAAGTTAGGTGGTGGGATTGATCAAAGGTTCAGAATTAGTCTAGACCTAAGGATGGAAAGACAAGGAGTCAAAGGAGTAAAGTGTGGAGGAGAATTTACAATTGAATTGGTTAAATAGGAGTTCAAGGTGGTGAAGAGAAGAAAAGGAGTGATATGGAGGACATAGGTGGTTTTAATGAGAGAAAACAATAGTTTAAGGAAAAGTGAAGCAGATGAAGAGATGACAGGATAAGAGATTATGAACAGTTTGGAATTGTGAAGAAGGTCATAACAGTTGTGTGTGATGGTAAAAAATTTAAGGCATAGACGTTTATGAGGATTGTTACCCTTGTTTTCCAAATGAGGAAACTGGGGCACAGAGAGGTTAAGCTATTGATTCCAGGGTACAGAGCTAAGCATAGGCATTAAACAACATGGAACATGAAGTGCCTAGTTCTAAGATCCTGTGCTAGGCAATGGGAATATGAAAACCAAGAAGAAACCATTGGTTCTCCAGTAACCCTGGGAATCTTCTCAGAATAATGGTTTTAAATGCATTAGATAAAACATAGAGGATTACAAAGGAAACCAAAATTAGTAAAAACAAAGATGCCTTTCTTTCTCATCCAAGTTCATGGACCCCCTCTCTCTCCCCAAACCTTTCCAAGTTAAGAACCTCAGGTTCTTATCTAAAAAAAATAATAATTGATCTACAATGCCCAACAAATCCCTATATAGAAAAGTTTCTACCTTACTGTCACCTTTGGCAGAAGAATAAAAAAGGGTTTCTGAAGTTGTCAAGCCTTAAATACTTTTATTTAGAGGTTGAAAGAATTTTAACAGTGTTCCTTTTCAAAAACCATTTTTTTTCCCTGAAAATTCTTCTCCAAGACAAGGAAGAAATCCCTTCATAGCTTTCCTGTTTCATAGAAAGAATGATTTATTTAAATTTTATTAGCCCTTTCATTATGCTAACCAAGTTAAATAAGCAAGGATTCAAGCAGTTGTTAGTAGCAAACATCTACAAACTATAGCCCTTTTACGTATCCCACTGCTTAGAGTTCTGAACTCAGAAAGGCCCCTCACTGTTCTTTAGGTATAGTGAGAAATCTTAAGTTCGTGTTAGGTACTAATACATTGCCAGGAAAAAAAAAATGGTGTTATAGCCATGCTGTAGGCAAAAATGTGTTCTTCCCAACAGTATGGAAGGAATGAGGTCAAGATGATTTCCCTGAAGAAAGTACCTTCAACTTAACTGTGATATATTTCCTTGAGACATCAATGTCCATGCTTCAAAAATTCATTCAGGGAAAAGAATAATAAAGACATATACAACAATTAGAAGTTTGTAAAACACTTTTCCTACTTTATCTCACTTGGTTCTCACAGCCACCTTGGGAGGTAATAGAGAGGCAGTATGGTTCCTCTTCCAGAATTGGACTTGGAGATACAATTTCCATATACATTCCTTTTTTTGAGTTGGTAGGAGCCTCAGACACCTGCTTTTTGGTTGTGTGGATTATCAGGCTCTTCTATTTTGAAACCAAACCTAAGTGGGGAGAAGAAGAAATGTAATGATGTCCAATTTTATTTTTACCTTGTCATAAAAAGGGGTAAGTTTTTGTTTCCTTAAAGTGGTATTGCTTACCACTACTAGATTGTATCCCAAAGAGATTTTAAAAAATGGGGAGGGGGAAGGACTTATTTGTACAAGAATATTTGTAGCAGCTCTCTTTGTGGTGGCAAAGAATGTGAAATTGCAGGGATGCCCATCAATTGGGGAATGGCTGAACAAGTAGTGGTATATGATTGTGATGGGCTACCAACTACTATGCCATAAATTATGAGCTCTAGCAATGCAATGATCTAAGAATTCCAAAACACTCATGATGGAAAATGCTAGCCACTTCCAGAGAAAGAAATATGGAGTTTGAATTCAGTTTGAAGCATACTATTTTCTTTTTGTTGATGTTGTTGTTTCTTTCTTGTGAATTTTCCCCTTTTGCTCTGATTCTTCTTTCACAACATGACTAATGTAGAAATATGTTTAATATGATTGTAGATGTATAGCCTATGTCAGATTGCGTGCTGTTTTGGGGAGAAGGGAGGGAAGGGAGAGGAAAAAATTTAGAACTCAAAATCTTATAAGAATGAATGTTGAAAACTAAAAATTAATTAATTAATTTTTAAAAAAGAGATGATGAGCTTAATGATTTTAGAAAAACATGGAAAGACTTGCACAAAATAAAGAGAGAAATGAGTAGAACCAAAAGAACATTGTGTACAGTAAGAGCAACATTACTTTAAGAATGACTTTGAGCAAAAAAGTTTTAAAATTTTTAATAAACATTAAATTATAAATAACTTATAAATAAACATTAAACAATAAATATTAAAATAATAAATTTAAAATGTTTAATTTTAATAATTTTTGACCATTATAAGTGCCCAAATTAACTATAAAGGATATATGAAGAAGCTATTCACATCCAAAGAGAAAGAATGATAAATAGAAGTATGTATAGAATAATATTACATACACATGCATATTTATATACCTGTTTGTGTCTCATGATAGCCAACTCTGCGTGGGGGGGGGAGCATGGGAGAAAAAAGGGAAAAAAACGAAATTTACATGATAATTGTGTTGTCTATTTGAAAGGAACAATAAGTTGTTCATTTTAGATTTGCAGTTTCATGTGTAATCATCTTTTTTATTGTACTATGTTATGGAAATGCTTGTTTTATTCCATAAATTAAAAACAAAATAAGTTAAAATTAAAAAAATCACTACCTCACTGTAAAATTTCCTTGAATAAAAGATTAAAATTTTAAAATACTTATGAAAATCCCTTAAGAATTGTATATTTTATGGAATTGGGAACAAAAGTCAATGTTGCTCACATCCTCTTGGGGTTGAATTGGGGGGAAATGCAAAGATAAGGAAATAGAGAGGAATTTCCGGAGGGAGAGTGTCCTACTATCTTGTAGTGATCAGTTAAAGGTCTGGTAGCATTTAAGGTGAATGAAGCCTTGTCATTTTTTCCCAGACCAGCCCTCTTAATTCAGCTTCTAGCCTTGTAAAACAAGACTTCAAAATTGTAGGGGTTAGAGACTGGACTTGGGAATTCACTGATTTAGAGGATTCCAGATGAAGAAGTTCCTTCTAAAAAATTAGACGAGTTAGCCAGCTCTCTGCACTTTATAGTTTTAGCCTCTTATAGCTTTCCTGTTACCAGGCTTATATAGGTTCTTTTGACCAATGTCGACTTTGTCGTGGTTTTGGTTCAGTCGTTTTTCAGTCCTGTCCTACTCTTCATGACACCATTGGAGGTTTTCTTGGCAAAGATACTGGAGGGGTTTGCTATTTTCTCCTGCAGATAATTTTACAGGTGAGAAAACTGAGGCATACAGGATTGAGTGATTTGCCTGGAGCCACATAGCCAGTAAGTGTCTGAGGCCAGATTTGAATTCCAGAAGATGAGTCTGCCTGACTCCAGGCCCTTTATCCACTGAGCCGCCTAGCTGCCCAGAGTCAATTTTCCTTTAAGCAAATTGTTTCAGTTGTTGGGTGGGGGGATTACAATGAAGTCTAAGTTAACACTTACTTTTCCTGAGTATTTAGCTAGAGGCCCCACCCTTCCTTGCCAACTTTGGTTTTAGCCCATCTAATAGACTTAGTCCTTTGTAGGAGGTGCTTATTCCTATGTATATGGTGATCCTTCCTTCAGAGAGCATCTCCAGATAATAAAAGGAGGCAGGGCTCTCGGTATCCTCTGGGTTGGATCTTGAAGAGATGGTATAAATCTCCCAAGCCTCAGTGCTCCTCCTTTACTTCTTACCATTTGGATCTTGGTGGAAGATGGCCACCAACCCAGCAGCAGAGGAAAAGAAGCTGGATTTCTTTAGTAAGTAACATGCTCTTTGTCTTCAAAGCCTGCCTGAAATTGACTTACTTTTCTCTGGGGATGATGGGAAACCTTCTGCATGGTATTTCTATGGTTTGAATGAATTTAAACTTCATTCCTTCATTTGGGGGGATAGTTTCTCAGTTAGTTTTAGAAAATTTTTACTAGTTAAAATTTCCCCTCAGCTTCTGCTCTAGTGCACAGTGCCATGTCCTTGGCCTTTGAAAAAAAAAAAAAAGGTCACCGATTGAATAGATAAGCCAAGTTTCTTACTAGGTCTATTGTAATCCTGTACAGTTAATTATGAAACAGTACGTTGAGATTCACGGTAAACTGGAATCAATCTCTCTCCTCTCTTCTGCTTTATTAATACTCTCTCCCATCTCCAAATTATCCAGGACATGCTTATCAGTTTGCCTATTATATCCCCCAAGGAGAATTCAAACTCCTGAAAGAAAGAATTGATGGGATTATTTGGAGAAGGGTGCTTTCTATCCTTAGGGTTGAACTCAGCATTTTAAAGCTGGCAATACATGCATTGTTGAAGGAGCATGAGAGATGCTCAAAAACATAAAAAAGATTGTTAAAGCAGTTGTTATTAATGAGAGACTAGACCTGGGTGATTTTCTTTTCCTGAAGAACTGAAAAGGTTACATTCTGTTACTCCAGTTAAGTTGAATACTTTATTGCAACCTTGTGGGATGAGTTACCATTGGTTTTCAGAGATTATGTAGCAGATCATGATGTACACTAATGGTACACATTTTTCTCTCCAGAGGGGGAAAAAAGGTAGACGGTCTCAGTGGATATAGATCTGGTTGCAGAGCTAGGAAGACCTGAGTAATTAAAGACTTGTCTCTGAAATATATGGGTTGGGGTAAAGAAAGTATTGAATTCAAAACACTAACTAGATGAAACTATGGAAACTGCAGCATTTGGGAGTCAGGAAGACCTGAGTTCCCACCCTGTCCTTAACATTTACTTGACTGTGTGATCTTAGAAAAGTCACTTCCCCTCCCTCTGCCATCTGTAAAATGAGGATAATAATAGTACCCAGGGTTTTTCTGAGGATGTACTGAGATAATATTTGTTGACTATTATAATAATTTAGTAATAGTAGTATTAATAGTAGAGAGATTTTCATAGGGAGTTTTCTACACACCAATGTAGTCACAGAGATTTTAGGACCCCGTGTGCGTATATGTGTGTGTGTCACAATGTTCTTCTTTTTGTTGTTCAGTCATTTTTCAGTCACATCTAATTCTTCCTGACTCCATTTGGGGTTGTCTTGGCAAAGATACTGGAGTGGTTTGCCATTTCCTTCCTCAGCTCATTTTACAGATGAGGAAACTGAGGCAAACAGGGTGAAGTGATTTGGCCAGGGTCACCCAGCTAGTAAGTGACTGAAGCCAGATTTGAACTCAGGAAGCTGAATCTTCCCCACTCCAAGCTGATCACTCTATCCCCTGCACCACTTAGTTGCCCAGCACAATATATGTGGCATTCAGAAGCCAGCCGAAGCCACTCAAGTAGGAAGTAGCATAGGCTGGTCTCCAGCTGACCTCCTCTGACTTCATGACCTGGGTTGTTCCCACAGGGCCATGCTTCAAGGACACAGAAGTAAATACAAAGTTATGTCAAGAGGTAGAAAACTTTAACCAGTGTGTGATTATGGCATTATGGCAGGAGAGGCCATGGGGAAGAGATGTGTTACCTGAGCTGTCCTTGGAAAGAGGCCAGGGAGTCTAGGAAATGGAGATGGCAGGAAAAAATATCTCATACCTAGGGAAAAGCTTGTGTCAGGGCAATGACGAAGGAGGTATAAAACGTGTGAATAACCTCAATCTGAAATGAGTTCTTAGATCTGGAGCTGGAAGAGACCTTAATGGTCACTCAGGCCAATCCTAACATTTCAGAAATGAGAGAACCTGTGTTGTAACTGATGATTATAATATGGTACAACTATCGTATAATTGGAGGAGAGGGGTAATGAGGACTGAGGAAGGGAAGATCATTGCCAACCAGGAGTGGGATGTGGAGAAGGCAGTCATCATGGAGGAAATGGAAAGGAAGGGAAGATGTCAACTGCCAAGAGGTGGGACAGGGGATACCAGGTAGAGAGAATGCCTTAGCAAAGTCACTGGGATGGAGAATGAGAGACTGATTGTTTAATTTCACTGGAGAATGTGTGAGATAGCTGGAAAAGTGGATTGGTTCCAAATTGTTTAGGGCCTTGAATAGCAAGTTAAAGAGCTTGGTCAGAAGGTCACCATAGATGGAGAAATGGAAAGGACTTTAAACGTCAGTTATTCCCACTGCTTTCTACAGATGAGGAAACTGAGGCCAGAGTAGCTAACTGACTTGCTAGGAGGTTCAAAAGCCCTTTGTGCTATTTCTTTTTCCTCTCTCTGTAGGCTAGGAAGAATGAATGGCGTGTTGGGAGTTTTTTTGGGGGAAGGGAAGACATAAATAATGAAAAACTGGATTGGCCTAGAAGTTATCAGGAATAAAAAAGAGGGAACAGATTCCAGGGACACTAGAGACCTGAGGACAGACTTTCTGCAATACTCAGAGTGAGGAAGAAGAAAAGGCAAAAGCAGTGGGCAAAGGAGAAGACCGTGTTAGGGAAATCAAGAGAGGGTGTATTGAAAAAGCTCCAGTTGTGTCCACTTCTGCAGAGAGGCTGATTGAAGGCTCGGTCATTTATTCCAAATCTCATCTAAGAAGGGAAGGAAATGCTTCTGTTGCTGTAAAGTAACTCTCCAATTCGTTTCCTCCTTTTCCCTTAGATTACAGTTCTGAATCAACAAGAAGAAGAAAACGTACAGTGTTTACAAAAGAACAAATAAATATTCTTAAGAACTGTTACCAAAAAAACCCTTATCCTGGAATTGAAGAAAGAGAGGAACTTTCGAGGCTGACCAACATTCCTGAGCCTCGAATACATGCAAGTTGAGAACTCATGTCTATATGTTTTCTGATATATACATGTATATATACACATACATACATACATACATACATACATATATTCTACAGAGTAAGAGAAGACTGGAGAATGAGAATGCTTCCAGGAGGAGTGTGGAGTCCAATGGGGTCAAGTAGGGTGGGCTAGGGATGTGGCCCTTGAGAAACGAAGTGATGAGGTTTTTTAAATTTCTGTCTCCTTGAGGCTTTCTTTTAATCAGATAAAGAAATCTGTCAAAAAGAGAAATGTCTCACCAACTTGTACATCAGTTAAGAGTGATACCACTTTAAAGAAAGAAAACCTTATCCATTTTTATGACAAGGTAAAAATAGAATTGAAGTCAGGTTAATAGGCATTATGACATTTCTTCTTCTCCCCACTCAGGTGTGGTTTCAGAACAGGAGAGCTAGACAATCTGCACAACAGAAAAAGCAGGCATCTGAGGTTTCCACTAGCTTAAGAAGGATGTGTCTAGAAGATGTATCTCCAGGTCCAATTCTGGGAGAGGACTTCTCTGAGCAAGAAGTTGCATCACTCAAGGCATCCAGGTGCCCTTCCTGGGCAGGTGAGCCTAGTCAGGAAGCTGGCCCACGTGGTGGCTGCTCCTTTGAGAGGAGGAGTTCGGCTTCAACCACTGAGGCTGCTTGTTTGTGTGGATATGGCGTTTCCCAAAGTTATCACTTTGGCTCCTCCCAAACCGTGGAACCATCAACTGAACTTCACCTTTGTGCTCTCTCCAAACCAATGTCCCAGGGAAGCTCCAATCAGTGGGCATCTTCCTGGGCCCTGCAGGGAACCCAAGAGCCAGAGAACTATAACACATACACCTCCTTTTATGGACGAGTGAAGCCACCCCTGCATATTCAGGAGCAAGGCTGGACAGTGGAACAGTTATACTCAAAGGATCACTCATGGCCTTTTAGGTGTGCAGAGGAACCCCCACATCAATTGCAGCAGTCACACCTCTACCAGCCATCAACCCTACAGCCCTTGGTGCCCCAGGCCCCCACCTTCCAGGTACAACAGTTGACCTCATCTCAACATCAGTCACAGGAGCTTCAAGACCAAACACTGCCACCACCAATGGTGAAGGAGGAGGAGCAGTCATATGAATTGTTCTGTTCTTTTAACCAACAAAAACTACACCCCACTGATGTATCCAAGAGAACTGTTGGGCTTGGTTCTACGTTGCTTCTTCCTGATGGACATCTAGCTGCCTCCCAGGGACATCTTCCTGCCCCATAGGGACATCTGGGTGATCCTTTGAGAGATCTGGCTGACCACCGGGGATACCTCTGATAACCAGGGACATCTGGCTGTTTCCCTGGAAAATCTGGCTGTACCCCATGGACACTTAGCTGACCCCATTGGCAATCTGGCTGACATCCTGGGAAGTCTGACTGAGACACCGAATAACCAGATCCAAGAATTTCAGATTTCTAGCTATCTGATTAAATGACAATTCCCAGTAATGTGAGGAATATGGATTTTGAGTTACTCAAGGATTGTAGATATAATGGTATGAAAAGATACTCTATTACAATCCTTCATCTTGCTTTGTCAGTCCAAAGGACTCCCTGTTTGACTTGTTCAACAAAGCAAGACTATATGTGGGGGAGACTATTAGAAGCTAGATCAGGGGAGTCTCCAGTCTAAGGTGAGGACACAAGGAGCTTCACGTGATTGAGAAGCAACTGTCCTCATGGTCTATAAAAGCAAGTTAAGCTGGATATACTCTAAGACCATCTTCTATTTTTTGCCTTTGTACCTATAAGACCTTAGATAATGGCATAATAGGCTCCTAATAAATCTTTGTTGCCTTAACTTGACTGTCTTCCTTTCTACCTTTAAGCATTCTCCCTCAGACTTAGAGTAAAGAGAACTGGGGTGTAGGATGGATGTGAAAGGGATTTCTTTCCACTGACTTGGGTTTGGACTTATCTGGGTGAGCCTGAGCCTGGATTTCAAGGCCCCAGATGATGCCACTCATTTGCTGTCTTTCTTTACATGAACAAGATGATTAAACCATGATCCTGGGGTGAATGGTTTTAGCCTTTGGGGTAGGTAGCCTTATAATTGGAGAGTCAGAGATCCTGGATTCTGACCATTCCTTGGCCAAAAGGCAGGGGTCTCTGCAACACCTTTTGTAGAGGATGTGAAGGGAGGGTACTAAAAATCAAAGGATTAAAAGTCCAAACCAACCACCCTGAAACTGTACCCTCTGGTGACAGACAACCTCCTGGTAGATGGCAAGAGTCATCTATGTTTCTTAAGGACAATGTAGCAATACTGAACCAATGGATAATTATGGAGGGCCTACCATGCACAAAACAATAACATAATCAGTGGTTTCTGAGAGTTTGCAGCTCAACAACTCAGTCATCATTTATGACGCTCTTTCTCTCTTGTGGCCAAGCAGAGGAGAGCCCATCCTAATGGATGACTGCTCTTCAGGTACTTGAAGCTAGCTCTCCTGATGTCCCTCACCCAAGTTTTCTCATCTCCAGGTTAGACATTCAAAATTCCTTGAAACAATCTTCCTAGGGCTAAACCTTTCATTTGAATCAATCTTCAATTTAATTCAATAAGCACTTATTAAGCATCTTTTACATACAGGTACCATGCTAAGGCTCTAGGAAGACAAAAACAAAACTGAAAATGGCCCCTGCTCTTTGGGAGCTCATGTTCTCCTGGAGAAAACATCCAAGTGAGTCCAAGGCCCTTCATTATCTTGATCGGTCTTAGACCCTAAACTCCCAGCTGAACAGCACTGTTCTATCTACACAAGACTTCTTTTGCCTGGGAAGTGGTCCCTGCTTTGGGTCCTGGAAGATATTTTTCTTGAGCTGGCATCAGAAATCATTTTCTTGTTGATTGTATCTCTATTTCCATAAGAGAAGAGGGGAGTGGATGGTAAATGAGGAAGTGGTAATAAGTGGTAATGCTGAGGGTATGAAGACAGTAATGTGAAATATCTGGAAAGATAGATTGGATGGAGCAGATGGTGGAGGGCTTGAAATCCTAGTTTGTATTTTACCTAAGAAACAGTGGAGGGTCTTTGAAGATTGGGGAATAAGGAAGTGGTTTTAGGAAGATTCTTGTGTTGCAGTGTGGAAGATGGATAGGAAAGAGAAAAGATGGGGCAGCTAAGTGTTGCAATGGATAGAGCACTGGCCTGGGAGTCAGGAGGACCTAAGTTCAAATCTGGCCTCAGACACTTACTAGCTAGCTGTGTGACTCTGGGCAAGTCACTTAACCCCCATTGCCTCCAAAATAAAAAAAGAAAAGAAAGGAAAGAGAAAAAACAGGAAGCAAAGACTAGTGCGGAAGCTATTAAAATTTTCTAGCAGAGAGCTGCTTAGGGCCTAACCTATTATAACCCTTCTCTAAGCATCTAAATGTATAAACTTGAAGAGATTCTTGTGGCTAGTTTCAACTTAATTAATACTTGAATAATAATATCATCACTTGGCTGAGAAGCCTCCATGTGTATTTCTGCTTATTGTCTTATTTTTCTATTTGTTATGGAAACTACTTTGATTTTGTCTCCTTACCTTCTCATTTATATCAATCTTTGGGATAGAAGGGGTTCTTTTTCCACCTGCTGAATTTGATGAATTTCTTTTTAAAATATTCTTTTTTTTTTACAATTTTCAATTCCAAATTCTTTTTCTGCCTTGAGTCTCTCCCTCAGCCATTGATAAGGGAAGTAATTCAATACCCATTATAAACAAGAAGTCATGCAAAATATATTTCCATATTAGCCATGTTACAAACAATAAAGTGGAAAAAATTTATTCAAACTGCAATCATCAGTTCTCTTTCTGACTGTGGGTAGCATTTTTTTTGGGGGGGGGGGCCTAGGCAATGGGGTTAAGTGACTTGCCCAGCGTCACACAGCTAGTAAGTGTGATGTGTCTGAGGACGGATTTGAACTCAGGTCCTCCTGAATCCAGGGCCGGTGCTCTATCCACTGCAACACCTAGCTGCCCCGAGTAGCCTTTTTTCATCATGAATCCTTTGGAATTGTCCTGTATCATTGTATCCATCAGGGCAGCTAAGTCTTTTACAGCAGACTATAGTTATCATATTGCTATTACTGTGTACAATGTTCTCCTGGTTCTGCTCACTTCAGTTTAAATCAGTTCATATACACCTTCCCAGGTTTTTCTGAAACCATCCCCTTTGTCATTTCTTTTAGCAAAGACTAAAATTTTTGAATACATAAGAGAAAATAATTTTTCCTCATCTAGGAATTTCACAGACATTTTTGGGGTCTATGAACATCAGGCTAAGAATTTCTAGATAAGAGCAAGGGAGGGGTTATCATACCCCTTTTCCCCATCTCTTAGCAGCAGAAATTCACCTAAGATTGCCCAATAGAAAGAACACTCCTTGAGGCTAAGAACTGTTTCCTTATCTTTGGCTTTGTACAACCAGCTCCAGACACAGTGCCTTGCTCAGGTTATGGTCCTTGAATGGACGCAATTGAAGATGTGATGGGTTCACTCAATCCAATTTCAGGGAATCTATCATTTCGAGGAGATCCCATGACAGTTTATTGAAAACTAACTGTATGTCCCGTATTTTGTTTTGAAGACAGAGAGAAGGATGACACTCTTTGATTGCTTCTATGGGGGAATCTGTAGACCAAGCACAAGACCAGTACCTTCCCCCCAAGAACTTACAATAATGAGGGCCCGTAAGACCAGTATTAAAATGAATGCTACCAGTCAAGACAGGAGTCAGTTAGATCAAGAGATGATATGAAGAGATGTAGGATAAGTCTTTCCTTATTTATATTTATATATATTTATATTTTATGTATTTTATATATTTGTATTTTATATTTATATTATAAATATATTTATTTATATTTATAAATATTATATTTATATTTATTTTATATTTATATCTGTACTTATATTTATATTTATTATTTTTATAATTATAATTATATTTATATTTAATATATTTATATTTATATTTTAAATTCAGAAGTCTCTTTCTTCCATTCCTCTAGCATCCATTGAGAAGGTAAGAAATACAGTACCTAGTATACATATGAAGTCACAGCCATGCATTTTCCAAAAAGATCATTATGTGGACTTGTTTTCACTGACTATACTCATTTTGCAGCAACTAAATGGCAGACTCTGCAGTCAGGAAGATCTGAGTTTAAATTTGGCCTTAGGAAAACCTTGGGCAAATTACTTAACCTGGTTTGCCTCATATTCCTCATTTGTAAAATGAGCTGGAGAAGGAAATGGCAAACCACTCAAGTACTTTTGTCAATAAAATCCCAAAAAGCAGTCACAAAGAATCAGACTTGACTGAAAACGACTGAAGAACAATAATATTTGTTTCTGAGGGAAGACATATTTTTGCAGGGAATAGGGAAGGTGGTAAGAGTAGGAGCTTGTGACAGGGAAAGAGGGGACCAGTCCTTGGAGCACATGCGAACGCTGGGATTTGGTGGGCCTTCACCTAGATGGGGAGGTAGGCCTCTCCATTTTATTTCCTTACACTGGTCCAGAAGCAAGTTCACCAACCTCAGTGTTTGCATGTGCTTCCAAGACTGGGCTTTCATTGGCTAGTTTCCTCTCTCCCCTTACGATAGTGATACTAAATTTTTTCTCTGAAAACAAGCATCAGTAAATCAATTAAAACACACAGAAAAGAACTTAAGGAATTTCAGAAGGGGACACAGCAGTGCAGGCCAGAGTTGGAGCTGCCTTGTTAAGTCTGAAATGTACCTAAAAATAACCCAGTTGTGCGTGGTGGAGAACCTCAGTTTTAGATACAGTCCTATTTTGCACAGGAAAGTGTTCATTTTTGTTAAAGTTGGTAATAACAAAAATAAAAATAAATTTTTAAAAAAAGATCTCTTACGTTCAAATCTTAATTGTGTTTAAACAGTATGAATGAATGTGCAGCTTCAATAGTCTATTTGTTCATAGAAGTGTGAAGGGGTAATAAGGATAAATAAGTGTAATGTTTAAAAAGATACTAATATCAATTTAAAAATAAACTCCATGTTTTATAATTAATGCTAATGCCTTGGTTTCATTAATGTTGCACTAAAGTACTCTATCTCTGTGTGAAAAGGTGTTTTACATATATCATAGTCACTTTAAAGTCATGTCACCCTGTGATCTATCACCAAGGAAAAATGCTAAGCAAAAGTATTTTAACTTTTAAAATTAAGCTTAATAACAATAAAAGAAACCAGAAAGTAGAATGGGCTTCCTAGGAAGGTCGTGGGTCCCTCCTCACTGGAGGTCTTTGGCTACTTGTTAAATATATTGAAGTGTGACTGGATCAGAGTCAACACTGATGTATTGCCTTAAAGTTTGTAGAGTGCTTTGCATACCTAATACCTTTGAGGGGTGCTCCATAACTCTCACTCACAGATTTGCAGGTTGGATTCCCAGGGGGAGCATACACACTAGGTTGATAAGGGAGGGTAACAACGACTTACTTCTTACTCCATCACCTTGGCTCCCAGAAGCAAAAGTCCTGCTCATCGTTTCTTATAGCACAATAGTATTCCATTACATTCATATACCACAACTTGTTCACCCATTCCCCAATTGATGGGCATCTCCTCAATTTCCAATTCTTGGCCACCACAAAAAGAGCTGCTATAAATATTTTTGTACATGTGAGACCTTTTCCCATTTTTATGATCTCTTTGGGATATAGACCTAGAAGTAGTATTGCTGGGTCAAAGGGTATGTACAGTTTTATAGCCCTTTGGGCATAGTTCTAAATCGCTCTCCAGAATGGTTGGATCAGTACACAACTTCACCAACAATGCATTAGTGTTCTAATTTTCTCACAGCTTCTTCAACATTTATCATTTTCCTGTTTTGTCATGTGAGCCAATCTGCTAGGTGTGATGTGGTACCTCAGAGTTGTTTTGATTTGCATTTCTCTAATCAATAGTGATTTAGAGCATTTTTTTTCTTTTTTTGTCTTGGTGAGGCAATTGGGGTTAAGTGACTTGCCCAGGGTCATACAGTTAGTGAATGTTATGTGTCTGAGGCCTAATTTGAGCTCAGGTCCTCCTGATTCCAGGGCTGGTACTCTATCCACTGTGCCCCTAAAACGTTTTTTCATATGACTGTAGATAGCTTCAATTTCTTCATCTGAAAACTGCCT
Organism: Vombatus ursinus; assembly: GCF_900497805.2. Classification (NCBI taxonomy): domain Eukaryota; kingdom Metazoa; phylum Chordata; class Mammalia; order Diprotodontia; family Vombatidae; genus Vombatus; species Vombatus ursinus. Next base: position 11,531,197 of record NW_020940527.1, read on the forward strand.
GTTCATATCCTTTGACCACTTATCAATTGGGAAGTGACTTGTATTCTTATAAATTTGACTCAGTTCTCTATATATTTTAGAAATGAGGCCTTTTTCAGAGACATTGTTTGTAAAAATTGTTTCCCAGCTTTCTGTTTCACTTCTAATCTTAGGTGCATTGGCTTTGTGCAAAATCTTTTCAATTTAATGTAATCAAAATTATCCATTTTGCATTTTATAACGTTCTCTATCTCTTGTTTGGTCATAAATTTTTCTATTCTCCATAAATCTGACAGGTAAACTACTCCTTGCTCTCCTAGTTTGCTTACAGTATCAGCCTTTATATCTAAATCATGTACCCATTTTGACTTTATCTTGGTATATGTGTAAGGTGTTGGTCTACGCCTAGTTTTTGCCATACTATTTTCCAGTTTTCCCAGTAGCTTTTGTTAAATAGTGAGTTCTTGTCCCAGAAGCTGAGGTCTTTAGATTTATCAAACAGTAGATTACTATAGTCATTGACTACTGTGTCTTGCATACCTAACCTATTCCACTGATCCACCACTCTATTTCTTAGCCAGTACCAAGTAGTTTTGATGATTGCTGCTTTATTATACAATTTGAGATCTGGTACAGCTAGTTCATCTTCCTTTGCATTTCTTTTCATTAATTTCCAGCACAGGCATTTCTTAAGATAGAATAGTAAGAACAAAACAACACATGCCTCCCATGAAACAGGGTTGCACCTTCTCACAAATACAAACAATATACTTGGGAGAATAGGCTCAAATATAAAGTACAATAGTAGTGAAAGCATATGTGTGTGAAAGATTTCTGGCAAAGGAGACTCGGAATATCTGGTATTGCAGGTCTTAGGAAGTCCTTTCTCTCTTCACTAATCCTCACAATTTCTCTTGAATGCAGTGTCTCTTCTGAGTGGGCTGCTCAGCTGAGATACCAGGGTCTTTTTCTCTGAGTAGCCTGACCCTGGATGGCCAGGGCTTCTTCTATTTTGAGTGAATAGCTTGCTCTCTTCTCTGCTTCCAGGGATCACATGCTGGAAACAACCTCTTCTTTTAGGGGCCTTCCTTCTCTTTCAGAGTCAGTCTGGAGTGTATCAGTCTCTGTTCTGCCATGGATGCAGGTCTCTTTTTGATCCAGTAGACACCTTCAATGCTAAATAGTCAATGTATATAAAAAGGGACTCCCTGGACTTCTCCACCTTGCTTCAGCTACTTTCTGTGGGTAAAATTGTTGGTGCTACAGAACCAGAACCAGAAATTTAGGAACCAATGAGGGTTTATTGAGTTTGCCTGCAAGGTAGCATCACCCTCATGGGCAGAGACACCCTAAGGAACCAGAAGACAAGGATTATATAGGTTTCAATTAGGCAGGAGGTAAATTGGGTACAGGGCACCTCTTGATTGGACAGGACCTGTTGCTAGGAGGCTTAGGCATACAATTGGGGGCATGTAACAGGAAAGAAAATTATTCGGGTTTGATTTTTCTTGTAACCCTAAATACTTGCTGTTTCGGCAGTGAGGAAGGTCCCACATAAGCAAGGAACTACAATACAGTGTCTGAGACAAGATAAGAAGAACCACAGATAAAATGAAATTGCTTTTGTTTTCTCAGCTACCCACATTTCTCACTCCAAAGATTCCTCAGGCCCTGCAGCTTTCTCCTCCTATTTGAACTTGCAGAACTCCTCTCAGAACTTGCATTTTGGGGAAATGCTCTGGCCAGTCATGCTAAATCCCTCAGTTGTCTCCCAACTCTCCTGTCAGCTCTCCAGAATTGGCCTCATGCTCCCGAGGTGCCATTCTCCACCCCCCAACCCTACTCTTGCCATTTCAGCTTCGTTATATGTGCTGTCTTCCCCTATCAGATGGAAGCTCCTTGAGAGGCAAGGACTGCCTTTTTGTTTGCATTTCTATCCCTATTGCTTGGTACCACTGCCCGGCACGTAATCAGCTCTTAAATGCTTGCTGGTTTGATTTCACTTGATGCTGAAGTAGGGACTGTCTGTATTATTCTCATTTCATAGATGAGGAAACCTACCCTTAGATAGGTTAAGTGACTTGCTCAGGGTCACTCAGGAAGTGCTCGTATCAGGGCTTTCTGGACTCCAAATCCAAGGCCCTGTTTTAAAAATCTGGCTCCACCTCAACAAAATAAGGAGAAAAAATTTGGTTATCAGTGTTTTTTTAAGACACATTGAGGGGCAGCTAGGTGGTGCAGTGGATAGAACACCGGCCCTGGAGTTAGGAGGACCTGAGTTCAAATTTGGCTTCAGACCAAACATTTGACACTTACTAGCTGTGTGACCCTGGGGAAGTCACTTAATCCCAATTGCTTTAAAAAAAAAAAAAAGACACATTGAGTGAGGGAAGCGATCTATTGGAGGAGATTTCCTGGAACAATTTTATGAGAAGTGTAATTTTGTTTTGATTTTTTATTTTCAAGGACAGGTTTCTTTTCTTCAATTTCTACTCAACCTTTGCCTGCCCCCCATCTTTAAAGTAGATTGTCCTTTCATCTAAATCAGGGGTTCTTAAACTTTTTGCCTGTCAAGATCCCTTTGGCAGACCCTTTCTCAGAATATGTTTTTAACTTCAAAAGATAAATTACATAAGATTTACAAAAGAAACAAAAGTTAGTGAAAATAATAAATGTCATTGCACATTCTCATTTAAATTCATGAACTCACTGGAAATCTATCTTGGGGAAGAGCCCCAGGTTAAGATCCCCTTATCTAAAAGGCACAACAAAGGCTTTTGTAGAAAGAAATGTTTCTTTTCAAAAGTCCTCCTCCTCCCCCCCCCCCCCCCCCCCCCCCCCCCCCCTATAAATTTCCCTCCAAGCCAGAGAAGCAATCCCCTGGTACTTTATCTGTTCCAAAATAGAAAGATTTATTTAAATTTAATTAGCTCTTCTGTTATGCTAACCAAGTTAGATAAGTGAGGATTTAGACTGGCGTTAGCAGCTAACATTTACAAACCCCAGCCTTTGTACATCTTACACAGTTTGGGCTTCCAAACAAATACTCTTAAAGGCCCCTAACTCTTCTTAGGAAGTCCTTTCTCTCTTCACTAATGTTAAGGTTAAAGTAGATCCCTAATTAGTGCCAGAAAATATATGGCTCCATGGCCACAGTATACGTAAAATGTATTATGAACGGCAAGGAGGGAGTGAGAGGAAGATGATTTCCCTAAAGAAGTTACCCTCTACAGAGTAACAGCAATGTAAGATGATCAGCCATGAAAGACTTAGCTGTTTTCGAAATACCAACAATCCAAGACAACTCTGAAGGACTTAGGATGAAAAATGCCATCCATCCCCAGAGAAAGAACTGACAGTATCTGAATACAGATTGGAGCATACTTTTTTTTACTTTATTTTTCTTGAGGTTTTTTTTTGTTTGTTTTGTTTATGTTTTCTTTCACAACATGACTATTATGGATATGTTTTGCATGACTGCACATACTTAACCTATATGGAATTGCTTGCCTTCTCAATGGGGGTGGGAGGTGGGGAGGGAGGAAGGGAGAGAATTTGGAACTCAAAAGTTTTAAAAAACAAATGTTTAAAATTGTTTTTACATACAACTGGGGGAAAATAAAAAACTAAATAAATAAATAAATAAGAAGTTACCCTAAACACGTTGCTACCTATTCTCAAATGTTAATGTCAGAGCTTCAAAAACTCATGAAGAAAAAAGAATCATTAAAACACAAAACAATCAGAAGTTTGTAAAACACCTTACCTACTTTATCTCAGGGAGTTCTCATAACAACCTTAGGAGGTCGTAGGTAGGCACTAGGGGTTTGTGATTTTAAACACAACCTGAGATCTCACAAGGTTAGGGAGCTTAGACTGAAGACCTTCCCTCTACCCAAGCAGATGGACATCTTCTCTGCAAATGAGACTCTTAAAAAGAGGCCTAGGACACAGAAAACGTCAGTGACTTGGCCAGGGCCCCACAGTCATTAAGTTTCAGGGGCAGGACACGAATCAACGTCTTCCTAATTCAGAGGTCAGCTCTCCACCCCCAATAGCACACTACAACTCAAAGGTGTTGTTATCTCCCTTTTTATACATGGGGAATCTGAGGCTCAGGGAAGTTCGATGCCCATCGTCACACAGCTAGTAAGAGCCAAAGTCTTCCTGTTACTCTATCCGGCTCTCTATCCACTGTCATAGGTCCAGCGTGGCTCTGGCCAGATCTGTGGTCTAAGGAGTCCAGTGTCATATATTACAAAATGGTCCTCACAAACACATATGCCCAGAGCCTCCAACAAGCAGCCACCTTTGTTGTGGTGAAGGTTCACTCGTGTTACACTCTTTGTAACCCCATTTGGGGTTTTCTTGGCCAGGATACTAGAGTGGTTTGCCATTTCCTTCTCCAGCCCATTTTACAGATGAGGAAACTGAGACAAACAGGGTTAAGTGATTCGCCCGACCATCACACAGTTAAGTGTCTGAAACCAGATTCATCAGGAAGATGAGTTTTTCTGACTTCAGGCCCTGCAATCTATCCACTTCGCCCCCTAGCTGCCCCAAACAGTCACAGACATTGATTTTTTTTATCATGTGCAAGACGCTGCTAAATGCTGACAGAGTGTCAGAGATATTAAAACCACACTTATTTCCAAGGAGCTTAGAATCCAAGGTGGGAAATGAGACACACAATATGCAAACAGAATTCAGTGAACACGTTCTGAACTCAACTGATATCAGAAGAGAGGGGACAAATGTCCCCGTCTTCTACTCCCTCTAGGGTGACCAACGACAAATCCCTCCCCCTCTCAGGTCCTCAGTTTCTTCAGATTTAAAATGAGGTGGATTTGAAGGGAAGGACCTTAGACAGATGACCTCTTAGAATTGGGGGAACTCTTAACAGCTTGTTGAGTCAGAAACAAGGTGAATGAAATGAATGTTGGGGGAGGGAGACTGAGGCTGATGCTCTTGAGTTCAATGACAGAGCACCTTGGAGCTGACAGTGCAGTCTTTTGAAAAGTCATTTGTGTTGGCCAGACTGAGGCTGCCAACAGGCTTCACTAATCCAGCCCCCAAAAACGTGGTCCAGTCTCTTGCACAAACCGGGTGACCCTGACCAAGTCACCTCTTAGGGATCTAAACAACACAAGACAGCAATTGGAAGGGAAGGGGGGAAGTGCCAATTTGCATTGACAGACGGTGCTTGCTCACCCAGGAGTTGCTGACGTCAGTGAAGTCACAGGTCCTAGCCTTATCACTAGGTTAAAGGTGAGTTCTTTCAGCAACGGGGATCATTCCTTCAAGGCAAAAGCCATTCTTTGTAACCCCAGAAATAAGCCCCGGGCCTGGAAGCACAGTGAGCACTTCGTGATTGCCTGTTGACCGATTGACTATTGTGTGCCTACACTGGGTTTGGGGATGCAAAAACAAAACCAAAGCGTCCTTCTTGTGATTGCTTAGTACATACTTTGTATTTACTCGTGTAAAGTTTTCTCTGGACTCCACCTCTTTTCCCAGTCCCTACTTCCGGTAGAATGGAACCTGCTGGAGGGCAGGGAGTTTAATTTTTTTTTTTATGGGGGCACAGAAAAGTCCCAGCCCTTGTAAGTGCTTATTAAACTGTCACTTAAGAATTGTGTGTTTTATTGAAATGGGAACAAAAGCTAAGGTTGCTCTTGGGGGTCAGTTGGGAGAAAATGCAAAGAGAAGGAAAGAGGAATTTCAGAAGGGAGAGTGCCTTGCCAACTTAGAGCCATCAGGTTAAGGTGTGCTGGCACTGAAGCTGAAGGAAGCCTTGTCTCCTCCTCGGGCCCCCCCACCCCTGCCAGCCTGGTAAAACAAGGCTTCAGGATTGTAGGGGTAGGGCTGGACTTGTGAATTCACTGATCTACGGAAGACCCAGGTGAAGAAATTCCTTCTAACTAATAAGACAAGTTAGCACCTTCTCTGCGTTTTATAGTTTGTAAGCTCTGAAGATAAAGGACCAGAGAGTCACAGAGGTTATGCAGCTGATGCTAACTTTCAAAATAAAATACCAGAGCGCTCACAGAAGTAATACCCCAACTGCAAGTTCTGACAAACAAAATAAATAATGCAAGAGCCACAGCAGCTATGCAACCACTGTTAACTCTGAAAATACCAAAGAGCGTGCACAGTTTATCACAACCACAGTTAACTCTGAAAAAAACGAAACAAAACAAAACGAAACAATGAAACCAAAGAGCGAACAGTGGTCATCAGCGAAAAGCTTTCTTTATTCTGTTAAAGCAGGGAAACTAGATACACTTGCCTCCTCTAGGAGAAAACCCAATTTAGTGTGGCCAAACCTTGATACATCCAGTAATGGCTATTACAGTGAGCTGTAGCCATGTCAACGAAGGGGTAACAGCAACTATGAAACAAGTTTGATTCATATCAGGGCTTCGTGACTGGAACATGGTTCCTGCAGGCATTTGTCTGAGCTCAGGGACCCCCTGGGGCTGGTGCAGAAACAATTCTGGGATTTTGCTGCGGCAGAGTTCTTGCAGAGGGTGAGCCCGAAGAATTGTTGTTATGCCAAGCTCAGGGCACAGCTTGCTTGCTGGGCCTTAGCTCTGAAAAGCAGGGTATCTTCCAATAGTAAAAGAGAGGGGTGGTCCTGGCATGGGCATCCTGAGAAGCATTAGCCTCTTACAACCTTCCAGTTACCAGATTTTTTTTTTTAAAATTAAGGCAATTGGGGTTAAGTGACTTGCCCAGGGTCATACAGCTAGTAAGTGTCAAGTATTTGGTCTGAGGCTGCATTTGAACTCAGGTCCTCCTGACTTCAGAGCCAGGGCTCTATACGCTGCGCCACCTAGCTGCCCCTAGTCAATAGGTTTATTTAGGTTCTTTTGTCCAATATAGACTTTCTAGCACGTGGTTGTTGGGTGGGGGATAACAATGAAGTCTGAGTTAACACCTACTTTTCCTGAGTATTTAGGTAAGAGGCTCCTTCTGTGACACCTTGGTTTTAGCCCATCTAGTAGACTTCATCCTTTGTAGGAGGTACTTATTCCTGTATAAACTGTGAACCTGCATTCAGAGAGCACCTCCAGAAAATAAAAGGAGGCAGGGCTCTTGGTTTCTATAGGTTGGATCTTGAAGGGATAGTATAAATATCCCAAGCCTCAGTGCTCCTCCATTGCTTCTTACCATTTGTATCTGTTCTGATCTTTTGACTCTCCAAGGAAGATGGACACCAACCCAGCACCAGAAGAGAAGAGACCGGATTCCTTTAGTAAGTAAATATTTGCTCCTTGTCCTCAAAGCCTGCCTGAAATTTAGTAACTTTTCTCTGGATATGATAGGAAAGCTTCTATATTGTATTTCTATGGTTTGATTAAATTTCAACTTCGTTCTTTCAGTTGAGGGTATAGTTTCTGGGTTAGTTTTAGAAGATTTTTACTAGTTCAAATTTCGCCTCAGCTTCTGCTCTAGTACAAAGTGCCATGTCCTTGGCCCTTGGAAAAATGGTCATTGAATGAGCTAAATCTCTTTCTTATTGCATCTATTGTAACCCAGTACAGTTAATTGTGAAACAGTACATTGAGATTCCCTCTAAACTGGAATCAATCTCTCTCCTCTCTTCTGCTTTATTAATACTTTCTCCCTTCTCCAAATTATCCAGGACATGCTTACCAATCTGCATATTATGTCCCGCAAGGAGAATTCAAAATCCTAAGAAAAAGAACTGGTTAGGGGGGGGAGAATATATGGAAGAGGGTGTTCATTATCCATAATATTGCTCTCAGTGTCTTGCAGTTAGCAATATATGCATTGTTGAATGCACATAAATGATGTTTGAAAACAGTTTTATTTTTTTTTTAAAAAACTGCTTTTAAAGCAGTCGTTATTGATAGAGACCAGACCTGGATTATTTTCTTTTCCTGGTGTCTTGAAAGGGTTATATCCTGTTACTCCAGGTCAGTGGAATACTTTGCTGCAATCTTGTGGGATGGGTTCACATTGATTTTCAGAGATTTTATAACAGGTCATGAAACTAAGGTACATATTTTTTCAAGGGGAGGGGAAGCAGAAGGGCTCAGTGGTTAAATAGCTGGTTCCAGATCTAGAAATACCTGAGTAATTAAAAGACTTGTGTCTGAAATACATGTTCTTCTTGTAAAGAAAGTGCCAACCTCTAATACCAATTAGTGGACCCTTGGATTTGGGAGTCAGGAAACCTGAGATCCCACCCTATCCCTTCCACTTACTTATCTGTGTGACCCTGAGAAAGTCACTGAAACTCTGCCATCTATAAAATGATGATAATAATAGTAGTACCCAAGGTTTTTATGAAGATGAGATCATATTTGCAAAGTGCTTTGCAAATCTTAAGCTAGTTATATCAATACATATATATTTTAATAGTTTAATGGTAGAGAGATTTTCCTCAGGAGTTTTCTACACGCCAATGTAGTCACAGGGATTTTAGGTGACCCTGGATGTATGTACTTGGATTCTTAATAATGGAGTAGTTTAAGGAGAAATTCCCAAGTTATCCCTAAATGGCTTAAAGGCACCAAATTGTATTGATCTGTATTCTACCATAACCTAACACAACATAGTGGGTACTTAAGAAACGTAGAATTTAGAAGCTAGCTCCAATGTAGAGAGGTGAGCCTGGTGTCATGAGTCAAAGATCTGCCCTTGGGAGTTAGAAGACCTGAGTGAAAGTTCTCCCTGTGACATAGCCCAGCTGTGTGACCCTGAGCCAGTCTTTGAATCTCTCAGAGTTCTAGGAAAATCAGCCTAGGTCTCCTGGGAGGAGTACTTTGGTTGGGTGTTGTTTTGAAGCTGGCCTTGTGATTTAATCAGTGGAGGGATCTGCCCACTTAGCCCAGAGGAGAAAGAAGAAGAGGCAGGGGCAGGAACTGAACCCCCATCTTCCTACCTCCAGGGGCAGCTTCCTCTTATCATTTTGCACCAGGCTTTTTAATTCTGCAACCTCTTCTTAGGCATCTCCACCCTTGAGCTAAGGTCAATATGAGATACAGATAAATACATCATGGTGCTTCTAGGCTGCCTAAGGGTTATTCTATTTCATAAGTACCAAGTTCTTGTTCTGTACAAGGTACTTTGCTAGGTAATCTGTAATCTAAGACAAAGTGTCCCTCCCCTCAAGGAGCCTGTGGGCTCCCAGGGTAAAAGCCAGGCTTATATATTTACGGCAGAAAGGATGTGAGAAGCCATTGAGCGCACTCTCCTCATTTGATCAAGGAAGAAACTGAGGCCTGGAGAAGTGAAGCCACTCAGGTAGGAAGTGGTGTAGGCTCCTCTGATTCCAGAGCCAGGATTGTTCCCATGGGGCCATGCTTCAAGGACACAGAGAAGAAAATACAAAGTTATGCCAAGAGGTAGAGGGTTCTCTACCTTAACACCTAACCAGTGTGTGAGTATGGCAGTATAACAGGAGAGACCTTGGGGAAGAGATATACCTGAGCTGTCCTCAGATGGCAGGGAGTCTAGGAAGTGGAGACAAAAGGGAATACATCCCATATTTAGGGGGAAAGCTTGTGTGAGGGCAAGGAGGCGGGAGGTATAACACATGTAAACAACCTCAGTCTGAAATGGGATCATAGATCTGGAGCTGGAAGAGACCTTAAGGGTACCCAGGCCAATCCCATCATTTTAAAAATGAGGGAGCATATGCTATAACTGATAATTCATATAATGTGGTCTAACTAGGGTATAACTGAAGGAGACTGGGAATGAGGGCTAAGGAAGGGAGGATCATTGCTTCCCAGAAGTGGGACTCTGGAGAAGGTAGTCATCATGGAGTAGGTGGAAAGGGAGAGAGGATGTCAACTACCAAGGGATGAGGGGGAGGGGATTCCAAACATAGGGAGTGCCTGAGCAAAGTCACTGGGGTGACTTTGAGATCCCACTTTGAGAATGAGAGCCTATTTATTCAATTTGATTTGGAGAAGGAGGGGAAAACTGGAAAGGTAGACTGGTTCCAAATTGTTTAGGGCCTTGAATAGCAGATTAAGGAACTTGGTCAGAAGATCAGCATAGATGGAGAAAAGGAAAGAACTTTAGAGGTCACCTATTCCCACTGCTTTCTATAGATGAGGAAACTGAGGCCAGAGTAGTTGATTTATTTGCCACCAGGTTCAAAGGCACTTTGACTCCAGATACACTACTCCTTCTTCCTTCTCTCTGTAGGAAATGAGGAATGAATGAAAGATTGGGAATATTGGGGGGTTGGAGTGGGGAAAGGGGGATGGCATATTTAAATTCTTCTTTGCCAGTGTCAAGCAGGGTGTATTGGACAGGTGTGGAGCCAGGGTGTCTATTTAGGAAGAAATAGGAAAGCCAGAAAAGTAATGAAATACAATTTGCCTAGAAGTCACGGGAATAGAAAAGAGGAAACAGAGGCAAAGAATGCTGCAGAGACTCGAGGACAGACTTTCTGGAATAATCATAGTGAAGGAAGAAGAGGAAGAAGGACAGGGAAGTAATGGGCCAATGTGGGGAGAAATCCATGTTAGGGAAACCAAGGGAGAGAGGATTGAAAAAGGCCCAGTTGCATCCACTGCTCCAGAAAGGCTGATCTGACAATGTCTCAAAGTCTTTTATTCCAAATGTGACCTAGTAAGAGGAGGAAATGCTCCTGTCACTCTCCAAAACTTTTCTTCCCTTTTCTTATAGAACAAGCTTCTGCCTCAACGAGAAGGAAAAGAACGGTATTTACGAAAGAACAGATTTGTATTCTTGTCGAATATTTTGAAAAGAACCCCTATCCTGGTATAAGGGAAAGGGAAGAACTAGCAGCAAGGCTCCAAACCAATGAGTCGAGAATACAGGTGAGTGGAGAGCTGATGTCTCATTGTAACACGTGTGCTTGTGTGTGTCTTTAAAGTTCTGTTACAGATAGCATGAAGGCATCCTCCAATGCCTCTCCTTTCCATACACCAAGTCAATGGGCTAATATCCATTTGGGCACCTTCAGTAGGTCTTCCCGCAATTCCTCAATGTGGAATGGAGGCAACCTTTGGCTTCATTTTTTCTTTAAGGTGATATTTGATCATAAAAACATCACTGCCACTTCCCAACACTGCCTCCTACCCCCACCAAATGGAACCTTCTCTGATAACAAATGACAATTAAGCAAAAGAAACCAACACATTGACCATGTGTGATAGCATAAGCCTCCTGCAGTTCACCACCTCTTGCCAAGAGCAGTGAAGCATACTTTTTCTCCTGAGTCTTCTTCATTCAGTATTTGTCATGGCCTGAGTCTGACTCCTGATGTCTTCTGGTGTTTTCCCTGATTTCTCTGAACTCTTTGTAATGTTTCTATGATACAATACTGCTTGATTCAATTCTTATGCCACCAGTTTTCAGAAATTCCTTGCTCAGTAGACTGGGCTTCAAAGGATCACAGCTTTAGAGTGGGAAGGCAACTTAGAAGTCATCTATCCAACTTGCTTATGTTACATATAAGGGAACTGGGGCCTAGAAAAGTCAAGGTGACTTGCCCAGGTGATAGAGGTAGAAAGTGTCAGAATTGGGATTTGAACACAGGTGCTCGGACTCTACCCAGATCCTTCTTTTTAGTGTCCAGTGCTACTTCCCTTTTTTTGTTATCTGGAGAAATATGGGTAGGTGGTAGAAGACAGGATTCCTTTCCAGAGAGTTGGGAAAAGTCTAGAGAATGGAGGTTCTTCTAAAGGGAAGGTTCAACTCAGTGGGGCCCAGCAGTGGATAGGGAGGCAAGAAGCCCCTGGAGCACTAAAAGATCTTGGATAGGAAGAAGGGATAGCCAAAGCTGTTTACTTTCTCTGAGTTTAAGAAATAGAGAGCAAATGTATGTGTGAGTCTGCATATTTTACTGAGTTCTTTTAATACATTATCTTATTTAATCATCACAAAATTCATTTGAGGAGACTGAGGCCCAAAGAGGACATGATGCCCATTAATGTTGGCCCTTTGATACATGGCTGCTCTCTCTTCCTGGTCTCCCAGCACTATTGCCATTTACCCAGCATCCTGCATTGCTAAGGAAAGCCAGCATCTTTCTGGAGAGCCACAGCCAAGTAGAAGGTGGAGCTCTCCTTGTCCAGTCTAGTCCTTACTCAGCAGATCCAGAAGAACAAGTTTGTTTTTATCTCCCCAGCTATGTTTGCCTCAGCCAGTCCAGAGGCCAACTGAGCTCTGCCAGTTTCAGCCACCTGCTCACAGGGGAGTGGTCATAGAACCCCAGCACAGAGCCTGGCACATAATATGCCTTACCAACTCGTCCTGTTAAGAGCAATACCAGTTTAAAGAAACACAAACTTACCCCTTTTTATGAGAAGGAAAAAATAAAATTGAGGGGAATATAATAGAAATCATTACATTCTCTTCTTCTCCCCACCTAGGTCTGGTTTCAAAACAGAAGAGCCAGACAGCAGCAAAAGCGGGCATCCTCGGCTGCCACCTGCTCTGAACAGATGGGGAAGGAAAATTCCCAAATCACGCAACCGTCGACTCCTCTTCAACCTTCTGCCCTCCTCAGGCCAATGTCCCAGGGAAGCTCCAGCCAGTGTGCATCTTCCTGGGCACTGGAGGGAACAAAGGGGCCAGAGAACCAAGGCTCAGGTGCCTCCTTTTATGGAGCTGTGAAGCCACCACTGCATGATCAGCAGCAAGGCTGGCCAATGAGACAGTCGTATTCAAACAATCACCCACTGCCATTTCAGTGTGCACGGGCCCCTATACCTCAGCTGCAGCAGCCTCACCCCCAACAGCCACCAGCCCTACTGCCCTCAGGGCTCCAGCCCCCCACCTCCCAGGTACAGCAGCTCACCTCTTCTCTGCATCAGTCACCACAGGTGCATCGAAGCCAGGTACAGCCAGTGCTGAAGGGAGAAGGGCAACCATGTGAATTGTTGCCTTCTTTTAACCAGAAAGGCCAACTGCTGCCCAGCAACATGTCTAAGGCTGGACTTGGGTCTACAACGCTTTTGCCTGATAAAGATGTGGCTTCCACCTTGAGAGATCTGGCTTCCTCCCAGGAACATCTGGATGTCCCTGTGAGTAATCTAGCTGCTTCCCAGGGACATCTGGGTACCCACCTGGGAAATCTGACTGCCCAGCAGGGACATCTGACTGCTTCCCAAGGACATCTGGCTGTACCCCAGGGACATCTGGGTGCTCACCTGAGAGATATGACTGCCCAGCAGAAACATCTGACTGCTTGCCAGGGACATCTGGCTGCCCCCCTAGGAGAACCGACTACCCAGAAGGGACAGCTGGCTGCTTCTCAAGAACATCTGGCTGCTTCCCAAGGATATCCGGCTGCTCCCCTGGGACATGGAGATATGACTGCCCACCAACGACATCCAGTTGTTTCCCAGGGACATCTGGCTGCTTCCCAGGAACCTCTGGATCTCCCCCTGGAAGATCTGCTTGATCTCTTGGAAGATTTGACAAAGACACCAGATGCCAGTCTGCCCTGCTGAATGATCTAGCTGGTTTATTGGTTGGACTAAAAGATGAATTCTCAAATAATTTGAGAAATAGGGATCCTTTACCATCATGTCACAGTCACTATAATAAAGTCCTTCATCTTCCTTGTCAGCAGAAATAGTTGATACGTACATAGGACTTACTCTGTTCCAAGCTTTGTCCTAAGCACTTTATAATTATGATCTCATTTGATTCCCACAACTCTTGGAGGTAGGAGCTAGCCTTATCCTTATTTTACAGATGAGGAAACTGAGGCAAGCAGAGGGTAAGTGACTTGCCTGGAGTCATGCAGTATAAGTATACAAGGTCATATTTGAAGTAAGGTCTTGCTGACTCCAGGCCAGGACTCTATCCATTGGGTCACCTGTACCCCTTTTAAGGGAGTAAGTGTAGTACATAGGTGCTTGGACATGTCCAAGGTCAAGCTGGATGGTTGAATAGGATTTTGATTTGTTCTGGTTTTTGTTGGTTTGCTTTCTGTTCTGTAGGAGCAGTATTCATTTCAGGGTTAGAATGGGGCTTCAGCAAAGAAAAAAGCTCTTACTAAGCTCAGGGGCCACAAGTGACTCTAAGACCCAGTTTCAGGGAAGGTGTTGACCTGCTTTTGGAAGTTCTCCAGGACCGTCCATTCACAGACCAATAAAGTGCCAGAGTGGCAGTCATCTCTTAATTACCTACAGCCAAGGACTCTATCAGAGTACTGGGAAAGAGATGCACAGAGAAGATGAAGAATGTGCATGTGAAAAATTTAAAAGCAAAAGAAGAAAGATTGGTACAGAAAAGACCTGAGTAGTTTGGAATGGAGCATTCCACATGTCTAAGAGTCCACACAAAAACCTGTTGAAAAGAGGGTTGGACAATGAGAGTTGCACTCAAACCATCACCCTGAGATAATGGGGAAAACCAAGACCTGTGTATCAAGGCCATTGCTAAAAGTCATTGCAGGGCATGACTAATATGGAAATGATCTGTGGGACTTCATCTGTATAATCTGTATTAAATTGCTTTTCCTCTCAAGCACATGATTGGGAAATATTTAATGAAATAAATAAAAAATTTTTTTAAAGAAAACTCAGTTCAGTGGAGTGGAAAAGCAAATAGTATCCATGTAAACTGGGGGATCTTCCCCAGTCACCAGAAAGTAGTCTGGAACTGGGACTGTGCATCAATGTGTTCAAAGCTCACCATTTTTGACTTGTTAAACAAAGCAAGTCTGTAAATGAGGAAAAAATATTAGGGCCAGCTGGATCAGGGGAGTCCCTGGTTTACATGATGGGTCACAAGTAACTTCTGATTGAGGAGCAGCTAGCTGTACTCATGACCCATAAAAAGCAAGCTAAGCTGGATGGATTCCATGTATATTATGGAATGTATAATATGGAATATATTATGGAATAATGTATTTCTTGTATTCAATCATCTCTGTTTTGACTTTGCTTATTTCCCCAGGACTTAACACTATGACACAGGAGGTTCCTAATAAATAAAAGATTGGTATTAGGCACAAAGTGCTCTGTAGGTTGGGGAAAAACCACAGATTATAACCCACTACCCCCAAACTAGATTGTGGATTATGGGATCTGAGGAGGCATACATGAGTGAGACCTGACAGTTCCTTGTGTACAGTAACTACCATTAGAAGAGAGGGCCTGGAGCCATACCCCAAATAATATACATCAGGACCAAACAGTGGGCCCCCCATTCCAAATGTGTAGGAGCACACAAAGTCCCAGTTCAAAAAGTAAAGCTGAAAATGGGAATAAATAGAAGGCAAAAGCCCTTCTTTGTCTCCCCAGTGTTTAGCACAGTGCCTGGCACATAGCAAATACATCATAAGTGCTTGTGGACTAACTACTATGTAACTGCTAGGTTTGTGGGATACAATAACAAAGACAAATTCTCCATCTTGTAATTTTTTTCATATGTAGTTTGTATTTACTTGTGTAGAAGTTTTATATTCTGCTCTATCCTTCCTCCTGTCCCTGCCCCAAGTAGAATGGAACTTCCTAGTGGGCAAGGAGTTTAGTTGTTTTCTTAGCACGTGCACACACACATACAGTGTCCTTGTACATAGAATACACTCATGAAATTGTCACTTAATAATTGTGTGTTGAATTGAATGGAGAAAAGAAGTCTCTTGACCCTAAGGTGTTAACATTCTGCTGAGGATGGGGTGGTTGAAAATTCACAGATAGGGAAAAGTAATGCCCATTTATATAGGACCGATTATGTGCTAAGCACTGTGCCAAGCAATTTTTACTATCCTATTTGATCCTAATCACAACTCTGAAGGTAGGTGGTCTCATTATCTGCATTTTACAATTGAGGAAACTGAGCCAAACAGGTTAAGTGAATTGCCCCTTGTCATACAGCTAGTAAATGTCTAAGCTGAATTTGAACTCAGGTCTTCCTGATTCCAGGCCCAGTGCTCTATCCCTTGAGGAAAATTAATATTACATGGTATCATTGAATAATCAGTATTATTCCATAATCCATCCTATTCCTCATTTTGTCAAACCCAATTTCTCAGGCTAGCTCAAAAAGAGACCTCTTCCAGTCTGAATTAAAAGTATGGTTGAGGAGTGTGATCACTCTCTGACAGTTTAAAGAAGGACTCTTGCTTCTTGTTTACCTGAAAATCAAAGAACTAGCTTGGGCTGGGTCCATTCCTGGGGGAGGGCTCTTCTGGCCTTGCTTTTCCTCCTCAAAGAATCAAAGTTAGGGGTGATTTGGTCAAGGAGAAGGCTAAGGAGGTGTGTTCCTGATTGGGGGGGGGGGGGGGGGGGGGGGGCGGTGATTACTAGAGTCAGCTGAGTCCTAAAGCAATAGGCTTTTAAATTAAATTCCTTAAAGAGATGGGATTGATCAGGCACACCTGAAAGCCAACCCACTTTCCCCAGCTGCAATTGATTTAGAGGATTTTCTACTACCCAACTTCCTCCTCCCCCTTTTCAGATCTCAATAAATAACACCATTTCAGTCCTTTAGGTGGTAACTGAAGGCAGACAGTCCAACCCATATTATTAACAATTATGTTGCCTGGAAAAAATTTTCTCAGTTTCCTTTTGTTGCAAGAGGAGATCAAAACAATAATTGGGAACTATTTTGCCCAACTATATGCCAACAAATTTGACAATCTTAGTGAAATGGGCACATATTTACAAAAATATAAATTGCCCAGATTAACAGAAGAGGAAGTAAAACGCTTAAATAACCCCATCTCAGAAAAAGAAATTGAACAAGCCATTGACGAACTCCCTAGGAAAAAATCTCCAGGGCCTGATGGATCTACATGTGAATTCTATCAAACATTTAAAGAACAATTCCAATACTATATAGACTATTTGGGAAAATAGGTGAAGAAGGAGTCTTACCAAATTCTTTTAATGATACAAATATGGTGCTGATACCTAAACCAGGAACAGTCAAAACAGAGAAAGAAAATTATAGACCAATTTCTCTAATGAATGTAGATGCAAAAATTTAAAACAAAATATTAGCAAATAGATTACAGCAACTTATCACAAGAATAATACACTATGACCAGGTAGGATTTATACTAGGAATGCAGGGCTGGTTCAATATAAGGAAAACTATCAGCATAATCCATCATATCAACACCAAAACTAACAGAAACCACATGATATCTCAATAGATGCAGAAAAAGCTTTTGACAAAATATAACACCTATTCCTATTAAAAACACTAGAGAGCATAGGTATAAATGGAGTCTTCCTTAAAATAATAAATAGCATCTATCTAAAACCTTCAGCAAGCATCATATGTAATGGGGACAAGCTAGAAGCATTTCCAATAAGATCGGGGGTGAAACAAGGATATCCATTATCACCACTGTTATTCAATATTGTACTGGAAACGTTAACTTTAGCAATAAGAGAAGAAAAAGAAATTGAAGGTATTAGAATAGGTAAAGAAGAAACAAAGTTACCACTCTTTGCAGATGACATGATGTTATACTTAGAGAATCAAGTAAAAAACTACTTAAAATAATAAACAACTTTAGCAAAGTTTCAGGCTATAAAATAAACCCACATAAATCATTGGCATTTCTATATATTACCAACAAAGCCCAACAGCGAGAGATAGAAAGAGAAATTCCATTTAAACTTATTGTAGACATTATAAATATTTAGGAGTCTACCTCTCAAAACAAACCCAGGAACTCTATGAACACAATTACAAAACACTTTTCACGCAAATAAAGTTAGATCTAAATAATTGGAAAAACATCAGTTGCTCATGGGTAGGCCTAGCTAATATAATAAAAATGACAGTTCTACCTAAGCTAATTTACTTATTCAGTGCCATACCAATCAAACTACCAAAAAATTATTTTATAGAGTTAGACAAAATAATAACAAGATTCATTTGGAAGAACAAAAGGTCCAGAATATTAAGGGAACTAATGAAAAGAAATGCAGGGGAAGGTGGCCTAGCCATTCCAGATCTTAAATTGCATTATACAGCAGCAATCATCAAAACTGCTTGGTACGGGCTAAGAAATAGAGTGGTGGATCAGTGGAATAGGTTAAATATGCAAGACACAGTAGTCAATGACTATAGTAATCTATTATTCGATAAACCCAAAGACCCCAGCTTGTAGGATAAGAACCCACTCTTTGAAAAAAAAACTGCTGGGAAAACTGGAAAAGAGTATGGCAGAAACTAGGCATAGATCAACATCTCATACCATGTACCAAAATAAAGTCAAAATGGGTTCATGATTTAGATATCAAGGCTGATACTGTAAGCAAACTGGTAGAGCAAGGAATAGTTTACCTATCAGATCTATGGAGAACAGAAGAATTCATGATCAAACAGGAGATAGAAAACATTCCAAAAAGCAAAATGGATAATTTTGATTACATTAAATTGA
This sequence comes from Vombatus ursinus, assembly GCF_900497805.2. Classification (NCBI taxonomy): domain Eukaryota; kingdom Metazoa; phylum Chordata; class Mammalia; order Diprotodontia; family Vombatidae; genus Vombatus; species Vombatus ursinus. The sequence continues at coordinate 11,549,549 of NW_020940527.1, forward strand.
AAAGTTTTTGTACAAACAAAGCCAATGCAACTAAGATTAGAAGGAAAGTAGAAAAGTGGGAAAGAATTTTTACAACCAGCCTCTCTGATAAGGGCCTCACTTCTAAAATATATAGAGAATTAAGTCAAATTTATAAGAATTATAAATTATAAGTCATTCCCCAATTGATAAATGATCAAAGAATATGAACTGACAGTTCTCAGATGAAGAAATTAAAGCCATGAAAAAATGCTCTAAATCACTATTGATTAGAGACATGCAAATCAAAACAACTCTGAGGTACCACATCACACCTATCAGATTGGCCAATATGACAAAACAGGAAAATGATAAATGTTGGAGAAGATGTGGGAAAATTAGAATACTAATGCATTGTTGGTGGAGTTGTGAAATGATTCAACTATTTTGGAGAGCAATTTGGAACTATGCCCAAAGGGCTATAAAAATGTGCATACCCTCTCACCCAGCAACAGCACTTCTAGGGCTACAACCCAAAGAGATCATATAAATGGGAAAAGGACCCACACGTACAAAATATTTATAGCAACTCTTTTTGTGGTGGCAAAGAATTGGAAATTGAGAGGATGCCCATCAATTGGGGAATGGCTGAGCAAGTTGTGATATATGAATGTGATGGAATACTATTGTGCTATAAGAAATGATGAACAGGCTGACTTCAGAAAAACCTGGAAAGACGTGTATGGTCTGATGCTCAATGAAGTGAGTAGAACCGAGAGAACGTTGTACACAATAACAGCCCATGTTGTGTGATGACTAATATTGATAAACTTAACCCTTCCCGGAAATACAAGGATCTAAGACATCTCCAGAGGCCTTGTGATGGAAAATGCTATCCACATCCAAGAAAGAACTACGGAAGTTGAATTGCTGTTTTTTTTTCTTCTCTTCTGTTGAACTTTGTTTCCTCTTTCTGATGGTTCCTCCTACTGGTTTTAATTTTACAACATCACTAAAGTGAAAATATGTTTAATATGAATGTAAATGTATAGCCTATATCAGATTGTGCACTGTCTTGGGGAGGGTGGTAGGGAGGAGGGGGAAGAAAAATTTTAGATTCAAAAGCATGTGGAAGTGATTATTGATAAATCAGAATAAATTAATAAAAAAATAAAGTGACATAGAAGGGAAAAAAACTATCTTGCCTGGAAAAAATTTTCTCAGTTTACCTTTGTTGCATTGTTACTGGCCACATCATTGCATCAACAGTGGGGAGACATAAAGTAATATCAGGAGAGAGTGTCTTACCATCTTAGAGCATTAGCTAAGGGTCTTCAACTCATTGAAACCTTGTCATTTGCTACTCAGACTTTTTAATTTTATTTTTTTCTGGACCAGCCCTCTTGAGTCAGTTTCCAGCCTTTTAAGATAATGTTTCAGAATTGTAAGGATAGGGACTGGACTTGTGATTTCACTGATCTAGGGAGCTCCCAGATGAAGAAGTCTTTCTACTAATCTGGCAAGTGAATACATTCTCTGCAACTTATAGTTTTTGCTTCTTGTAACCTCTCTGTTTCCAGGCTTATTTAGGTTACTACTTAGGCAAAAGTCCATTGGACTTTTAGGTGGCATCTACTTCAAAGAATTTTTGTGAGGGTCAAATGAGATGATATTTATAAAGTGCTTAGCACAGTGCCTAGCACATAGTAAGCACTATATAAATGCTCATCCCCTTCCTTTATTTCTTTAAAAACTAACTCAAGTGTTGAGAGGCAGCTCAGCACTAGGAATAAAGATTTGCCCTTGGAGTTAGAAGAGCTGAGTGAAAGTCCTCCCTGTGACATAGCCCAGCCGTGTGATCTTGAGCCAGTCTTTGAATCTCTCAGAGCTCTGGGGAAATCAGCCTTGGTCTCCTGGGAGAAGTACTTTGGTTGGGTGTTTTTTTTTTATTTTTTATTTTTTGGTAAGGTAATTGTTGTTAAGTGATTTGCCCAGAGTCATACAGTTAGTAAGTGTCAAGTGTCTGTGGCTGGATTTGAATTTGAGTCCTCCTGAGTCCAAGGCTGGAGCTCTATCCGCTGCGCCACCTAGCTGCCCCTTGGGTGTTATTTTTAAGCTGGCTTTGTGATTTAATCAGGGGAAGAATCTTCCCACTCAGCCCAGAAGAGCAAAAGGAGGAGTTGGGGCAGGAACTGAACCTCCGCCTTCCCACCTCCAGGGACAGTTGCCTCTCAGCATTTTCAATTCTGCAGCCTTTTAGGCATCTCCACCTTTGGGCAGGTGAGACACAGATAAATATATCACGGTACCTCTAAGCTTCCTAAGGGCTATTCAGTTCCATAAGTACCATGGTCATGTTCTCTACAAGGTACTTTGATACGTAAACTGCAAACTAAGACAAAGTGACCCTCCCCTCAAGGAGCCAGTGGGGTCCCAGTGAAAAAACCAGGCTCATACATTAAGGGCAGAAGGGATGTGAGAAGCTGTTGAGTGCACTCCCCTCATTTGATCAAGGAAGAAACGGAGGCCTGGAGAAGTGAAGCCACTCAGGTAGGAAGTGGTGTAGGCTCCTCTGATTCCACAACCAGGGTTGTTCTCATGGGGCCATGCTTCAAGAACACAGAAGAAAATACAAAGTCATGTCAAGAGGTAGATCTGGAGCTGGTAGAGACCTTCTGGTAGGTTGGTTCCAAATTGTTTAGGGCCTTGAAACAGGTTAAGGAACATGGTCAGAAAATCACCATAGTTGGAGAAATGGAGAAAATTTTAGAAGTCACCTATTCCCACTACTTTCAACAGATGAGGAAACTGAGGCCAGGGTAGTTAATTTATTTGTCACCAGGTTCAAAGGCCCTTTGACTCCAGATGCACTATTGAATAAAGGGCCCTTTATTAAGAGGATTTGGTTTGTGAAGTTTGGATTCAGTCAAGGGGCTACACTTGAGGATCTAGAGAGCCACAGGTTCCCTACCCCTGGGACTATTCCTTCTTTCCTCTCTTGTAGGAAATGAGGAGTGAATGAAAGGTTGGGGATTTTGGGGGGTTAGAGTAGGGGAAGAGGGATGACATCTTTAAACTCTTCTTTGCCAGTATCAAACAAGGTGTATTAGATAGATATGGAGCCAGGGTATCTATTTAATAGGGTATTACAGTAGGAAAGCTAGGAATAATGAAAAATTGAATTTGCCTTAAAAGTACTGGGAATAGAAAAGAAGAAACAAAGGCAAGGGACTCTATAGAGACCTGAGGACAAACTTTTGGGAATACTTGTAGTGAAACCAAGAACAGCTTTGTGTTCTTATCAACTATTTAGAAAAGAACCCATATCCTGGCAGAGGAGAAAGGGAAGAACTGGCAGAAAGGATCAATACTGGTGAGCCTAGAATACAGGTAAATGGAGAGCTGATGCCTGGATGGATCATGTGTGCTTGTGTGTGTGTTTAACCTTCTGTTACAGATAGCATGAAGTCATCCTACATTGCCTCTCCTTTCCAAAGACCAAATCAATGGGCTAATGTCCATTTGGGCACCTTCCATAAATCTTCTTTCAGTTCCTCGTTGTCTATAGAATTTCTTATGACACAATACTGATTGATTCAATTCTTATGCCACCAATTTTCAGAAATTCCTTGCTCAGTAGGCTAAGCTTCAAAGGATCATAGTTTTGGAGTGGGAAAACAACTCAGAGATCAATCTAACTTGATCATTTTACATATAAGGGAACTGGGCATAGAGAAGTCAAGTTGAGTTGCCCAGTTAATACAGGTAGAAAGTGACAAAACTAGGATTTGAACCCAGTGTTCTGACTCCACTTGGATTCTTCTTAGTAGTGGAAGGTGTTGCTTCCCCTTTCCCTGTTACTACAAAAATGCTACTATATATTAAGTTTGGGACCATTTCCTCTGCCTCTGATCTCTTTGAGATATGCCCAACAGTGGCAAAAGATGGCAACGGTTTTGTCAATTTTCAAGCAGGGTTTTCTAAAGTGGTTGGACTAGTTACAATAGAACTCCAGTGTATTTTGAGGTCTGTCTTCCTCAGTCTCCTCTGATGTGAAATAATTCCTCTTCTTTCATCTTTGTCCATGTGTTGGTGCTCTTGATTTCCCCAGGCTGTGCCAATGGAAAGTCTCTTTGAGTCCCACTATACTGGGTCATCGATCTCACAGAGTTTGGCATAAAAACAGAATTCACTGGTGCCCATCTGAAAGACTTGTACAAACTATCTTTTGAAAGCAGCATCACCTCCTAAGACTGAGATTCATGGTAGAATCACAGATTTTAGAGCTTTAAGGGAAATTGAGATCTGGCATCATTCTTTACCTTTATACACATAAGGTATCAAACAATCAACAAAATAATTCTTAACAAAATTCTGTGCCTGAGGATTCATGTCTTTCGTGTGGGTACTCACTCCATGGACATATTACAAAACCCTCTCTTTGCATTTCAGGTGATTTTGATTTACTGTTACCAAAAGAATTCTTCCTCCATTGAGCAGGAGATGGAGCCTATCCCATTGTGATTATGCTGGTATTACTTGGTTGGACTTTTTTTGTTTGTTTCTTTAATCTTTTAACTTTAAACTTTAAATATAAAAATAAAGGGAAGTTTCAAAGTTACAAATTGAAGTTTGTGCTAAAAACAAACATTTCAAGGAAGAAAAAAGAAAGGAAAAAAAACCTGTCTACTCTTTTATTTTTCCACAATAAATCATATATTGTTTTTATTTTCCTTTGATTTCTAAATCTATTTCTCCTCTTTCCTTTACCCTGTAAACCATCCATTAGTAACAACAAGAACAACAAAGATGGGGGGAGGAAAGTAGTTCAGAAAAAAGTAACCCAAATATATAACTGAGTCTGACAACATATTCGATGTTTCCTACCCATAGACCTCTATTTCCTGAACCAAGGAGGAAGAGCTCTACTTTCTCATCTCTTCTCTACCACCAAGCTTGGTCATCATAATTACGTAGGATCGAATTTGCCCTATACCTCTCCCCCCTTTTATGTTGTGATTCTTTACATTTTTATAGTAGGAGACATGGATACAGTGACAGCTACCATTCCATTTGTATGGGGAATTTCTAGCTGAGGACAATCCTTCTGCCAATGCAGATCAGCAATGATTCTGCAAATGACAGTCTGAGAATTGCTTTAGTGTGAACAGGTTGTGACTGCTCAGGGTTCCACAGACCCTGGGGGATGTGAGATCAGACTTCAAGCCAGGTCCTGTTGGCTTCCAAGCTGCCTCTTGAATTGTCACAGAATAACTTGTGCAAATCTTCGCATTCTTCTCTGAATTTTTCCTGTTCAGCATTTCTTAGGGTAAACTAATATTCTATCACTTTCATGTTCCTACATTGATTGCCATCTCCCTTGTTTCCATTTCTTCTCTGGCACAAAGGTGCTAAGTGAATACTTGGATCTATGTGATCCTAGCCTCTGAGGCAGCTTCTGACTTGACAGCTATTCAACTATCCTACCACATTGTTTTATTTTTAAATTTTTTTATTCATAATTTAAATACCAATAAAATGGGCAAATAAGAGGGTTGGACATGATCAGATCTCTTAGTACAGCTTATTTTTCTTTCAACATATCCTAAGTTCCACCTGTAGCTTTCAAAGTGGATATAATTCTTCTTCTTCTTCTGATGAGGCAATTGGGGTTACATGACTTGCCCAGGGTCACACAGTTATTAAGTGGCAAGTGTCTGGTCTGAGACCAGATTTGACCTTAGGTCCTCCTGACTCCAGGGCCGGTGCTCTATCCACTGTGCCATCTATCTGCCCCTAATTGTGCTTCTTAATAGCCTTCCTATGAAGTCTATAATAGCCTTCAGATGATGATAAGAGTCCTCATCTTTGTCCTTTTACTTTGAAAAATGCCTGCGTGACTTTTCTTTTCAAATATTCTCCTATCTCATATCCCCTTCTCTTTACCCCCACCCTACGCTGCCCCCAAATGGGAAGGCAGAAAGAAAAACCAAGGCCTTTTAAACAAAATGAATAGTGAAGCCACACAAATTCCCCCATCATCCTTGGCTGGAAAAGTCTGGCTTATTCTGCACCTTGCATTGATCAGTGTGACCAGAAGGGGGCAGCATGCTCCATCAGTTTTCTAGAATCCTAGAATGACAGTGAATTGTCTGAGCCTTCGAGCCTTTCAAAGTTGTTTTCCTTCACAAGGTTGTACCAGTCGCTCTTCTGGCTCTGCTCACTTCACTCTGCATCATTTCACACACGTCTGCTCAGGTTTTTTCCAAAATTGCCCATTTTGTCATTTCTTGAGGTACAAGTAGGATTCCATTCCATTTATATACTATCATTTGATCAGCCATTTTCCAATTGATGTGTGTCCTTTCACTTTCTAAGCTTTTGGATCCTACATAAAGAGCTGCTATAAATATCGTTGGGCCTGGAGGTTCCTTCCCTCTTTGTTGGAGGCAGCTGGATGGCCCAGTGGCTAGAGCACTGTACTTCTTAGTCCTTTCCCTCTTTCTTTGAGGACTAGTAGAGGTACTGCTGGGTCCAGGGGTGTGCAAATGGCTTTCCAGAATGACCAGCCCCACTCACAGCTCCCCCAGCAGTGCATTAGTGGGACTGCTTTCCAGCATTACTCCAACATTGTTCATTTTTCTTTCTTATCCTCTGACTGTATATGTATGTGTGTTTTGTAACATTAGAGTTGTTTTAGTTTGTATTTTTCTAAATATTAGTGATTTGGAGAATTTTTCAAACTAACCCCTACAGAGAACAGACACCGTAGGTCACATATGAGGCTGCTCTTGGGAAATTTGTCAAAGGGATCACCAGGTTGGCTGGGGGAGAAGCTCAATCAGACAGTCATCCTGTAGATCTGGCTCTCTCTGAGGGGAACTTGGCCTCTGTTCAGGTCAATGTAGCACAATCCCCATTTAGAGCTAGTTTGTCTCTTGTGAACAATCCAGAATGATGTTCCAGATTCTCAAATCCAAAATTTCTAGACCTTTCTTTCTTTTTTTTTTTTTCATGTGCAGCTTCCTTTCATCCCCACAGAAACAAGAAGATGGACTGTATGAAATCTTCCTCCTGGAGTCACTTTGTGTGTTCCATTCCAGTGGGATGCTCCCAGTATAATGGAAGGGCTGCTACTTTTTTTAAAATTTTGATTTTAATGTTAGTTTCTTGAGGTCAGAGACCATTCTAGTCTTTTCTTTGTATCCCCAGCCATTCATGCCTCAAGTATCTCAGAGGCCAAATGATCTCTGCCAGGTTCCCACGTGGGAGAGGCCATAGAACTTCAGCATAGTGGGCACTTTGTAGATATTCCCTGAATTCAATCCATAAGCATTTAAGTGCTTCCTCTTTGCCAGTCATTATGCTTGGTGCTGAGGATACAAAGAGAGAAGTGAACCAGTCCCTGCCTTGAAGGACTTTACATTCCACCAGGAAGATAACTTGGACATAGACATATGTCATAGCAACACAAGGTAGTTCCAGGGAAAGGGAAGGTGATGGCATTTGGGGCAGAGGGGCTCAGAAAAGGACTCTTAGGAGGGGACATTTGGGCTGAGCTCGGAAGAAAACAAGGAGGGCCATAAAGATGCTTATTGAAGTACTTAAAGATTTTCCATTTCCTCAGTAATTCAGTTGAAGGATCATATAATAAGCACCTATCTTGTGCTGGGCAGTGTGCAACAACCCTGTGAGTGATCACAGCAGACTGAAAGAAGTACAAATAGTCCCTCCTCTTGGGGGAGGAAAGAAGGTAGACATGTGGCCTTTGAAAAATGAAGTGGTTTCTCCCTTCTCCTTGTGGTTTTCTTTTAAATCTGAGAAAGAAAGCTGCCAAATGGAGAAATGTCACACCAACTTGTCTTGTCAAGTTAAGATCAATGACATTTTACTGAAACAAAAACTTAACCCTTTTTATGACAGAGAATAAATAAAATTGAAGTCAAGTTAATGGCCATCATTACATTTCTTCCTTTCTCTTACTTAGGTTTGGTTTCAAAACCAAAGAACTAGGCGAACACACAAGAAAACAAATACATCCAGAAAATTGATCTACGAGTCAAATTCTCAAGAAGGACCTCTGCTCCAGCCAGTGGGCATCTTCCAGGGCACCGCAGGGAATACAAGGGCCGGAGAACCATGGCACATAACTCCTTTTATGGAAGAGTGAAGTTCAGCATCAGGGATGGACAACAGGACAATTGTATTTACTTTATCATCCACTAATTTTTCTTTTTTTTTTTAATTTTTTTTTTGGTTAGGCAACGGGGTTAAGTGGCTTGCCCAGGGTCACACAGCTAGTAAGTGTTATGTGTCTGAGGCTGGATTTGAACTCAGGTCCTCCTGAATCAAGGGCCGGTGCTCTATCCACTATACCACCTAGCTGCCCCTATCCACTAATTTTTCAATGTGCTCAGAAGCCCCCATGTCAACTGCAGCAGTCAAGCCCCCTGAAGTCATGCCCCCAGAAACCCCAGCTTGGCTGCCTTCAGCCTTCCAGATACAGAAGCTGACCCCATCCCATCTTCAGTCACCAGAAGAGCATCAAAGCCAGATGTAGCCACTCCCATTGGTGAGAGGGGAAGAGCAGCTAAATGAATTGACCTCTCTTAACCAGCTAGAACTGTAGCCTATCAGTTTATCCAACATCAACCACCCATTTGGATCTCCTTGCTTCTGCCTCAGAGATATGGATGAACCCCCAAGTACTGGATTGGAGCAATTCAATGGTCTAGATCAGAGGTGTCAGATGTGCAACTTACCCACCCACCCCAGAGGGGCTTATTAAAATTTAATTGGGAACTATTTAACAAAATAAAAAGACAATGAAATGTGAGGATGCTATTCTGTGGTTTTCTAAGTCCACGTGCACCTGCAGGGACCCTTTCTTCTGGAAGTGCATTTTATGAAACCATACTGTCAAAATAATTTTCACTAATGACCCATGCAAAAGTCTGTGACATCATAATAAAGAAATAAGCACTCTCACAGTAACAGCCACATTGTGCGATGACTGATATTGATAGACTTAACCCTTCCCAGCAATAAAGGATCTAAGACATCTCCAAAGGCCTCATGATGGAAAATGCTATCCACATCCAAAGAAAGAACTATGGAGTTTGAACGCAGATCAAAACATACTGTTTGATGTTTTTTTTCTTCTGTTGTGTTTTGTTTCCTCTTTCTGGTGGTTCCTCCTATTGGCTCTAATTCTTACTTACAACATCACCAATGTGAAAATATATTTAATAGGAATGTATATGTATAGCCTATATCAGATTGCACGCCGTCTTAGGGAGGGAGGTGGGGAGGGAGAAGGAGAAAAATTTGAAGCTCAGAAGCTTATGGAAGTGATTGTTGATAATTCATAATAAACTAATTAAAAAAAAAAAAGGACTCTATCTCCATTTCATCCTCACAAGAGCCCTGAGATCTAGGTGTTATTATTCTCATTTTACAGATGAGGAAACTGAGACAAGTTAAATGACTTGCTCAGGGGAAGAAACACAGCTTAGCTTGTGTATGAGTTAGAATTTGAACTCTGAGCTTCCTAACACAAAGACGTAGGTTCTACTTACAGTGCCACCTAGAGGTCTCTTTAGGGAGCTCAGAATGGCTGGTCACAGTTTTTCCTGTAAAGTCTCAGAGGATCCCAGCTGAGAGAGGGAGGAATTAGAATTGACTTGGGGGCAGAAGACAAACAATTTAGCACACCTCTTGAGCGAGTCCTAAGTGAGGCTGCTGGCTCATCTGAGCGAGACTCAGATAAAAGGGTAATCTGAGGATAGAAGGATTTCCGAGTTGCAACAGTGCCCATTTGAGAACAGGTAACAAATTTGTAGAACTATTTGTCTGTGGAGGAGGAAAGGGTGAGACTTTATTGCATTTGGAATTTTAGAACAAAAGTCAAGGGGTGAAGGTGATTCAAGGCTGAAGATTAGCTGGGACCAAAGGAAGGAAAGAGAATGGGTCAAGGGATTGAGTGGTGGAGGAGAACGTGTAGTTGGTGATTGTCATTTTGGTCCTCATTGAGAACCAAGGACATCTTGGTCTAGTTTTGGTGTGTCCGACTGTGGCTGATCAGACCAATACGAGTTCAGAATGCCTTACCACAGGTCGGGCACAAATAGTCCGTGTGAACATGTGGGCTGGATTCTCTAAGTCTGCATATCTTGCACGTCGACCTACTTTGATTCTGCTTTGCTCGTGCAGCACAGCACCTTCTCTGATTTGGGCATGGCACGCTGAGCAGTCCAGCGCCGGTTTCTCCCATGTCGCACGGTCAAGGAGGTTCAAAGAGAGGGAAATGAGGGTTGTGGAGTTCTATGGTGGTTTTAATGAGAGAAAACCGCTAGTTTTTGGAGCAGATGGAGGAGACATAGCAGTATAAAGCATAATTAGAGGGGTGATTTTCAGAGTTCAGAACTGTGGAGAAAGTCATAGTAGTTGTGTGTGATGGTAAAAATGTAAGGTATAGCCACTTATGTGGATGACTGAGGAGTGAAGCAGCAGATCCTGAGAATCAAGGGTGATGACCCAGGAAGCCAGTGTGTCTGAGGGGACAGTGACTGAAGTTCCCAAATATATGGGCAGATCTTGGGGTAGAGAGGAAGACTGTGAACCAGGTATTGAACTCCTTGAGAAAGGAGATAGTGCTTGGGGGGTCAGTAGAACTGTTTGGTTGGCTTTTTTGTTCATTTTTAAAAAGATCTAAAGAATATAGATCTAGGATGCAGAGAGATCCGGGGAACCTTCAAGGAGGAGAGTTTGCTAAGGAATGGGGACAAAAGGAAGACCTCAGACTGGGGGGTGGATGTCAAATGTGGCTCATAGCAACCACCTGGACCTGTTGAATGGTGTCTTCATGGTGTGTCGCTGATCATTTATTCCATTCAGGTGTGGTGGGGTGGAAAGGGTACTGGGATTAGAGCTAGCTGACCTGCCTAGGTTTGAATCTTGGCTTTATTGAGGTAATACTACTGGACTCTGGGCAAGTGAACAACTTATCTGAGACTGTTTCCTCATGAATAAAACAAGAGAATCTAATTAGATGATCACTAAGGTCTCATCCAGCCCTTAAGTCTGTGATCCTGGGAAATATTTTTAAAAGCCTACCTAGCACAATGCAGTCTGTTAGAAGAAACACACAGAGCAGGGAGCATACAGACTAGCCATGGCAGCTCACATTTAGCTTCAAGTTTGACCAAGAACTTTCCTTCCAACAACTTGGTACAATAGATAAGAAGAGATTGTTAACCTCACTTACAAATGAGAAAACTGGAGCAAAGAAAGGTTAAGCCACTGCCCTAGGGAGCAGAGTGAAACAGGAGATCAAAAACAGGGAACATGAGGTGACTTCTACAGCCCTGGACTAGACAGAGGGGGGGATATGAAAACCAAGAGGAAACTCTTTGCCCTCCAGCAGCTTCTATTCTACTGGGGAGATATGTGCATAGTTAGTCAATACAGAGCCTTTACAAAGTTATAGGAAGGACTTTCTAGAGGAAGGGATGAGGAAATACCAGAGCCAGGTGAGATTATAAAACCCCAAAGACCATCACTCCAATAGCTGCAACAGGCTGGAGCTGTAAACAAAAAATACACGTGTGTAAATACAGACATGAAATAATTCAAACAAAGTGCTTTATCAGCAGGATTCTAGGAATGGTAGGGAGGTCAGGAAAGCAGATATTGAGGCCTCCTTAATAAACTACTTCCCTTGATCGTGCACATAATCCCTGACCAGTTGAGCGTTTGCCAATGCTCTATCAGTCTAGGGAAATCACTATCCTTTGAAAGCCTCCAGAGCTAACAGGGATGGAAAACTAATATAAGTTCGCTGGAACAACTTTATGAAAGGTGTGATTTATTTTGATATTTTATTTTCAGGGAGAGGCTTCTTTTCTTCAGTTTCTGTTCAACCTCTGGCTACTCCCCCTCCTTTAAATATCTTGTCCTTTCATCTAAATCAAGGGTTCTTAAGCTTCTTTCCTTTCAAAGACCCCTTTGGCAGCCTGGTGAAGCCAATGGAGACTTTCTCAGAATTTTTATTTTTTTAGGCAATTGGGGTTAAGTGACTTGCCCAGGGTCACACAGCTAGTAAGTGTTAAGTGTTTGGTCTGAGGTCAGATTTGAACTCAGGTCCTTCTGACTCCAGGGCCAGTGATCTATCCACTGAGCCACCTGGCTGCCCCCAGAATAATGTTTTTAAAATGCGTAAGATAAAGTACATATGATTACAAAGGAAACTAAAGGTTAGAGAGAAGATTGTCACCCCCTCCCCATTTAAATTTTTGAACCCACTTGAAACTTATTCAAGGTAAGAGCTCCAGGTTAAGATTACCTTTTCTAAAAGGTCTATCAAACACTTTTGTAGAAAGAAGCTTCTTCCTCTGCTCTCACTTTGGGCAATAAAAAGTTGTAATGCCTCAAGTATTTTCCTTTGGAGGTTAAAAAAAATCCTTGAAAGTGTTTCTTTTCAAAAACCATTTTTTAAATTAAAAGTTTCTCTGGTAACCAAAGGAGAAATCCCTTTGTGGCTTAGTTCTTTTAGAGGGAGCAAAAAAAGAATGGGCAGTTTTTAGAGATTTGGTATACAGCATCGCATTTACTTATCTGGGCCAGAACACTGACAAGCATCAGGATTGGTTTGATGAAAATGATGGGGAAATTCAGACACTACTAAATGAAAAACAGGAACTCTACAGTGTCAACCAGGGAGATATTTCATCAGTCTCTAACAAGGCAGCATTTAATTCCATCAAAGTTTAAGTGGAAGCAAAGCTTAGAGAGATACAGGAATCTTGGCTTTTAGTTTTACATGGCTAATAACTATCAAATTGTTTTCACAATGCCTTGAAGGCCATTTATGGGCCAGAGACCTTTGGTGCATCTCAAGCACTCAAAGGTGATGAAGCCACAAGACACGATCCTGGACACGATTCCATAGTGTTCTCAACAGACAATCATCAACCAATGCTGAAACCATGGACCATTTACCTCAGGATGAAGTCAATCCATCTCTAGCCAAACTTCCAACTGAAGAAGATGTTTGGAATGCCATTAGGCTTCTCTCATGTGGCAAAGCATCTGGTGCTGATTCCATTCCAGCACAGATCTACAAAGCAGGGAGTCCACTGCTCACACAAAAGGTGACAGAAATCTTCCAGGTTATATGGCAAGAGGGGCTTATTCCCCAGGAGATCAAGGATGCCTGTACTGTCTGTCTATATTAAGGAAAAGGAAATAGGTTGTCCTATGAGAATCACAGGAGAATCTCTCTTAGTCATTACCAGCAAAATTCTTGCCAGAGTCCCCCTTAATCAGATCTTCTATCACTTGGAAGATGGTCATCAACCTGAGAGCCAGTATGGCCTCAGAAAGGACCAAGGAATGATTGACATGGTATTTATTGCCCAATAAGTCCAGGAGAAATGCCGGGGACAGAACTGAAGTCTGTACACAATGTTTGTCGATGTAACCAAGGCAGTCAGTTGTGAGGCCCTGTGGTAGATCATGACAAAGTTTGGTTACCCAGAGAAATTCATCAGTATTTTATGCCAATTCCATGACCACATGTTTGCATGGGTTTTGGATAAAGCTGTCACACTTTCCCAGTCACCAATGGAATGAAGCAGGACTGTGTGCTTGTTCCCATGTTTTTTAGCATGATGTTTTCAGCTATGCTGTCAGACACCTTTAACAAGGACAAAAATGGCATCAAGGTCAGCTACTACACTGATGGTAAATTATTTAATTTGAAAGGGCTACAAGCCAAGCCTAATGTGGAGGGAAAGTTGGTGAAGTGTGCCTGGATAATAGTCAACATTAACATTGACATAATGCTTTAAAGTTTGTGGAGTGCTTTACATACCTAACACCTTTGAGGAGTGCTCCATTACTCTCACTTTCAGGTCTGTAGGTTGGATTCACTGTCAGACCACAAGATGTATCTGAAGCTTCCCCTCTTCCCTCTCTCATCCACCTATCCCAGTTTGTGACCCAGTTTGGATCAACATGGCTAACACAGAAACCAGAAACCTTTACCTATCTGAATCAATGCTGTCCTGGCTCAGTATCCTTTCTCTTCATTGACTTTGGAAGTCATCTTTTTCAAACTGATCTGTCAATATCTAATATGATCTAATATGATCTAATATGTAGTAGACAGGCCTGAATCAAACCCAGCCTACAGAAACTTTGGATGGAATTTGTTGCATGAGGAATTGGAAATTGAGGAGATGCCCATCAATTAGGGAAATGGCTAAACAAGTTGTCGTATATGAATGTAATGGGATACTATTGTGCTATAAGAAATGATGAGCATGCTGATTTCAGAAAAACCTGGAAAGACTTACATGCACTGATGCAAAGTGAAGTGAGCAGAACCAGGAGAACATTGTACAAAGTAACAACAACATTGTTCGATGATCAACTATGATATACAGCCCTTCTCAGCAATACAATAATCTAAGACAAGTCCAAAAGACTCATGATGGAAAATGCTATCCACATCCAGAGAAAGAGCTGATGGAGTCTGAATGCAGATTGAAGCATACTATTTTCACATGCTTGATTTTATTTTTTATGTTTTTTTCCCTCTTGTTCTGTTTCTTCTTTCACAACACTACTAATAAGGAAATATGTTTTACTTGGTTGAACATACTGAATCTGTATCAAATTGCTTACTGTCTTGGGAGGCGGGCAGTAAGGGAAGGAGAAAAGTTGGAACTCAAAAGTTTATATTAAAAATGAATGTTAAAAATTGTTTTTACATGTAATTAGAAAAAATAAAATAGTATTCAAAAGGAGGGAAAAAGGAATTTGTTGCATGTAGGTGCTTATGGCAGCAAAGTCATTGAACTGGGAGCTTCTATCAAGCTGGAGAAATGTTTGGAAAATACTGTTGGAGACAGACTATTTGTCATTCAAGGAGCCAGATAATTGTGAAGAGGCTCATTTCCATTATGTTTGGCAAACAGTTTAATTCTTTGGTCTTTTGGTGACCTAATTTCTTCTTCTTTTAAAGGAATTATAAACCTAACACCTGCAAAGGAAATGAGCATTTCCACATATCAGATAAGGAGAATTAAAATGAGTTGCCAATCTCTGTTATGGACTGCTTGGCTTTTCCTTTTAAATATGTAATAATTTCAACATGTTTTTCAAAGATCTCTTCCTCATACATTTTCTCCAAAACTCTCTACTACTTACTTCTATGCATTTCAAAAAATGCTTCCATGACCCACTTTTCTTTCTTTTCCACTTTTTTTTGACAGTAATACTGCTACCCCAATCATTCCCTCAACTCTTCTTCATAAAAATTAAAAAGGAAAAAACAAAAATCTCAACCCTTGTAACAAATATGCATTGTTAAGGAAAATAAACCCATACCTTGGCTATGTACAAAACATATCTCTGTACTTTGAGACCATCACCTCCATCAGGAAGTATGAAGAAAAAGACATTCATTCTCATCTATTCTCTGGATCAAGGTTGGTCATTTAATTGAGCAACTGGTTTAAGTGCTTCAAAGCTGTTTATATTTACAGTGTTTGTTATTTATTTATTTATTTATTAGCTATTATGTTATTTTATTTCTTTAAAGTTTTAACATTTGTTTTAAACTTGAATACAAAATTTAAAAAATTTCTGTGTGTACAGCAGAACATGAGAGGATTCAATATAATAAATAATAAATTTCTATAATAAATAAATAAAACGATAAATTTCCATTTTAAGGAAACCTATATAATAAATACTACACATTGTTTTCAGGGCTGTCCAGCTTTTCTTTGCTTCCTTGTAGGTTTATTTTTGCTCTCTGCTGTGCACTTTTTACTTTATTTTTCCTCTCCCCCCCTCCCCAGAAGGCTACAACTAAGCATAGATATAACTAGATATCTATAAACATACACATAGACACTCATACACATATATGTTACACCATATTGTGCTTATTTCCACTTGTCGTCTGTTTCCCTGAAGGTGAATAGCATCTTCCTTCATAAGTCCAAGTCTTTCCATGTTTTTCTAAATCAACTAGCTCATCATTTCCTACACCACAGCAATCTTTCAACCCAACCACATTCAATCTGAGAGATTATCTTTGAAAATTTTCCCCCAATTTTCTTCATTCTTTCTATTCTTGGCTGCATATGTGTTATTTTTACAAGAAAATTTTAATTTAAAATAATCAAAATCATCCATTTTACACTTCAACGATGCTGATACTACTGAATCTGCTTCCTTTATATCTTTTTTCTCTGGTTTCTTTGAAATTCCTGACCATTTGTTCTTCCAAATGAACTTTTTAAAAATTTTTTTCTAACTCAGTAAGATAATTTTTTTGATAGTGTTTGTTAGTTTGAAAAATCATTTTTCATGTACCGCTCCCTTCATTCTACATCAGTTCATACAAGTCTTTCTAGGTCTCTCTGAAATTTTCCCTGTCATCTTTCTTATAGGACAATTATCTTCAGTATTTCTTTACATTCCTATACCACAATTTGTTCCACCATTTCCCAATGGATATGCATTACTTGTCTCTAGTACTTTACTACAACAGAGAAACTGTTATCAATATTTGTGTACACGGGAATACTTTCCCTTTTTCCTTGATCTGTGGGGTATAGGCCAAGTAATAGTATTGCTGGGTCAAAAGGATTTTAGTTGCAAATGACTTTTCTTTCTTTCCCCTTTTTTAGGCAATTGGAATTAAGTGACTTGCCCAGGGTCACACAGCGAGTAAGTGTTAAGTGTTTGGTCTGAGGCTGAATTTGAACACAGGTCCTTCTGACTTCAGGGCCAATGCTCTATCCTCTGTGCCTCCTAGCTGCCCTAGCAAATGGCTTTTCAAAAAGGCTAAAGCATTTTATAGTCCCACGAACAGTACACCAGTGTGCCTAGAGGCAGCTATGCAACTTAGTGGATAGAGTGCTGGGACTGGAAGACCTGAATTTATATCTATCCTCAGACACCTTCTTTGCATAATTCCAAATTGTTTTCCAAAATGGCTGTGCCATTTCACAGCTCCACCAATAATGTATTAACATATATATCATTCTATAACCCCTCTAGCATTGACTGTTGTAGTTTTCATCATTTTTGCCACTTTTCAGGGTGTGAGATGAAATTTTATGGTTGTTTTGATGTTCATTTCTTTTATTATTAGTGATTCAGAACACTTTTTCATGTGGTTATGAATACTTTGCAGTTTTATTGAGAACTGTTTATTCATATTCTATGATAATTTACCTATTGGGGAATGACTATTCACTTTATGTATTTTTGTTAATTATTTATACATTTTGGATACCAAACCCTTATCAGAAAAAACTGATGCAAAGATTTTCCCCTCATCCTAGACATATTAATGCCGTCTGTGCGGAAGCTTTTCAGTTTCAAGTAATCAGTTATTTATTTTATCTTTCGTAATTGCCTCTTTTGCATGTTTGGTTAATGATCCATCTCCTTCCTAAAGCTGTGAAAGGTATATGGTTTATTTCTCTTCTAGATTTTTTGGTATGATCTTTACTATTAAGGTGTGTGAGCTCCGGCCTTGGAGTCAGGAGGACCTGAGTTCAAATCTGACCTCAGACACTTGAAACTTACTAGCTGTATGACCCTGGGAAAGACATTTAAGCCTGATTGCCTCACCAAAAAAAAAAAAAGGAAACTTTGAAAGTTGAATGAACTATGGTCAAGAAAATGACTATCTGATTCCAGAGGATTGGTGGTGAAATATGCTATTCATTACAGAAATGTAAAAAACTTAAGGTATAGAATGAGACATACTTTTTTTTTATTCAACCATTGTGGGAATTAGAATTTTATTATGCATATTTGTTACAATAAAAATTTTTCTCCAATACAGTGGAGGATAAGAGTGAGAAAATTGATTTCTCTTAATTTTTGAAAATAGTGATGTGGAATGTTGAGAAGTGTTGATCGCAATTTCAGATAACATCACTGTATTATTAATTTTATTTCATTTTTTACTCTTGCTGTAAAAACCTTCCACAAAGTAGAAATAATTTAAATGTATTGTAAAAATGAAATATAAACAAAACTTTTTAAATTTTCAAAAAAAGTATTAAGGTGTGTGGTATGGTATAAGACATTGTTCTAAGCCTAATTTCTGCCAGACTGCTGTTCAGTTTTCCCAGAAGTTTTTATCAAATATGGAGTTTTTTCACAGGTAATTTGTTTTCCACTTTATCAGACATTGGGTTATTGAGTTCTCCTGTTTCTGAATTTCCCCTGTCTAGTCATGAATCAAATAATTTTGATGATTACTATTTTGTTTTATAGTTTAAGTTAAGATAAGATCTGATTCTGGTAGGTCCCCTTCCTTTCCTTTTTTTTTTTTCCCACTTGAGACTGCCTTTTGTTTCTCCAGATAGGTTTTGTTATTAAATTTTTTTAGTGGCTAAGAAATAGAGTGATGGATCAGTGGAATAGGTTAAATATGCAAGACACAGTAGTCAATGACTATAGTAATCTATTATTTGATAAACCCAAAGCCCCCAGCTTCTGGGATAAGAACTCACTCTTTGACAAAAACTGCTGGGAAAACTGGAAAAGAGTATGGCAGAAACTAGGCATAGATCAAAATCTCACACCATATACCAAAATAAAGTCAAAATGGGTTCATGATTTAGATATAAAGGCTGATACTGTAAGCAAACTGGTAGAGCAAGGAATAGTTTACCTATCAGATTTATGGAGAACAGAAGAATTTATGACCAAACAGGAGATAAGAGAACATTATGAAACGCAAAATGGATAATTTTGATTACATTAAATTGAAAAATTTTTGCACAAACAAAGCCAAGCCATCAAGATTAGAAGGAAGGTAGAAAATTGGGAAAGAATTTTTACAACCAGTCTCTCTGATAAGGGCCTCGTTTCTAAAATATATAGAGAATTAAGTCAAATTTATAATGCAATTCATTCCCCAATTGATAAATGGTCAAAGGATATGAACAGGCAGTTTTCAGATGAAGAAAGTAAAGCTATCTATAGTCATATGAAAAAATGCTCTAAATCACTATTGATTAGAGAAATACAAATCAAAACAACTCTGAGGTACCACATCACACCTATCAGATTGGCCAACATGACAAAACAGGAAAATGATAAATGTTGGAGAAGATTTGGGAAAATTGGAACATTAATGCATTATTAGTGGAGTTGTGAAATGATCCAACCATTTTGGAGAGCACTTTGGAACTATGCCCGAAGGGCTATAAAAATGTGCATACCCAGCAATAGCACTTTTAGGGCTGTATCTCAAAGAAATTATACAAATGGGAAAGGACCTACATGCACAAAAATATTTATAGCAGCTCTTTTTACGGTGGCCAAGAATTGGAAATTGAGAGGATGCCCATCAATTGGGAAATGGTTGAACAGGTTGTGCTATATGAATGTGATGGAATACTATTGTGCTATAAGAAATGATGAGCAGGCTGACTTCAGAAAAATCTGGACAGACTTGTATGGTCTGATGGTGACTGAAGTGAGCAGAATCAGGAGAATGTTGTACACAATAACAGCCACATTGTATGATAACTAGTATTGATAGACTTAACCCTTCTCAGTAAGACAAGGATCTAAGACATCTCCAAAGGTCTCATGATGGAAAATGCTATCCACATCCAAAGAAAGAACTACGGAGTTTGAATGCAGATCGAAGCATACTATTTGCTGTTTTTTTTTTCTTCCATTGAGTTTTGTTTCCTCTTTCTGGTGGTTCCTCCTATTAATTCTAATTCTTACTAACAACATCACTAATGTGAAAATATGTTTAATAGGAATGTATATCAGATTGTGCCTCATCTTGGGGAGGGAGGGGGAGAAAAATTTGAAACTCAAAAGCTTATGGAAGTGATTGTTGCTAATTCAAAATAATTTAATTAAAAAATTTTTTAGCTTTATAAAATAATTTTTGATAGTTTGATTGTTATGGCATGAAATAAGTAAATTAATTTGGGTAGTGTTATCTTTTTCAAAATTATGTTTTCTTGGCCTGCCCACAAGAAATTAATATTTCTTTAATTGTTTCTCTGTCCTCATTTCTGTAGAGTGTTTCATAGTTTGTGAATCTTGGTAGGTAGATTACTTACTGTTTTACATATTTTGTATTTATGTATTTTATATATTTTGAATGGAATTTCTCTATCTCTTCCTGCTGGGTTTCATTGTATACAGAAAAAATGTTAAACTTTACTGGCTATTGTTTTGGCTACTTTTTGACTTTATTCTTTAAGATTTTCTAAATAGATCATCATGTCATGTGCAAAAAATAATAGTTTTGTTTCTTCTTTGCTTGTGCTCATTCCTTCAACATCTTTTTTCTTGGCTGATTGCCATAGTTAGCATTTGTAGCACTATATCTTATAATGGTAATGATGAACACTCTTGACAAAACATTTGTTTTCTTATGGTAATTTTCTGATAAAATTCTGTTTTATATGGTCTGATCTTTGACCCAGTAGTTCTTTGTTAAAATGCATTTAATATAAATTTAATTCTATGTCTGCTGTAAAAGATGTCTTTAATTTTTCTGCTTTCCTGCGTTGACCTGTGTGACTTATTATGCCCTAATACACGGTCAATTTTGAGAAAGATATTGTGCACAGTAATCACCAGAGATCCATCATATCTAACTCTTCTAAGGTCCTTAATATCTTTCTTCCAAAAATTTCTTAGATTTGTCCAAGTCTCAAGGCTGAAAACAGTACAATGAGTTCTCCAAAGAGAGTTTTATGGTCTATATTTCCTGTAAATCAATGACTATTTTCTTTAAGCAATTAGATACTATGTAATTAAATGCATATTAAACATATACATAAACACACACACATATGTGCTGATATTAATTCATTGTCTTTGATGCTTTTAAGCATCAAAATACCTTTATTATATTTCCCTATTTATCTCTTTTAATCAAGTCTATTTTTACAATCGACTGCTCTATCCCTACCTCTTTTAGATCACCCTAAGCATACTATTCTACCCCTTATTATAATTGTGAGAATATTTCTGTCTCAAATGTGTTTCTTGTAAACAAGATGTTGATAGATTCTAATTTCTAATACATCCTTTTATTCTTTTCCACTTGACAAATGAGTTTACAAGCCCTGAAAGAAACATCCATCCCAGGATGACTTATAGAATCACAGGCACTATTATAGTGCTGGATCACACCACAGGATACAAAATTCCTCAGGTTCCTCAAGAATTAATCATTTAATACAGCCAATAAGTCATTGATCTGCTTGTATACGACATCTGGTATCTCAGCAGTCAGATATCCCCGAGGGGAAGTCAGACCTCTCAGAATGTTATCCAGATCTCTCAAGGTGGTATCCAGATCTCCTGAGTGGGCAGGTAGATGTCCATCAGAGAGAAGCACTGTAGGCCCAAGCCCAACAGTTCTCTTGTATAGATTGATGGGCTGAAGTTGTTCTTGCTGGTTAGAAGAAGGGAATGATTCCTTTGGCTGCTCCTCTCCCCTCATTGGTGTGGGTGACTGTGTCTGACTTTGATGCGCCTGTGGTGACTGATGCAGCGATGAGGCCAGCTGTTGTACCTGCAAGGTAGGAGTCTGGGGCACCAAGGGCAGCAGGGCTGGTGGCTGCTGGGGGTGTGGCTTTTGGGAGTATGGCTCCTGCAGCTGACGTGGGGGCTCCTGTGAACATTGAAAAGTCAGTGGGTGATAGTGCGAGGACAACTGTCCTGTTGTCCTTTCCTGCTGCTGACAATGAAATGGTGGCTTCACTTCTCCATAGAAGGTGTGCATGGCATGGTTCTCTGGCTCTTGGGTTTCCTGCAGGGATCAGGAAGATGCACACTGGCTGGAGCTTCCCTGGGACACTGGCCTGGGGAGGGAACAAAGCTGAAGTTTAGTCGATGATCTCATGGTTTGGGAGGAGACAAAATCATGGTCTTGGGAAATGTTACATTCTGAGCAAGCAGCCGCAGTGGTTGAAACCACACTCCTCCCCTCTTCGGAGCAGCTCCTCCTTGGACCAGCTTCCTGATGAGGCTCACTTGGTTCTGACCTTGAGTCAGATGGGGCTGCATTTGGTAGTGAAAACTCTTGCTTAGAGAGGTCATGTTTATGGATGTTCTCTTTGAGAATTTGACTTGGAGATGAATTTTTTGGGTGCATCCATTTTTTTGAATTGGTTGAAGCCAGAGATGTCCACTTTTTCTGTGGTGCTAATTGTCTAGCTCTTCGGTTTTGAAACCAAACCTAAGTGAGGATTGGAAGAAATATGATGATGTCCATTAGCTTGACCTCAGTATTAGTTTTTCCTTGTCACAAAAAAGAATAAGTCTTTGTTTCTTTAAACTGGTATTGATCTTAACTTGACAGGACAAGTTAGGAAGAAGTTTCTCTTTTTAGCAGATTTCTTCATCTGGCGAAAAGAAAACCTTAAGGAGACATACACTTAAAAAAAAAAACCACCTTCAAATCATTTCTTTTCTCAAGGGTCACATCCCTACCTTCCTTCCTCTCCAGGAGGAGAGACTATCTGCCCTTCTTTCAGTCTGTTGTGAATACTCCCAGTTGTTTCATACTGCCCAGCACACAGTAGGTGCTTATTAAATGATCCTTCAGTTGAATTGCTGAAGGAAAGGAAACTGAAAATCTGTAAGTACTTCAATAAATACCTTTATTGCCTTCCTAGTTTTCTTTCAAGCTCAGTCTAAATGTCCCCTCCTAAAAGTCCTTTTCTGAGCCTCTCTGTCCCAGCTGCCATCACCTCCCCTAATTCAAATCTGTGAAATGAGAGCCATTCCCCAATAGGTAAATATGGTCAAAAGACATAGAAAGAAAACATGTATGTTCATGAACTGTGCAAGGAGTAGTGATCTGGTCCAACTATTCTCAAGAACAATCTGGAACTATGTCCAAAGGGCTATAAAACTGTGCATACCCTTTGGTCCAGAAATACCACTACTAGATCTGTATCCCAAAGAGATCATACAAAAGGGGAAAGGACCTACATGTACAAAAATATTTATAGCAGCTCTTTTTGTGGTGGTAAAGAATTGGAAATTGAGGGGATGCCCATCAATTAAAGAATGGCCGAACAAATTGTGGTATATGATTATGGTGGAAGACTATTGGGCTATATGAAATGATGAGCGTGATGGTTTTAGAAAAAATGGCAAGACCTATATGAACTGATGAAAAATGAAGTGAAGAGAGCTAGGAGATCATTGCATACAGTAACAACAGCGTTGTAATGATCAACTGTGAAAGACTTAGCTACTCTGATCAATGCAGTGATCTAAGACAATTCCAAAGGATGCATGATAAAAAAAAAAGCTATCCACCTGCAGAAAGAGAACTGACGGACTCTGAATGCAGAATGAAGTATAATTTCCAACTTCTTTTTTTTTGTGATATGGCTAATATGGAAATATGTTCTGCTTGATTTCACAAGTATAATTGATATTATATTGTTTGTCTTCTTAGTAGTGGGGAAGTTGTGGGAGGGAGGGAGAGAAGCTGGAACTCAAAATTCAAAAAGAAAAGAATGTAAAAATAAATAATAAAAAAGTTTAAAAGATATAAACAGGCATTTTTCAAGCTATCAACAAACATATGTTCAAGTCCCAGCTAAAATACTACCTTCTACATACATGGAGCCTTTCCTAATCCTTCTTAGTTCTAGCTCCTTCCCTGTATTGATTATTTCCTATTTCTCCTGTACACACCTTGTTGTTTACTGGCTGCTCCTATGTTGTCTCTCTCTTCCCCCATTAGATTATGAGCTTGTTGAGGACAGAGACTGTCTTTTGCCTTTCTTTGAATCCACACAGTGCCTGATGCATAGTAAATGCTTTAATAAATATTTATTGACAGACTGATATGAAAAATTGTCCAAATCACTACAAATGAGAGAAATGAAAAGTAAAACAACTCTAAGGCTCCATCACTCTATCTCTGCTTCTGTGTCTGTGTCACACACACACACACACACACCCCAAATTGGCAAAGATGACGAGAAAGGAAAATGAAGAATGTTGGAGAAGCTTCTGGCAAAGAGGCACGCTAATGCACTGTAGGTGGAGTTGTGAGTGAGTTCAGTCATTCAGGAAAGCAATTCTAAATTAGGTATACCCTTTGACCTAGGGTTACCATCACTTCTCATTTACCCTAAAGAAAACACATGATATTAATAGCTTGCATTTATATAGGACCTACTATGTGCCAGGCATTGTACTAAGGGCTGTTTAAACATTAACTTGTTTGATCATCACAACACCCATGTGAGGTAGGTACTATTGCTATCCCCCCATTTTACAGTTGAGGAAACTGAGGCAAACAGAGGTTGTGACTTGCTCAAGATCACATGGCTAATAAGCATCTGAGACAAGGATTTGAATGAGTCTTCCTAGGCCTAGTGCTCTATCTACTGGACCACCTAGTTCCTCTAAGAAAGAGGGAAAAGACTCATAGGTACAAAAATATTTATAGCAGCTCTTTTTGAAGTGGTCCCAAATTGGAAACTGAAATGGTTGCCCCTCAATCAGAAATGGCTGAATAGCTGTAGTGTATGTGTGTTATGGAATACTACTTTGTGCCCTAAGAAATGATCAGTTTCAGAAAAACCTGGGAAAACTTGTATGAATGGATGCAGAGTGAAGTGAGCAGTCAGAACAATGGATACAACCTTATAAAGAAAAACAGTTTTGAAACACTTGAAAGCTCTGATCAATGCAATGACTATCTAGGACTCTGGAGGACTGAGGAAGCCTGCTCCTTACCTCTTGACCAACTTATTGACTCAAGGCGCAGAATAAGACACATGGGGGGCTCTAGGTGGCACAGTGGATAGAGCTCTGACCTTGGAGTCAGGAAGACCTGAGTTCAAATCTGACTTCAGACACTTGACACTTACTAGCTGTGTGACCCTGGGCAAGTCACTTAACCCCAGTGGCCTCACCAAAAAAAAAAAAAAAAAAAAAAGGAAAAACAAAACAAAAAACCAGAATAAGACACATTTCCTTTCTTTCTTTCTTTTTTTTTTTTTGGTGAGGCAGTGGGGATGAAGTGACTTGCCCAGGGTCACACAGCTAGTAAGTGTTATGTGTCCAAGGCTGGATTTGAACTCAGGTCCTCCTGAATCCAGGGCTAGTGCTCTATCCACTGCGCCATCTAGCTGCCCCAAGACACATTTTCAAGACATAGCTAATGGGGAGATTTGTTTTGATTCATTACTCATATTTGTTTCAAGGACTTTTTCTTTTCCATTGCAGGGGGAGAGTGCAGTGAGAGAGGAAGGTGGAATAATATAGGATATGAAAAAGAAAAAAAGGGTCTCTGAGGCATTTTTAAGGAAAAACACAAAGATGAGAACAGAAGAAAGGCTAGAAAGAAGCATAGACCAACAGGTCAACTTTAAAAGCTGTAAGTTGAAACGCTGTACATAAGAGAGATCTGAAGTTCTATGTGCTATCCTCTTATTCTTTTCTTTGTATATGGAAATGCTCATGTTATTGGTGTTTTAAGTTCCAAATAAAAATGAAAAGTAAAACAACCAGGCAAAGAATTAGGGAACAAGCTGTTCATACGAATGTGAATCAACATGGTGCCATAAGAAACATTATGAAGAATTTAGAGAAACTTGGAAAATATCAAAAGACATCATAACTCAGATTAATTCTAGGAAAGTTATTGAATTAAGAAAATTTGGGGCAGTTAGGTGGTGCAGTGGATAGGGCTCCAGCCTTGGAGTCAGGATGACCTGAATTCAAATCTGACCTCAGACACTTGACACTTACTAGCTGTGTGACCCTAGGCAAGTCACTTAACCCTGATTGCCTCACCAAAAAGAAAAAGAAAAACAAAACAAAAAACCCCAAAAAACTCACAAAAAAGTATACTTTCTTCAAAAGTATGTTTCCTGGTCTACTTCTAAAGGAGCCATATACTATCCACATATGGTCAATGTATTAATTTGTTTTGTGGATCAGAGTCTTAAAATCTAGCCAGTGCTCAGATTCTTGGGCTCAGATTCTGAAAATCTGGCCTGTTTGCATTAGTGATACAAATGCTTAGATTCCTTAAGAGTCTGCCCAATATGATGGATATTCTAATAAACCTCGTCTTTGGCTGAAAGAAGGCTTGGATTGAATTCATTCGGGCAGGACCTGCATGTTGTGATTTTGGGGTCCCAGCACCCCTAAACCTCAACATTTTGGTGGCCCATATGGGGAAAATGCCTAACCCCAAGTTCTTCTCCAGCCAAGACTCGAAGGTATATAAACCTCCCCCTCCCCTGCCTTCTTTCTTGCCCTGCAGTTAGGGTCACTCTCCAAGCACCAAGGAAGGCTTGGAGGTGCTTTTCAGGCGGACAGTTACAAGGCTGTCTTACACTCGGCTTGATGCTCTCAGGCTCTTGGTCCACTGGTTTGGTTCGAGGCCATGGACCTGGGTACACCTTCTGCAGCATAGAGGACAAGGACAGATGCCCTATCTGGAAGCATATGCCAAATTCTGTCAATTCTCTCGGCACTAGGGAATTGGGAAAACTGCAGGTGCTTGTTGGTTCCCCGAGGCTTACTTACTCCCTTCCCTCTACACCCCTGAATCCTCCTTCATGGAGGTCACAGGTAAAAGTTAGAAGAGCTAAAAACATCTTAGCAGATTCTGGAGGTTTTGTGATTGATCATTAAGGTGTTTTGAAACACCTCTTTACAACCTGGTCACTCCCTTCTCCCACTCCATTCCCTTGAGTCAAGAGGGTATCCCTCTTATAGGAGAAGAGAGTTTCACCCCCTTCCCCCCACCTCTGAATTCACCCTCTACAGCATGGGCCCCATTGGCAATGGCCTTGGGCCCTGGGGCAACCTTTGTCTGGAAGCATTACCCAGGTTCAGCACATCCTGCTCAAGGTAAAGAAGCTAGCCTCAGAACTTGGGTAGGCACGCTTTTTTAAAGTTGTAGTTTTAACTGTTAATGATAAGATGTTGATTCTCTGTGTAAAGTAATTTGGAAATGCATTTAACAAAACTGAAGTCACCTGATTGGCAATGGGTTTGTTTCAAGTTTCAAATTGGTGAACTTTTTGTATCAGTTATGTCAAGCAACTTTTCATAATTTAGTTATTGCTTAAATAATTTGGTTAAGGTTGGTTATTGTTTTAATGTGTAAACTTGCCAAAAAACTTGTTTGGGTTTTGGTTTGCTGAGAATTTGCAAGTATATAGAAATAATCTCCAATAATTGGCTTTTGCACCAGAACAAATTTAAATTTGAAATGTAAGTCCTGGAAAAGTTTTTCCTGAGCTGTGATTAGTGAAACTTGCTGTTTGAAGTAAAAACTCATGGGATTTTATTTTGAGTTGTCTGATGGATCATAATCCATCCATAATCAATAATCCACCATCTGAGAGAAATGCCACAAGCCACTCAGAGAGAATGTGATACTGGTGGAAAGTCAGCACTGGGAAAAGTTGAGAGTACAATTTTAGCCTCAGTCTAAGATGGGATCCTCCTGGCTCAGTTTCCCTATTATGTTCCTTTGAAAAGGAATGTTACCCATCTGGCTATTCCTGAGTCTGGCTACGAGGTGGACTTGATACTGCATGGTTAGAAAACTGAATTATTTGAATCCAAACAGGGCCAAGGATGTTTTATCTTGTCATATCTGGGAGCTGCAGTCTTTTCTGTCAGATGCATCTTCCAGACTACAGGCCATTCATCTACAGTTGGTAGCAAATAATGGGTACCAGTCAATGTCCCCCCACCATAGTCCCTTGGATGCAACCTGTGCTCAGTTCCAATCAACCTCTTTGGGACCCCCTCGAGGCAGGGACAGCTCTACACCCCTTGCCAGCAGGAAGCAGTTTCAAAAGCCGAGACCTTAGCCCCTTACCCCAAAAGAATTTGGGTCCCATTTGTTTGGGGGGGAGGGAATGATGGGGATGGGATCTGGACCTCAAAAAGAAAAAACCCTAGACTTTTCCAGGTGGTCAAATCTCTGGCATTTTCCTGAGCCTATAATCTTATCAACTGGCCTTTCATTATCACCAATCTACCTCCAGACAGCTCTTGGCCATTTCCCACCTTTAATCCTATCTAGACTCCATTCTCCCTTGGTCATGTGGTCCTGATGAGGTCTAGAGGTTTAGGGTGCTGGGACCCCGAGATCACGACACGTGGGTCCTGCCAGCAAGAATTTGACCCAAGTCTTCTTTCAGCCAAAGACAAGGTTTATTAAAGATTCGCCATATTAGCCAGAGTCTTAAGGAATCTGAGCACCTGTGAACTATTGACTAGATTGTAAAAATCTGAGCCCTTGGCTAGATAAGAATCTGAGCACCTTAATGGAGGTGGACCTTATATATAGAAAGACTGTGGGAGGGATCTAGGAGTGGCCAAGTAGTCTTCGGGACTGTGAAGTAATAGAACAACAGGGACCTGGACCCCTAGGCTAAGGGAGAATGGAGCCTAGATAGGATTAAAGGTGGGAAATGGCCATCGGGAGGTAAGACAATGGAGGGCTAGGGTAACAGAGAATTAGGAGACTGGACAGTAGCCACAATGAAAGGCCAGCTGATGGGATTATAGCCTCAGGGGAACTCCAGAGATTTGGCGATTGTGGGAAAGTCCAGAGCTTTTCCCTTTTGGGGTCTAGATTCCATCCTCATCAGTCCAGGTACCAGGCATTCAGTTCACCCTAGTTTACTGACCACTCCCATCCAGATCTTCCTTAGACCCCTCCTCCAGTCACTCCAAACTACTTGGCCACTCCTAGATCCCTCCCACAGTCTTTCTGTATATAAAGTCCATCATGTCTCCATTAAAGTGCTCAAATTCTTATAATATAGCCAAGAGCTCATATTCGTAAGATCTGGCTTGTTTGCATTAGTGATACAAATGCTTAGATTCCTTAAGAGTCTGCCCAATATGATGGATGTTCTCATAAACCTTGTCTTTGGCTAGAAAAAAAATTTTGTTTTGCTTGATTGTGCTCTATTACCAAGGAAGGGTTTATTTAATAGGGATAAGAGGCACTATTGTTCGATGACAATGATTTTTTATTACTCAGTAAAATATTACATTAAAAAAAGGAAACCTAGGATCACCACCAAATCACAATGAAGAATGGCAGTTAAGACTTTAGTGGAGGTATGCAAATTTCTATTAGTTTATTAATTTGGTGTCTAGAGAAGAAAGGCAAAGTAGTATAATTTTGTGATTATATATATGTGTGTATATATCTGTATCCATCTATATATATGGAGAGAGAAGGAGACACAGAGAAAGACAGAGACAAAGAAGCATTAGCTCTCAAGTTACCTGTATTCTAGACTCATCAATAGTGATCTTCCCTGAAAGTTCTTCTCTTTCTTCTATACCAGGATATGGGTTCCTTTGAAAATGGTCGATAAGAATACGAAGTTGCTCTTTGTTAAATACCACGCGTTTCCTTCTAATAGCTGAGGCAGAAGCCTGTACTGAGAGAAAGGGAGGGAAAAATTTGTAAAGTTAGTTTACAGAAATAGGAGCATTTCTTTCCTTACTAGATCAAATTTGGAATAAATGTCTTTGATCCTTATCAGATCAGCCTCTCTGGAGCACTGGACACAACTGTGCCTTTTCAGTCCTCCCTTTCTTGGTTTCTCTAATGTGGTTTTCTTCCAACCTCTCTCAATACAACTCTCAACCCAGTTTCCACCTTTTCTTCCTCCTTTTCCTCATTCACTCTAAGTATTTAGGAGGTCTGTCCTCAGGTCTCTACAGTGTTCCTGACATCTTTTCCTTCTTTTTATTCTCACTATTTCCAGGCCAACCCGGTTTTTCATTACTTCTGGCTTTCCTATTATAATATCCTCCTAAATAGACACCCTACATTCACACCCATCCAATATGCTCTACTTGGCACCTCAAAGAATTATTTAATTATGTCATACCCACTCTAACCAATCATAACCCAACCCCATCCCCCCCCTCCAAAAAAAAAAAGCCCTTTCATTGACTTATTGCCTACAGTGGGAAGAAGTCAAGCATTCTATCAACAGTGACTCTAACTAGGGGTGTAAGTTGACACCTCTGAGTATACAGCCTATGTATTTCAGAGGCAAGACTAATTAAACAGGTCTTCCTGGTTCTGGGGCAAGCTTTATATCCAATCAGCCATATTACCTTTTCTTTTTTTAACCCTTCCCCCTGGAGATAAATGCATTCCTTCCTGTTGTGATCTGTTATGAAGTCTTTGAAAAATTGTGTTGACTTGTCCCATAAAATTGTAGTAAGGTATTCTCTCTTAAGTGGAGTGACAGCATGTAACCATTTCAAGTGTAGCTGCTGCTAACATTTTTTTTAAAGGTATATTTTCAAGCATCAACTTAAGCCACCTCAACCTTAGTCAACTATGACCTGTAGAGCACTGAGACAGACAGGAAGGATACAAAGCACTCTTCTCAAAGTCACCACCACTTCAACCAGTTCTTTTCCTTTAGGGGTTTGCATTCTCCTTGGGTGATAGAATATGCAAAATGATTAACACGTCCTGGATAACTTGGAGTAGAGAGAGTATTAACAAGGCAGAAGAGAGGAGAATTTAATTCAAGTTCATAAGAAGTCTCAAAGCATTATTTTATAATAAAATGCACAGGGTTAGAAGTAATCTCCCAAGGGTTTTAGCTCATTCCTTCATTGACCATTTTTTTTTTTCAGGGACCACTGACATGGCACTGTTGACTACGGCATAAGCTCTGGAAAATTTGAACTAGTAAATATCTTCTAAAACCTTCTAAAACTAATCCCCTCAACAGAAGTGCAAATTCATTCAAAGTCTGGAAACCCTGGAAACACCATAGAAATGCCAACAAATCATCCCCATAGAAAAGTAATCAAACTTCAACAAGCCCTTGTGAAACAAAGAACTCTTCACTTACCAAAAGAATCTGGCTTCCTTTCCTCAGGTGGTGAACTGCTGTCCATCTTTCTCAGAGTCAGAAGAGCAGATCCAAATGGTAGGAAGCAAGGGAGAAACACCAAGGTGCCTTAGATATTTATCTTCCTTCTGTTCAAGTTCCAACTAATAGAAACCAAGAAACCTTGCTTCCTTTTGTTTTCTAGAGTTGTTCCCTGAAGGCAAGTTCACTATTTATATATACGTGTATTTGTACCTACTAAAAAGGATTATGTAAATAAGACAACCTAAAACCTAGTATGGCAGGGGAGGGTGGAACCTTGTATCTAAGCACTCACTTGCATTTCAATTGCTAACTTGGATTTTATTTTCTGTACACTCTACCCAACAACTGGAACAATTTTCCTGGAAGGAAAGTCAGATTTGACTAAATGACCTAAATAGAGGTAGGCTGTATGATGAAGCTAAAACTGTATTGTTCAGAGAAGATGTTGACTTGCCATATTAACAGTAGGAACGTCTCAACTGGGAATTTCCTAGATCAGTGAAATCAGAAGTGTAGTCTCTATCCCTATAATTCTGAAGCTTTGTTTTATAAGGTTGAAAGCTGAATGAAGAGGGCTAGTGTTAAAAAAAAAAAAAGACAAGGCTTCATTCAGTTTAAGTTCTTCCAGACCCTGAGCTGATCTCCCAAAGATAGTAAGACACTTTCCATCTTGAAATTCCTCTTTTTTTCTCCCTTATCTTTGCATTGACCCCCAATTCACCTCCAAGAGAATGTAAGCAATCTTGACTTTTGTTCCCAGTTCAATATAATACACAATTCTTGAGTGACTGTTTCATAAGTAGGTACTATTTGAAGGGACTCTTTTTTGAGCTAAAAAAAAAAGTTAACATTCTTGTCCTCTGGAGATTCCAATCTACCAGGGGCAGGGTCTGGGAGGAGTGGAGTACAGATACAATTTCTACACAAGTAAATCCAAAGTATATACTATTTGATTACAAGAGGGAGACTTTGTTTTTTTCCTTGTATCCCCCAAACCTAGTGTAGGCACATAGAAGTCAGTGAGTCAGTCAATAAGCATTTGGGGAAGACCTTACTGTGTGCCAGGCCCTGGGCTAACTGCTGGGGGTACAGAGAATGGCTTTTGCCTTGAAGAAATGATCTCTGTTGCTGATAGAACTTATCTTTAACCTAGTGATAAGGATAGGACCTGTGACTTCATTGGCATCAGGAGCTCCTGGGTGAGGAAGCTCCCTCAAAGCTCCCTCTATCAATGCAAATTGGCACTTCCATCCACGTCCACCCCCCCCCCCCCCCAATTTATTATCTTATAGTGTTGCTTAGAGCCCTGAGAGGTGACTTGGCCAAGGCCACAGAGATAGTCTGTGTCAGAGACCAGGTCTTCCCTTTGAGGGCTGGGTTAGCGGAGTCTGTTGGCCCCCAGTCTGGCCAACACACTTTCAGCTGCAGAGAGTGCTGTCATTGAACTCCAAAGTGTCAGCCTCAGCTTCAGCCCTATATCATTTGTTTCATATACCTTAGGTCTGACTTAACAAGCCCCTAAGAATTTTCCCAATTCCAAGAGGTCATGTCTTTAAGGCCCTTCTCCCCCAAATCCCACCAAATTTTACATCTGAAGATGAAAGGGGAAGGAATTTGCCCTTGGTTATATAGTGAGGGAGAAGTGGACAGAGATATTTGTCCCCTATCATCTGATATCAATGGAGTTCAGGGCATTGACAAAACCTACGTTGGCCAAAATGGCTACTGGTCAGGGCATCCACTCTATAGCCATTCTGATGAGTAATTTTCATTGTACATGTCTTCAGAATGTGTTTATTTTTTGCCTACCATTTGTCTCATTTCCTACCCTGGATTCTAAGCTCCTTGAAAGTAAGAGTGGGTTTAATGTCCCTGACTCTCAACATTTAGCAGGTCTAGAGGGTGATGGAGGTGACTAAATGTCTGTGGCGGCTGAATGCTCTGGGCACACGTCTTTGTGAGGGCCCATTTGGCAATATCATATGACACCGAACTCCTCAGATCACACACCGGGCTGAGACGCACACTGGACCTATGACAGTGAATAGAGAGCTGGATAGGGTATCAGGAAGACCCTGGTTCTTACTTGCTGTGTGACCATGGGCAAGTCATTGAACTTCTCTGAGCCTCAGTTTCCCCATATATAAAAATGGAGATAAAATTACCTGTGAGATATAGTGTGCCACTGTGGATGGAGAGCTGGTCTCTGAATTAGGAAGACTTTGATTCAAGTATTGCCTCTGCCAACTTAATGACTAGGACCCTGGCCAGGGCATTGAAGTTTTCTGTGACCTAGGCCATTTTCTAAGAAGAGAAGTTATCCATCTGCTGAGTAGAGGGAAGTTCTGCAGTATGAGCTCCCTAACCTTGTGAGACTATGGGTTGTGTTGTTATAAGAACCACATGAGATAAAGTAGGTAAAGTGTTTTACAAACTTCATATTGTTCTCTGTGTTTTAGTGATTCATTTCTTCCTTCCTTTCTTTTTCTTCTTCTTTCTTCTTGCAGTTGGGGTTAAGTGATTTACCCTGAGTCACACAACTGGTAAGTGTCTGAGGCTGCATTTGAACTCAGGTCCTCCTGACTCTAGGGTCTGTGCTCTATCCATTACACCACCTAGCTGCCCTTGATTGTTTTTTCTTCATGAGTTTTTGAAGCTTTGACTAGGTGGCAATAAGTTGAGGGTAATTTCTTTAGGGAAGTCATCTTCCCCTCACTCCCTCCTTGCTGTTGAGTACAATACATTTTTACCTATACTGTGGCCATAGGGCCATATTTTTTTCTGGCAGCAAATAGGAATTTAACTTAACCTTAACATTTCTCACTATACCTGAAGAATGATTAGGAACCTTTAAGAGTATTTATTTGGAATCCCAAGCTGTGTAAGATGTATAAGGGCTACTGTTTGTAAAGGTCGGCTGCTAATGGCTAGCTGAATGCTTGCTTATCTAATTTAGCATAATAGAATGGCAAATTAAATTTAAATAAATTATTCTCTCTCTGGAAGAGGTAAACTATAAGGGATTGCTTCTCTAGCTTGGAGGAGAATTTGCAGGGTGAAAGAAAGGGAAGGTTTTGAAAAGAAATACTTCTTTCTACAAAAGCCTTTTTTGTGCCTTCTAAATAAGGCAAACTTAATATGGGGCTCTTCCCTAGGATAGATTTCCAGTGGATGCATAAATCTAAATGGGAATAAAGAACAACATTTTTATTTTCACTAACTTTTGTCTCTTTTGTAATCCTTTGTAGTTTATCCTATGCACTAAAAAAAAAAAAAACCACATTATTCTGGAAAGGGTCTGCCAAAAGGGTCTTGACAGATCTTGATTTGACACTGAACAAAAGAAATCTATCCTTGAAAATTAAAAAAAAAAACCCAAAACAAAATTATACCTCTCATAAAGTTGTTCCAGGAAACCTCTATTAGTTCAGCAGCCCAGTTAACCCTGGAGGTTTTCTATGGATAGTGATTATCTTAGGTTGATAGAGCATCAGCAAATACTCGAGTGGGCATGGATTATATACTGGATCAATGGAGAAACTCCCCACCCTAAAAACAGCTTATTCGGGGAGATCTGCTTTGTTGCCAAGACTTCTCAGACCTCTCTACCATTCCTCAAGCCCTGCCAATAGTTACAAAGCACTTTGTTGAACATCTGGTACCTGTATTATACACATTTTGTTTGTTTCTAGCTCCAGCCTATTGTACCTGTTGGAGTGATGGTCTTTAGAATCTTTTTTTTTAAATTTTTTTTTTAAATTTTTAGGCAACTGGGGTTAAGTGACTTGCCCAGGGTCACACAGCTAGTAAGTGTCTAGTGTTTGGTCTGAGGCCAGATTTGAACTCAGGTCCTCCTGACTCCAAGGCCGGTGCTCTATCCACTGTGCCACCTAGCTGCCCCTTGGTTTTTAGAATCTTAAGACCTCACCTAGCTCTCATATTTCCTGCTTTCCCAATTTCTTTGTTCTAGAAAATCCTTCCTATAACTTTGTAAAGACTCTGTATCTATGTACAAGTGCACATATCTCCTAGTAGAATAGAAGCTGCTGGAGGGCAGTTTCCTCTTGATTTTCGTATCCTCCTGCCTGACACAAGACCATGAAAGTAGTAACTTCAAGTTTGCTGTTGTTGATCTCCATTTTTTTTTTTCACTTTTTTCCCTGGGGACAGTGGCTTAAACTTTCACTGCCTCAGTTGATTCATTTATAAAATGAGGATAACTGTCTTTGCCTTAACCTATTTCACCAAGTCTGGGAACAAAGCTCTTTGTAAAACTTGAAGAACAGTATAAATGTGAGCTGGCATGGCTAGTCTGTATGCATCGTGCTGGCCCTTTTCTGTGTTTTCCCTAACTGACTGCTTTATGCTGGGTATGCTTTTAAAAATATTTCCCAGGATTAACAGACTTAAGGGCTGGATGGAACCTTATAGATACCTATTTTAACCCTCTTCTTTTATTCATGTGGAAACTGAGGCTCAGAAAGCTGTTAACTTGCCCAGAGTCACGGGTAATTAAGTAATAAAGCCAAGCTCCAAACCCAGGCAGGACAGCTGGCTCTAATTCCAATACCTTTTCCACTGATTGGTTGTTGTCCTTTGTGCTCAAAGAGGACCAGAATGACATGACTATGTTGGGGTCAAGGTACAGTGTGTCCTACTATGGCTGATCAGACCAATATGAGCTTGGAAGGCCCTACCACATGTTGGGTACAAAAAATCTATACTCTATATGAACATTTGGAGTGAAGATGTTTCCATATCTGCCCATCTCATTTTTTTTTTAAGCTACTACAATTCTGCTTCATTCACAGAGGATAGCAGCTTCTTTGATGTGAGCATACCGTGCTGGGTGGTCCTGTGCCAATGTCTCTCCTGTCTCACAAGTGATTTCAAAGTTCTTCTGAGAGACCTTGAGGGTATCCTTGTATAGCTTCTTCTGACCTCCATATGAGCACTTGCCTTGTGTGAGTTCTCTGTAAAATAGTCTTTTAGGCAAACATACTTCAGACAGAGGTTTTTGAGTTTCTCTGTTTCTCTTTTTTTTTTTTTTTTGCTTAGCATCAATCCCTTCTTTAATCTACCTTTCCTCTAATTCCCCATCCTACCTTCTTTCTTTTTCTTCCTATATCCCTGTCGAGTGAAATGTATTTCTGTGCTATAACAGTCAAAATTAAGGTAGAGCAAGACACAAAGTTCTGAGCATGATCAATTTATTATTAAAGCACAAAATTTATCAATAAGTAAGATTTCAGCTTCCCCAGCAAAGCTAAAACACTGAATGAAG
Organism: Vombatus ursinus; assembly: GCF_900497805.2. NCBI lineage: Eukaryota > Metazoa > Chordata > Mammalia > Diprotodontia > Vombatidae > Vombatus > Vombatus ursinus. The sequence continues at coordinate 11,585,747 of NW_020940527.1, forward strand.
GGGATAACTTTCTTTTGCAGTTTTGGAGAATATAGAAAATAGGAAAGTTAGCATTAGAGATGGAAGATAATGTGATTGAATGGAAATTGGTAATGAGGTCTAGCAACAACCCCTTTCTTCCCTCCTGTGACTAAAGAATGTTCATTGTTTGAGTTCAGCTGCATCTGCAAGGACAGAGATAACAAACCAGACTTCTTTGGATAACAAATCAGACATCCTTGAAGCATAGCTTGGTGGTATCAAGATACTATACCAAACTCCCTAGTATCCACCTAACTTCTTCAAGGGTAACCAATTTTCTTGACACAAGCATAGAATCATGATTAAAAGAATTGGTTTTCTAAAATTTGCTTATTATAGGACAGCTGAATTTCTGAACTAAGTTCAGAGACAAAAAATTATGACAGGTAGCTACTTAACAAAATCAATTAATTGTAAAAAGAATCAATGAAAAGAAGACACATAATCAATTTGATAATTTCAGTAGCTAATTGCCTATCTGTGGATATATCACTCATCCTTACAGGGGAGAAGTTTTGTTAACCTTTTGGGGGGAATTCTCTTTAGGACCACTGATTCTGATTCCTAACCTTTGGGGCAGGGTGGGGATGGGAGGAACATGTCTTGAGATTCCCCAGTCTTTTTTATTGAATGTCAGTTGTACAAAGATCAGCTTCTCATTTACCCCCAGGTTGGCATTGGACTGATGAATTATTTGATCAAGGCAACTTTCAAAAACCATATGCTAAGCTGTAAGGGGCTGTGATCTGTTAAGGGAAGCCATACCTATACAAAAAGTATGCATTTGACATGATTTCATTTTCACATTTTTCAATTATACATAGAGACTCACGGAACATTAGCTGGAAGGGACCTTAGCAATCAGCTAATCCATCTGCCTTATTTTATAGTTAAGGAAACTGAGGCCAGAGAATTTAAGTGATTCTTAATACCCAACAGGGTAAAAAACTGCCTGTAAAATTGAGAAGGGTAGGCTAGAAAATCTCTAAAGTCCAGCCTTAAAATTCTATGGTTCTGTAATTCTTGAGTTTCTCTAGATAGATGACTATCCCTCCCTGACTTTAGTTTCAATGAAAGTTTGTTTTTTGCTCTGAATAGATATTGTCTATGCTGCAAAGATTTGTGTTTTTACTTTGATGGTGTCTTGCCTGTGCACCTTTTATTTTTTTTACCATGAATGTTTAAAAAAAAAGTTTGTCCAATATTTACTGCAAAATGTGAATAGCAGTAGTGTGGCTCTTGACACCCTATAACTTACACAAATTGACAGAGTTTTCATAAGATGAAAATCAACAGTGTGCCCCCAGTGTAGTTAGACTTGTCTATACCTTTATTTGACTGTATATATAAAGATGGTGGGCCCTTCCTAGAAGAAAATGTGAGGAAATTGGACAAAATGTGTTAATGGTATTCTCTGTGCTGGCTGTTTTGATATGTAGTTCTGGCAAGAAAGTAAGAGATTAGAATTCTTAGCTTCTATTGTAGATAAAGTAACTGCAAGTAGTAACGAAAGCTGGTGATTGTAGAGGTTGGCTGGATCCAAGTTTGAACTTTATTTTAAAACAATATCAGAAGAGTTTCTCTGACTTAAACAGTTTCCATTTAAATTTTCTCTCCTATACCCCATGGTATTGGGAATAACACTTTAGGCACTGGTTTGTGCTGTTGCTTTCCTTATTTCCTTTTCCTTATTCCTCATTAAGCTCTTCATTTAGGAAAAGTATAATATTTGTGTTAGAACCCGGGCTTGGTGGCATTGGGATCTCTTTGATCTGGGGGAGCTTAACCAGGAGTTCAGACAGACCCAAAGGATTAAACAGACTTTGGTGGCTTGAACATGGGAACATGACCAGCATTTGGTTATTTTAGAGAACTAGGAAGAAAAGTCTGAAGGTTGGCCCAGAACTTGGAGGTGAAAGAATCCATGGGAGAAAGGATGAGTGAGATGTCGATTCCAAACCAAGTCAGCATACTCTCCAAGAGTGGGCAGGACAGGCAAACTGCAGAGGGTTGAGTTAGTTAAGATTGGAGTTGAATTGTAGTAGAGCTAGTCATAGAGACATTAAGGTTTAGAGATGGAAAATTCAATCCCTGTGGTACCCAATAGGGAAGTTAAGGAGCAGCCCAGTTTCTAGGGAACTGAGCTGGAAGGGAAGGAGCAAAATCACAGGCTAATCAAGGGGGAACGTAATTACTCGGGCTTGAGGTAGGGCTTCAGTCAACTGCAAGATTAGCCCTGAAATTTTAAGATGCAGTTATAAGAATGAGCTAGTTTCTAAGGTACAGCTGGACCTAAAGGTAACAGTTAACCGAGCTGTTTTGTTTAGAATAGGAGTTCGTGTTCATGACTTAAAAATCCTTGCCCCCCCCCCCCCTAATTCTATTTCACTATGATTGGTTTCCTTAGTAATTCTGTGGCTTTTGTTTTGTTTTGGTTTTGAATGTATTTAAAAACATTCTGAGGAAGTCTCACAGTCTTCATCACATGGTCTGAGGTGGAGGGGGGAGCTGGGACACACAAAAAAGGTTAACAGCCCCTGTTTTAGAGGGATGCTGGGGTAGGCTGTGAAAAAATGTCTTTGCAGAAATTTTCTTTTGTTGGAATTAAATGAAAGTAGGAAAAATGGGGAAGTTTCAAAATTTAATATCAAGCTCTTTATGATTGGGATTTGAAATGTAGCAAGGACATTTTTCTTTGTGTGATCTGTTTGATTATGTGATCTTGGACAAGTTGAGAGACTGGTAGCATTACCATACTCTGATGCCAGCTTGAGTAAGTCACTTCACATCTCTCTGCCTCAGTTTCCTCCATTCAGTGGGCTAGCCTCTTCCCTCCTTGCTACCTAGGGTCATTGGCTCCCTGTTGAGCTCTGTGCTTAAGGCAGGCATCAAAGAGAAACAGCATTTAGGACAAATGAAAGTAGATGTCAGATTGCTTGGGAAAGTAAGAGCCAGAGGCAGATGTAAACCATATTGCTGTCTGGTAGGTAGAAAGTTTATGTGAAATGTTTGGCACCCATGATCTAAATACTGATTTTTGTTTTTTCATGTGAGGTGATGAACAGTATTCGAGATTGCTTTGTGACTGGAAAATGGGAAGCAGGTAAAGATGCACAGAAATTTTGGATGATGATGGTAAGTAATTAGCCAAATGTTTAGCAAATAACTACTCTGAGAAGGGACAATGACACACAAAAAGTGGAGATCCCTGCCATATTTGGCAATGTTCTCCTCCCCCCTCCCCCCCATGAATTGCCTTTTCTGTGTGCCTGTTATATTCGTCCTGTCAAATGACTATAAACTCTTTGAGGAGAAGGACTGCTGTATTTTTGTCTTCCTTGTTCATGGTAGGTGCTTAATAGATGATGACTTTCATTTGTTGAAAAAAGGCAGAGAATGCAGAACTCTGCCTGGCAAACAAAAGAGGAAAAGCGGGGCATGTTTCTATATAGTGGCTCTTGAGAGAAAAGTGTCAGGTGATGGGGGCTCAGTATGAAGTATGTGGAATTGTGGGTTTCATAGTAGTCTTTTGATGGTTCTTTTTTTACAGAAGAGCTCTATGGTGACTTTGAAGACCTGGAGATGGGGGATGTACACAAGGGAAAATCTGCTGAGCTAAAGGAGGAAGAGGAGGAGGAAAAGGAAGAGAGGAGGAGGAGGAGGAGGGGGTATGCTTTGATCACCTTTCAGATATGGCCCACTTCCTAGCACAAAAACCCCTTGTGTAGAAAGATTTACTGTCTCTGTGGTCAGGGGAGAGGCAGGGTGCCATATTGGATCTTCCCCTATTTACTAAAAAAATGGGAGTTGAAGCAGGAATTTTCTGAACATTCTTATTGGTTGCTATTACCCTCCATCACTAGGAATTTTTGAGTTTTTTTCCTTCATTTAAAGGGGATCATACAAAATTGCACAGGAAGCAGCCACAAAGTTAATTGTCCTTTAGCCTATCATTCCTCCTTTCTTTTAATAACTGATTAATAGCTTAGTTTGGATGAGGCAGTCCATGGAGTGCCTTGAGACTATCCTTAACCACTTTTCATTTAACATTTTTATCAGCAATTTGAAGGAGAAACACAGATGTTACATTTAACAAATTTATGGATGTTAATATATTGGCAGACAGAAAGGGCATTAAAAATTTTGATAGCCTGGAATTATGAATCACATTTAATAAAATGAAATTCAATAAGATCAAGGCTTTCATTTTCTTATCTACAAAAATGGAGGTATTGGATTAGTTGATCTCTGAGGCCTTTTCCAGGTTTGACAGTCTAGGATTCTGAATGTAAAATTCTATACTTCAGAAAATCAGATACATTGTTTAGACCATGGTACCTGCAGCTAGACCTCAGGATTTTTTGTTTTAGTTGACTGCAAATTTAAAATGTCAGAGTGTTGAGTCTGCCAGAAAGCTATTATAGCTTTAGCCTAAACATTGTAATTTCTGAATGAAATCTGTGACTGCCTGCCCTCTCTGTTCTGTGGAACTCAAACATGCCAGGTCTGGAGTGTTAGGTTCAGTTCTCCCTTCTACACTTAGGAAAGATGTTGCTAAGCTGGTGAATGCCCAGAAAGGGTGACCAGGAAGATGAAGAGCCTGAAAATCATGTCACATGTGGACTAGTTGAAAGAATAGAAATAACTTAGAGAAGACTGAAGGTTGAAGAAATAATTGAATAATTGTCTTCAGTTATTGGAAGAATTGTTATGTGTGTGGAAATGACAAGAAAGCAAGTTTTGACTCAGTTTCAGGGAACTCTTTATAATAATTAGAACTCCTCAGAAATAGAATGTGCTGCCTGTGCCAGAAGAAAGTGTTCAGGCAAAGGGTGACTGACCCTTTGTTGAAGTCTGCTAGTGTTAAGTGTTAGTGTTAAGTCCTAGGGATAACAAATCCCAGGAAGCAGAGAAGAGAGCAAGCTATTGACTCAAGAGAGAGAAAACTCTGGCAATCCAGGCAGGCTCTGCAGAAGAAAAGACCCTGTAATACCAGCTGAGCAACCCCTTCTGCAGAGACACTGCCCCCAGGAGAAGATGTGTGAGGATTCAATGAAGAGAGAAAGGAATTCCGGCCTCTGCAGTACTAGGTGTTCTGAGTCTTCCTTTGCCACAAGTTTTTCATACACATATTCCTCACTGTCATTGTATTTTATGTTTGAGCCCATTCTTCCCAAGGATATTGTTTGTACTTGTGGGAGGGTGCAACACAGTTTCATGGGAGGCATGTTTTATTTTGTTCTTCCTGTTCTATCTTAATAAATGCCTTTGCTAAGAGCTAATTGTGTCTGTTGGCTGATTATTTATGAGAAGCACACCAGTTGGGGCTCAATGGTTTTAGAATGGCAGAACTACTGGGGTACCCCTAGAAACTTGTGTAGATACTCCTCCTGGAAATCCAATATGTAAACCTGAAAGTAAAAGATATGGAGTACCCCCTTAAAAGTGTTAGGTATGCAAAGCACTCTACAAACTTGATGATGTGGGAAAGCTCATACAGAGAATCCTGTGATTCAACTCCATAGCCTTCTTATCATCCTTGATATAAGCCAGGTAAGGACTGATAGAAACTTGAAGTCCTTGGGGAAACCTTTCTTTTTGAAGTAACAGATGATGACGTACTCATAGGCCTAGGTGAGGAAGTGGGAAATACTGTGCTTGATGTGAATACTCCTTTAGATGGTCCATGAAATGAGTTCCATATTACTTGATTTACTTCTCGGATGTGACTGCATAGAAGACAATTTCCAGGAAGCCTTGGGGGGGTGGAGAATGTTCAGAAACAGATTCTGGACATGTCCATCTTTGATGAGGACCACTGTTTCTTGTGCTTGGGTCTAACGCAAGCTTTGAAATGTGCTTTTTGGATATTCAGGCCAGTTGGGGGTGGGGGTGGGGGTTCTGCCAGCAGCCAGCCAGAGCTGTACGTACCAATTAGCCTTTGGAATCAGTCAGTTTCTTATGACATAGAACTCAGTGATTCCAGGAAGGCTCCTCTACCATGGGGTCCCATCCCTTCCTACCTTTGTTGACAGCATACTGGTGTCAGGCTTAGGTATGGCTGCAGGGTCTGTGATGGTCAACATGAGCTCATCGACCACTTCTATGGGAATTTCTCATTACTCTTGGCTTTGCATCTTCCAGGACTTTCCATTCTTCAGGTTCAGGTTCTTGGGGAGGCTTCCTCTTCTCACATGGCATGGACAATGCCCCTCCTGGGTCCAGGCCAACAGAGATATTGCAGCCACCCTGATAAATAAATGGGCACTTTGCCAATTCAGCACTGGAAGAACCACCAGAGCACTAACTGTCCCATGCAGGGGCAAGCATGGCAAGACCTGCCTCCCAAATTGGAGACTTTTCCCCTTAAATCCCTTTCTCCAACATAAACTTAGGGAAATGGGTAATGATAAATGGCTTTTTCTCTGACCCCAGTTTGTCATTCTCTACCTGAAATTTCTCTAGCAGCTATCTGTGGGTAACAGTAAAGATGGACAAAAGGAGGCTGCCATTAAAGATGCCCAACAAAGTGAATGGTCTCATAGCAGAAGAAGCTGTCACAGCCTTGTGGGATATGACAGTAGCACAACCTTCTGGTGTAATTGACCTTGTAAGTCATACATCTTCACCCTGAGAACTCTGCTGCAATAGGGCAGGAGCCTCCAGTTTCCATTAGTTAAGGCAGAGCAGGAACATTTTGGAGAGAGCTCAAACATCTGTGCATTTCCCACAGGACCAGGTGCCTGAACTCAAGCATCGTGAATGGGGTAGGCTGAGAGGACACCATAGTTTCTCTGCCTTCCTGGCTGGGAGCACAAGGAGATGTGCCACCCTCTAGTTGGTGTGCTGCTGCTGGCTCAGGCTTGGATGAGCTGGGTTCACGCTGGCCCTGGGCACCCCACTCCCTGAAAACTCGGCTGGTGCCAGAGCCAGGGCAAGGGCTGGGATTGGAGCCAGTAGCTGCAGAGTCAGAAGCTAGGGGAGTGGGCTTGTGAGAGCTCTGCCATAGCCTCCCCTCAGCACCAGGTGGTGCTGAGTGGAGCATGCAACACAAGGGCCTCCCCCAAAATCTTTTTTCAGAAGTCCAATGTTCTCAAGTATCATCACAAGCCCCTAAAACAGTGCCAAATACTACCTACAAGTCACTGAACCAAACACTCACATACAAAGTACATCTCCCCAGAGTTCATAACAGTTCTGTGGCCCAGTGGATGGAAGACTGGGCCTGGAGTCAGGAGGACCTGAATCCAAATGCAGTCTTAGATTCTGAGCAAGTCACTTAACCTTTGTTTCCCTCAGTTCCTTCAACTGTGAAATGGAGATAATAATCGCACCTACCTTACTTGGTTGTTGAAAGCATTAAGCACAGAGCCTAGCACATAGCAGGTGGTCTAGAAATGCTTATTCCCTCCCTCTTTTTTTCAAGGAATTGCCATTCTCTTTGGGTGATACAATATGCAAACTAGTAAGTATGGTCTGGATACTTTTGAGGAGAGTACTACCAAGGCGGAAAAGAGAATTTGATTCCAGTTCACAATGAACCTCAATGTGTTATATTTCACAATACATTGCAGAGGGTTGCAATAAACTTATACTTTATTCATTCATTCATTCATTCAATGATCATTTTTTTAAAGACCAAAGTAAAGACACTGAGTATTTGAACAGAATGCTGGAGCATTCTGAACTAGTAAAAAACCTCCTTAAAACCACCCAGAAACAATTGCCCCAATTGAAGGAATGCTGCATAAGCACATTCATTCAAACTCTGGAAACAGCATCCTGACCCTACACTCCCATAGGAAAAATGGGAACAAAGACAGCTCACTCATCAGAAGGCTTCCTGTCCTCTGGAAGTGGGTTGGGGTCCACCTTCCTTGAAGAGACTCTGAAGACCCTTTCCAAATGGCAGTGAGGGCACCCTTTTGTGAGATAATTCTATGCCTTCTCTCCAGGGGTCAAGTGGCATCCAACAGGAGCCCCACCTCCTTTAATTTTCTCCAGAACTTTGTATTTCTCCATCAGCGTGTTTTCCCCACCTCTCCCAAGAGAATAGAAGCTCCTTGGGTCCAGAGACTTCTTCACCCTCACCCCCTTTGAATTCAACACACAATTAGTTGTTTCATAAGTACAACCCAAGTGCTGGGACACTGATTTTGTTTTTTTGGGTTTTTATTTTTTTTTTGTATGCTAAGAAAAAATTAAACTCCCTGCCCTGTAGGAGGTTCCATTCTACTGGGGTCAGGGACTGGGAGGAGGGGTAGAGTCTAGAGAAAATTTCTACACAAGTAAATACAAAGTATATGCTAAGCAATTACAAGAAAGAGGCTGGTTTTGTCCTTGGATTCCTCCAAACCTAGTGTAGGCACGTAGTAGTCAGTCAGCAGGCATTTAGGGAAGACCTCACTGTGAGCCAGGCCCTGGGTTGACTGCTGGGGGTACAGAGAATGGTTTTTGCCTTGAAGGAATGATCCCTGTAGCTGAAGGAGTTTACCTTTAACCTAGTCTTAGGCATGGGACCTGTGACTTCATTGGCATCATGAACTCCTGAGAGAGAAAGGTCCCTCTATCAAGGCAAATTGGTATTTCCTTACCCTTACTTCCTCCCCGGGGGTAGGGGACCCCCCCCACCTATGTGCTACCTTACAATATTGCTTACAGCCCTGAGAGGTGACTTGGTGAGATAGTCTGGGACAGAGTCCTTTGAGGACTGGGTTAGTGGAGCCTATTGGCAGCCCACAGTCTAGCCAGTACAGATTATTTTGTGTGTTTTAATGATTCTTTTTTCTTCAAAATTGAATGAAGCCTTGTCATTTTTCCCAGACCAGCCCTCTTCATTCAGCTTCCAGACTTGTAAAACAAGGTTTCAGAATTGTAGGGATAGGGACTGGACTTGGGAATTCACTGACCTAGGGGAATTCCCCATGAAGAAATTTCTTCTAACTAATGAGGCAAGTTAACACCTTCTCTGCACTTTAAAGTTTTAGCCTCATAGCTTTCCTGTTGTCAGGCTTATTTAGGTTCATTTGGCCAGTGTCAACTTTGTTGTTTTTATTGTAGTTATTACGTCACTTTTCAGTTATGTTTGACTCTTCATCCTCATTTGGGGTTTTCTTGGCAAAGATGCTTCGGTGGTTTGCCATTTCCTTCTCCAGCTCATTTTACAGGTGAGGAAACTGAGGCAAATGGGGTAGAGTGACTTGCCCAGGGCCACATAGCTAGTAAGTTTCTGAGGCCAGATTTGAAACCAGAAAGATGAGTCTTCCTGACTCCAAGCCCTGCCCTCTATCTAACTGGTCATCCAGTTGCCCAAATTCAACTTTCCTTCTGTTGTTTCAGTTGTTGGGGATGAGGGAGGGAACCACAACTGAAGTCCAAGTTTACACCTACTTCTTCTGAGTACTTAGATAAGAGGTCCCACCTTTCCTCGCCAACTTCGGTTTTAACCCACCTAGTAGACTTAGTCCTTTGTAGGAGGTACTTATTCCTATATCAACTGTGAACCTGCCTTCAGAGAGCACCTCCAGAAAATAAAAGGAGGCAGGGCTCTTGGTTTGTATTGGTTGGAACTTGAAGGGGCAGTATAAATCTCCCAAGCCTCAGTGCTCCTTCATTACTTCCTACTATTTGTGTCTGATCCTTTGTCTCCAAGAAAGATGGCCACCAACCCAGCACCAGAGGAGAAGAAGCTGGATTCCTTTAGTAAGTCACATACTCTCAGTTCTCAAAGCCTGCCTGAAATTTATTAACTTTTCTCTGAGGATGATAGGAAAGTTTCCATATGGTATTTCTATGGTTTGATTGAATTTCAACTTTATTTCTTCAGTTGAGGTGATAGTTTTTGAGTTAGTTTTAGAAGATCTTTATTAGTTCAAATTTTCCCTCAGCTTCTGCTCTAGCACAAAGTGCCATGTCCTTGGCCCTTGAAGAAATGGTCATTGAAGGAGCTAAATCTCTTACTGGGTCTATTGTAACCCTGTATGGTTAATTGTGAAACATTACATTGAGATTCTCATTTTTTTGGAGATTCTCTCTTTCTCCTTTTTTTTTTTTAGTCATTTCTGACTTTCTGTGTCTAAATCTTTGTAACCCCATTTGGGTTTGCTTAGCAAAGATCCTGAAGTGATTTGCCACTTAATTCTGCAGCTCATTTTCCAGCTGAGGAACCTAGGCAAACAGGGTTAAGTGATTTGCCCAGCATCACACAGCTAGTAAGTGTCTGAGGCCAAGTTTCAACTCAAGAAGATGAATCTTCCTGACTTCAGGTCCACTACCCTCTGCACTGTACCACCTAGTTGCTCAGCACAATGTAGTGGCTATTTAATAAATGTGGAATTTAGAAGGTAGCTCAAATGTTGAGAGGCAAGCATGGCATCATGAGTAAAAATCTGACCTTGGAGTTGTAAGATCTGAGTTCTAGTTCTGCCTATGATACAGTCTGGCTGGGTGACTCATTGGGATCATATATCTGGAGCTGGGAGAGGCCTTAATCCAGGTAAATCCCATCATTTAAAAAATGAGGGAACCCAAGACATAGCTGATAACTCATATAACATGGCAAAACTATGGAATAATTGGAGAGGGGGAATGAGGACTGAGGAAGGGAAGATCCTTGCCAGCCAGGAGTGGGATGGTAGAGAAGGCAGTTACCATGGAGGAGGTAGAAAGGGAGGGAGGATGTCAAACCCCAACATAGGGGGAGGGGATTCCAGGTGTAGAGAATGCCTGAGTAAAGGCACAGGGGTGGGAGAATCAGAGACTGGTTGTTCAATTTGACTGGAGAATGCAGGAGAAAGCTGGAAAGGTAGGTTGGTTATACATTATTTAGAGCCTTGATATCAAGTAAAGGAACTTAATGAGAAGATCAGCATAGAAGGAGAAAGGGAAAGAACTTTAGAGGTCAGCCATTCCCATTCCTTTCTACAGATGAGGAAACTGAGGCCAGAGTAGTTAATTGACTTGCCACCAGGTTCAAAGGCCTTTTGGCTCCAGATACACTATTTCTTCTTCCTTCTCTCTGTAGGCAATGAAGAATGAATAAAAGGTTCCTGGATTTTTTTGGGGGGTAGGGAGAGGAAGAGAAGACAATTAAATTCTGCTTGGCCAGTATTGAGCAGGGTATATTGGATAGGTGTGGAAGCAGGGAATCTTTTTAGGAGGGTCATGTAATAGGAAAGCCAGAAGTAAATAAAAGCTTGATTGGCCTAGAAGTAGTGGGAATAGAAAAGAGGGAAGAGATGCCAGGGACACAGTAGAGACCTAAGGACAGACTTATTTCAATACTCAAAGTACAAGAAGAAAAGGTAGAAGTGATAGGCAAAGGTAGGGAGAAAACCATGTCAGGGAAACCAAGGCAGGGTCAATTGAAAAAAGCCCAGTTGTGTCCATGTTTGCAGGGAGGCTGATTGAAGGCTCAGAGTTATTTATTCCAAATCTGATCTAGTAAGGGAAGGAAATGCTCCTGGTTCTGTAATCTAACTCTCCAATTCTTTTCCTCCCTTTCCCTTAGATTACAGTTCTGAGTCAAGAAGAAGAAAACGGACAGTGTTTAATAGAGAACAAGTAAATATTCTTACAAAGTATTTTGAAAAGAACTGCTATCCTGGCGTAGAAGAAAGAGAGCAACTTTCCAATCTGATCAATATTCCTGAGTCTCGAATACAGGCAAGTAGAGAGCTTACATCTATGTGTTATAAATATGGAAATGACAAATTGTGTGTGTGTGTGTGTGTGTGTGTGTGTGTGTGTCTTTAAAGTTCTAGTGGAGATAGCATGAAATCTATCTAAAATAAAATCCTTCACTTCTTCTCCTTTCCATACACCAAATCAAAGTCCTGCTGTCATTCCTCATTGTGGAATGGAGGAAACTCTTAGCTCCTTTTTAAAAATTTTAAATTTAATATTTGATTGAACAATAAAAAATCACTGCTATTTCCCAATACTTCTTCCTACTCCCGACAAATTAGACCCTTTGTGGTACTGTATTGCTGAGAACAGTTAAGTCAGTCACAGTTTATCATTGTACAATATTGGTGTTATCCGGTACAATGTTCTGGTTCTGCTTCATTCATTTTGCCATCAGTCTGTGTCAGTCTTTCCAGGTTTTTCTAAAAGCATCATGCTCAGTGTTTCTTATAGGACAATGGTAGTCCACTACAATCATTTACCACAACTTGTTAGCTATTCCCCAAAAGATGGGCATTCCCTCTATTTCCAATTCTTTGTCACCACAAAAAGAGCTGCTATCAATGTTTTGGTATAAATAGATCCTCCCCTTGCACCCTGCCTTTTTATCTCTTTGGGATACAGACGTAGTAGTGGTAAGCAATACCACTTTAAAGAAACAAAAACCTATCCCTTTTTGCCACAAAGTAAAAATTAAATTGAAGTCTGGTTAATGTGTATCATCACATTTCTTCTTCTCCTCACTCAGGTTTGGTTTCAAAATAAAAGAACCAGGCAATCAACACAACCAAAAAAGCGAATGTCTGAGGCTTTCACTAGCTCAAGGAAACGGATGTGCCTGGAAAATTTATCTCCAAGTCCAATTCTGGAAGACAACATCTCTGAGCAAGAACATGTGATACCCAATATATCCTGGTACCCTTCCTGGGCAGGTGAACCCAGTCAGGAAGTTGGCACAAGGAGTGGCTGTTCCTTTGAGAGGAGGCATATGGCTTCAACCACTGAGGCTGCTTGTTTAAATGGAGGAGGCATTTCCCAGAGCCATCCTTTTTTCTCCTCCCGAGCTATGAGACCATTAAATGAACTTCATCCTTCTCGCCTTCTGAGGCCAGTGTCCCAGGGAAACTCCAGCCAATGGGAACCTTCCTGGGCCCTGCAGGGAACACAAGGGCCAGAGATCTATGGCTCATGTACCTCCCTTTATGGAGGAGTGAAGCCCCCACTGCATCAGCAGCAACAGAAATGGACAATGGGCCAGTTGTACCCAAGTTATGACCCAATGCCTTTTCCATATGCAGAGGAGCCCCTACATCAGCTGAAGCAGCAACATCCCCAGCAACATCCCACATCCCACGTACAGCAGCGGAGCCCATATCAACATCAGTCACCACAGGAGTTTCAAGGCCAGACACAGCTAGCACCATTGCTGAGAGAGGAAGAGCAGCTGAATGAATTGTTCCCTTCTTTTAAACAGCAAGAACTGCATCCCATTGATCTATCCAAGAGAACTGATGGACTTGGGTCTACTTTGTTTCCTCCTGATAAACATCTGAAAGCCCCCCTGGGAGATCTGGCTTCCCCTCTAGGAGATCTCGCTGCCCCCCTCGAAAATCTGCCTGAAATACCAGATGCCGGTTCCATGAATCTCATGTTTCTAGATGCCTTGTCATTTGTGTTAAATGATGAATCCTGAATAACATGAAGATTGTGGGTCTTGACTCATTCAAGGATTATGGATACCATGGGGTGATAGTCACTCTAATAAAATCCTTCATTTTGCTTTGTCAATTAAGGTCATAATGAGTCCACATATGCTTGAGCAGGTCCAAGGCCAAGCTGAGTGGTGGAAAGGGGTTGTGATTGTTTGGGGTTTTGTGTATTTAGTTGGTGTTCTGTGGGGTCTGTATTCATTTCAGAATTAAGCTGCCACTTGAGTAACAGGGTTTAACACTACTAAGAGGAACATTATCTTCTCAGTGTCCCCAGGAAACTCTCTAAGACCACAGTTTCAGGGAATGTTCACTTGTCCCCCCAGGAGCTCCTTCCACTCCAGGAACCACAGGACTCAGGTCTCCATTCCATAATTATCCATCATGTTTGAGACCTCACAAAAACCTGTCACATTTGAGGATGTTTAAGACCTATGTATCAGACCATCATAGAGAATCAGTGCAGACCACTGGGAGAGGCAATTAGACCTGTGTCTGATGAACTACTGGGTTCTCCCCAAGTCACCAGAAACTAGCCCAGAATTGGGAGTATGGACCAGTGTACCCAAAAGACTTCCTGTATTTCTTGTTCAATGAAGCAAGACTATATGTGGGGAAAGAATATTAGGGGTTAAGTCAGGGGACACAAAGAGGTTCACCTGATTGTGCAGCAACTGTCCTCATGGCCCATAAAAGCAAGCTAAGCTGGAAGTATCCAGGACTGTCATCTCTTTTTTTTTTGGTCTTTGTTTGTATCTATAAGACTTTAGATAATGACATAATAGGCTCCTAATAAATCTTTGTTGCCTTAACTTGACTGTCTTCCTTTCTACCTTTTAAGCACTCTCTCTCTTAGACTTAGAGTGAAGAAAATTGGGGATGGGGGTGAATATGAAAGGAATTTCTCTCCCTTGACTTATACCTGTTATGGTGGATGGTCACAGGTGGGCAGAACTTAGGTTTATCTGGGTGAGCCTCAGCCTGGATTTCAAGGTCCCAGATACCACTTCTTTTATGTCTCTCTTCACATGAGTAAGGTGACCAAACCATGATCCTGAGGTGAATGGTTTTAGCCTTTAGGGTAGTTAGCATCATAAATGGAAAGTCAGAGATCCTGGATTCTGACCATTCCTTGGCCAATATGCAGTGATCTCTGCAACAACTTTTTCGGAGTAGACGATCACACTCTCCTGAAGAGAAAGTACTAAAAGTCCAAGGATTAAAAGTCCAAACCAACCACCCTGAAACCGTACCCTCTGGTGACAGACAACCTCCTGGTAGATGGCAAGAGTCATCTATGTTTCTTAAGGACAATGTAGCAATGCTGAACCAGTGGATAATTATGGAGGGCCTTCCATGCACAAAGCACTAACATAATCAGTGGTCTCTGGGAGTTTGCAACTCAACAACTCAGTCATCATTTATGATGCCCTTCCTCTCTTGTGGCCAAGCAGAGGAGAGCCCATCCTAACGGATGACCGCTCTTCAGGTACCTGAAGCCAGCTCTCCTGGTATCCCTCACCCAAGTCTTCTCATCTCCAGGTTAGACATTCAAAATTCCTTGAAACAATCTTTCTAGGGCTAAGCCTTTCATCTGAATCAATCTTCAATTTAATCCAATAAGCACTTATTAAGCATCTTTTACATACAGGCACCATGCTAAGGCTCTAGGGAGACAAAGACAAAAAAATGAAAATGGCCCCTGCCCTTTGGGAGCTCAAGTTCTCTTGGGGAAAACATCCAAGTGAGTCCAAGGTCCTTCATTACCTTGATTGGTCTTAGACCCTAAACTCCCAGCTGAACAGCACTGTTCCATCTACACAATACTTCTTTTGCCTGGGAAGTGGTTCCTGTTTTGGGTCCTGGAAGATATTTTTCTTGGGTTAGCATCAGAAATAATTTTCTTGTTGATTGGACCTCTATTTCCACAAGAGGGGAGGGGCAGCTAGGTGGTGCAGTGGATAGAGCACCAGCCCTGAATTCAGGATGACCTGAGTTCAAATCCGGCCTCAGACATATAACACTTACTACCTGTGTGACCCTGGGCAAGTCACTTAACCCCATTGCCTAGCCAAAAAAAAAAGTTTATCCACAAGATGGGAGTGGATAGTAAATGAGGAAGTGGTAATAGTCAGGTTTGGATTTAAGGCTGAGAGTATGAAGACAGTAATGTGAAATATCTAGAAAGATAGGTTGGATGGAGCCAGATGGTGATCTCTGGGAGTTTACAACTCAACAACTCAGTCATCATTTATAGTGCCCTTTCTCTCTTGTGGCCCATCCTAACAGATGGCTGCTCTTCAAGCACTTGAAGCCATTTCTCTTGGTGTCCTTGCCCCAAGTCTTCTTATGTCCATATTAGACATTCAAAATTCCTTGAAGCAATCTTCCTGGGGCTAAACCTTCTACATTAAAGGATCAGAGAGGCTTGGAATATGATATTCCAGAGGGCAAAGGACCTATGATTGAGGCTTGTCTAGAACTGGTCAGGGTCCTTTCATTCCTTTACCTTTTCCTTCCCCAGATGCCCTCTTCCCATTTCTGGAGTGCCTGGGAAAATTTCCACTGTAATCTGCCTTACTCCCTCTTTGAAGTAGCTGAGCCCTGGGTCCACTTTCCAAATCAGAACCTATTTGCATTCAGTCAATTTCATTATTATCTCCTTCCCCTTCTTGAGATGGAGGAAATTGGCAAAGAATCCTGGGATTCTTCTCCATCAGTGTGGCCCTCTACTGATTCTTGGTATAAGCCAGGTAAGTACTGTTTGAACTTTGACGTCCTTGGGGAAACCTGGCTTTTTGAAGTAACAGATGATGACTTCCCCACAGACCTAGGTGGGGAAGTAGAGGGTACTGTCCTTGATGTGATACTGCTTTCGGTGTCTAAGACATAAGTTCCATATCTCTTGATTTGCTCCTTGAATGTGAGTACACAAAAGACAGTTTCTAGGAAGCCCTAGGTGGGTGAGTAATATTCAGAAGCATATTCTGGACCTGTCCATCTTTCATGAAGGCCAATGTCTCTTGTATGTTGGACCAGACACAAGCTTGACAAGCTTGTGTTTTTTGGATAGTCAGGGAAGCTAGTGGGGGAAAAAAAAGTTCTGCAGGCAACCAACGAGAGCTGTACTTTGCTTGTATTCTTAAGAGTATAGTAGTTTGTTGAGGAGAAATTCCAAAGTTATCTTTAAATAGTTTACAGGCACTAAACTTATTAAACAACAACTTAACACAATGTGTTTTTTTAATTTTTTTGATGATAAATAATGAGGCACTTGGCACCAATGCAGCACTGGCAGAACCCCCAGGGCACTAATTGTGCCCCTGAAGAGACAAGCATAGCAAGACCTGCCTCCCAAATCAGAGACTTTTCCCCTTAGATCCCTTCCTCCAACGTACATTTAGGGAAATGGGTAATGAAAAATGGCTTTTTCTCTGATCCCAGTTTGTCATTCTCTACCCATACTACTCTAGTAGGTGTCTGTGGGTAACAGTAAAGATGGCCAGAAGGATGCTATGACTAAAGATGCCCAACAAAGTGAATTGTCTCATAGCAGGAGAGGCTGTCACAGCCTTGTGGGATATGAAGGGAGCACAGCCTCCTGGTGTAATTGATCTTGTATGTCAAGACATCATTGCTCTGGGAACTCTGCTGAACTGGGCAGATTTATAGTAGTTTCAGCAGAGTGGGAATATTTTAGAGAGTGCTCAAACATCTCTGAGGCTCCTTCAGTACCAATTGGGTGACCTTAAAGAAGCACCGTGAGTAGGGTAGGATCTTCCAATTTCCTGTGTATTTTATTTTACGCTTTTCAAAACATTACTCTTCCCTGTAATTCTGAGGGAGAGAGCTGGAAAGTAGATAGAAGACAGCCAAATGAAGATAAGAAAGCTCTATTAGGAGCCTTTTATGTCATTTCATTAGGACTTGCAGATAGGTACTATGGCGAAAAGAGATAACTGTCCTAGGAACATCCAGTTTAGCTTTTTGTAGACCATGAGGACAGTTGTTCCTCAGTCAGCTGAAGCTCCTTGTGTTCCCTGACCTTAGACTGGGTACTCCCTCGATCTAACTCCCAATATCCTTCCCCCACCTAGTCTTGCTTTGTTGAACAAGTCAAATAGGGAGTCTTTTGGGTACATGTTCTATACCCCCAAATCTGGGCTATTGTCTGGTGACTTTGGGAGGGTCCAGCAATTCAGACCTAGGTCCTAATTGCCTCTCACAGTGCCCTCCACAAATGTTGATAGCCACATCTCAGACACAAACTGGATAGTTTATTGTGAGAGCCTGAATATGGCAGAAATTCAATTTCAGGATACTCCAGTCTTTTCTGTACCTATCTTTCTTCTGTTTTCGAATTCAGGATTTTTTTTTCATACCCACATTATGTTTCCCAGTCCCTTGACAGAGTCCTTGGTTCTAGGTCATTATGAAATTATCCCCACTTCTGAGTTGGGTTTGGTGTGGAATGCAGGCCAGAGTCTTGTGATTCCTGAAGTGGAACAAGCTCCTGGGTGGTGGTAGTGGTGGTGGGGGGACTCCTTCACTGCAATTGAGCATTTCCTGAAACTATGATCTTGGAGTTGGCTGGGGACATTGAGAAGATAGTAATCCTCCTAGTAATGTTAAACACTGTTACTCAAGTGGCAACTTAATTCTGAAATGAATACAGACCCCCCACAGAAAACCAACTGAACACACAAAACCCTACACAAATTACAATCCATTCCCATCACTCAGCTTGGCCTTGGACCTGCTCAAGCACTCATGGACTCAATATACCCTTAATTGACAAAGCAAGATGAAAGATTTTATTAGAGTGCCTATCACCACATGGTATCCATATTCTTCAAATAAGTCAAGATCCATAGTCCTTATGTTACTGAGAATTCATCATATAAAACAGACAACAAGACATCTAGAAATATGAGACTCATGGATCTGGCATCTAGTATCTCAGATTTCCTGGTGGTGGTGGTAGGGAGCCATATGTCCAGAGTTGGGACTGGAAGTCACAAGTTGAGAGGGACAGCAGTCCCAATTCCATTAAGAAGAAGCAATGTAGACCCAAGCCATGTATCAATGCCATATACATGAGCAAGCAAGCCTCAAGGTTAAAGCCCTCCTCCTCTCTATTAAGCAGTCACTCCTTGGGCCAGCTTCCTGACTAGCTCACCTGCCCAGGAGGGGAACCTGAATGCATTGGGTGGTGTTAGCTCGAGGTAGGAGAGGTCCTCTTCAATAATTCCACTTGGAAACAGTTCTATTTTGAAACCACACCTAAGTAAAGAGAAGAAATGTAATAACATCCATTAACCTGACTTTAATTTAATTTTTTCCTTGTCATAAAAAGGGGTAACTTTTTGTTTCTTTAAACTGGTTTGATAGACAAATTGGTAAGACAATTCTCTTTTTGGTAGATTTCTTTATCTGATTATAAGAAAGTCTCAAGAAGACAAACTTGAAAAACAAAAACAAATAAATATCACTTTATTCCTTGAGGGATACTCCCACACCACTCTGCTTGATCTAATCATAGATTCCCAAAGTGGGTGATACCACCCCTTGGGGGTCACCGGACTGATCCAGCGGGGGCAGTAGTAGCCTGGGGTGCAATTGGGGGGCCTCGAATAAAAATAAGGAGGCGGTGAAGCATAAGGAAAGAAGATAAAATTTTTGAAAAGTTATTTGTACATGTTTCATCTGTTGTATAACAGAGTTAAAGTTGTAATGATTACATTATTTTCTAAATAAACACACAAAAATGCAAATTATAACCCATCAGTGGTCAAGTCCACCAACAGGTCCTAACAAGCAAGTGTTGGCAGGTGAGCGTATGAATTGTTGGGAAGTGTGGTATAGTCAGCAGGAATATGCACATGTAATGACTTGTTTACAGTACGATATTACAGTGTTATATGATGCAATATGTCTTGGAGTTGCCTGGGGATATTGAGAAGATAGTAATCCTCCTAGTATTATTAAACACTGTTACTCAAGTGGCAGCTTAATTCTGAAATGGATACAGACCCCCTCAGAAAACCAACTGAACACACAAAACACACAAATCGCAATCCTTTGCCAACACTCAGAAAGAAGACTTTTCTCACTCTCTGGAAATAGAGCCCCTCTAACATATACAACCCTCTCCTCACCAAAGTTCTCTAGATAAAAATCTCTCTCCCTATAAATCAATTACTATAGGAAATAAAGTTGCAAAAGCTCTATTCATATTCATTTCATAAGATTAAAAAATACCTTTTATAAAAGCTAAGAAGGGTAAAGAATATATCACGAGTTCAAGTAGATATGAAATCTGAATTTTTAAAAAATACTTTCCAGTTATTTATAAATGTTTTTTAACATTCATTTAAAAAATTTGAGTTCTAAATTCTCTCCCTACCCTGCCCCCTCATTGAGAAGGCAAGCAATTTGCTATAGGTTGTACATGTGCAGTTATGGAAGACATATTTCCACATCAGTCTTGTTGTAAAAGAAAATTCAGATAAAAAAAGAAAAACAAGAAAAGTTTTTCAAAAGTATACTTTATCTGCATTCAGACTCCATCAGTTCTTTCTCTGTAGGTGGGTAACATTTTTTAATCGTGAGTCCTTTGGAATTGTCTTAGATCATTGTATTGCTTGATACTAGCTAAGCCATTCACAGTTGATCCTTGCACAATATCACTGTTACTGTCTCCAATGTCCTCCTTGTGAAAATTGAATGTTAAAGTTCACCACAAGGAAACATAGAAGATATGGTCTGTTATGTCAGAAATAAGATAGCTTCAGGAGTTGATGTCTATAGCTTGACCTCTGGATTGTAAATGGCAACTGTGCATATCAGTACTTGATAGTGCTGCTGGGACAAGATAGTCCTATTCATGCAAGGGAAATTCTACAGAGGTGGGTTTGTTCTTGTGACAGTGAGAGATAGTTAGCCTCACTGGGCCCACTCATGAGTTATTGCCAGAGATAGGGTTCTTGGGCTGGAGGGAAACTGCTAGGGATGGTGTTTCTAAGGTCAGGGAGAAATTGGGGTCTGAGTACAGGCACCTAATCACCTCATGACTTTCATTACATAAAACGGAACAGTTTTTTCATAACCAGAAAGATTTCAATTAGGATAAGTGCAGCTCCTAATTGGGAAAAAAAATCTTCATATCAATTATGTAGGCTGATAAGGGTTTGATATTCAAGATACCCAGAACAATATTTCTTTTAACACTCAAAAATTTGTGATTCCACTATAAATTATAGTCTCAGTGAGGTTGCCTTCAAAAGATAGTTTGTACATGTCTTTCAGATGGGTTCAAGTGAAACTTCATATGCCAAACTCTTAGATTAAGAGCCCAGTGTAGAGGTCCTTGGGACTTTCAAATCAAGAGCCACCAATTGAGAGGATGCCCATCAATCGGGGAATGGCTGAGTAAGTTGTGGTATATGAATGTGATGGAACACTGTTGTGCTATAAGAAATGATAAACAGGCTGACTTCAGAAAAACCTGGAAAGACTTGTATGGTATGATGCTGAGTGAAGTGAGCAGAACCAAGAGAATGTTATACACAATAACAGCCACATTGTGTGATGACTAATATTGATAAACTTAACCTTTCCTGGCAATACAAGGATCTAAGACATTTCCAGAGGCCTTGTGATGGAAAATGCTATCCACATCCAAAGAAAGAACTATTGAATTGCTATTTTTTTTCTCTTCTGTTGAGTTTTGTTTCCTCTTTCTGATGGTTCCTCCTATTGGTTTTAATTTCTACTTACAACATCACTAATGTGAAAATATGTTTAATATGAATGTAAATGTATAGTCTATATCAGATTGTGAGCCATCTTGGGGAGGGTGGTGGGGAGGAAGGGGGAGAAAAAATTTAAACTCAAAAGCATATGGAAGTGATTATTGATAAATCAAATTAATAAAAAAATAAACAAAGGAAATTATAAAAAAATCAAGAGCCACCAATACACTGGCAAAAATGAAAGAAGATAGATCTCTTCTGATATGGAAATAATCTAGAAAGACAGTGAAATGAATAAACTGGAGCTCTATTATAATTGGTCCAACTAGTTGGGAAAGCAATGTTTTAAAGTTGACTGAACTGTTCCTATCTTTTGACCACTACTGGGCATTTACCTCAAAGAGATCAAAGAGAGAGGAAATAGTCCCAAAATTAATACGTACAGTAGCATTTTTGTAGTAGCAAGAAATTGTGAAGTACATCAGTGTTGGAAAGAACATTCCATGTTGAGTCAGCTCACCTGGGTCCTTAGGTTAATGCATCAGAACTCAGGGAAATCAGGGAAAACACCAAAAGATATCAGGGCTCAGGCTGATGGCATGATAAATATTGAATGAAGAAGACTCAGGAGAAAGTATGCTTCCCTGCTCTTAGTCAAGAGATAGCAAACTACAGAAGGATGCTTATGCTATCACACAGGGTCAATGAGTTGATTTGTTTTGATTAATTGTCCTTTGTTACCATGGAAGGTTCTATTTACCTGGGGTAGGAGGTAGTATTGGGAAAAGGCAGGGATTTTTTTATATTACTCATTAAAATGCTACATTTTAAAAAAATGAGACTGAGGGTTTCCTTACAATGAAGAATGTCAGGAGGACTCAGTGAAGGTGCCCAAATTGATATCAGTTCATTGATGTGGTGTGTGGCAAGAGGAGTCAATGTGGCATACTTTCATCCTACATATAATAGGAGTTTAAAGACACACACACCCAACACACATAATATATATAAATTGTAATTTCCATATGTACCCATGTACATGTATAGGATTGTGCATATAACATGCATGTACACACACACACACACATACACACACACATTCCCTCTCTCCCTCTCAACTAGCCTTTATTCTAGACTCAGAAATAATAATCATCTTGGAAAGTTACTTCTTTCTTCTATACCAGGATACCCATTCTTTTGAAAATAGTTTAAGAACATTTATTTATTCTCTATTAAACACTGGATGTTTTCTTCATGTTGATTCAGAATTGAAATCTAAGGGAAAAGGAGGGAAAGATTTGGAGAGTTAGTTTACAGCAACAGGAGCATTTCTTTCCCTTACTAGATCAGATTTGGAATAAATGACTTCCATTAGCCTGTCTGCAGAGGTGGACACAACTGGGCTTTTTTCAATCCACCCTCCCTTGGTTTCCCCAATGTTTTTCTCTCTACCTTTGCCCATTGCTTCTACCTTTTCTTCCTGTACTCTGAGTATTGAGTTAAGTCTGTCCTCAGGTCTGAGTTCCTGGCATCTCTTCTCTCTTTTCTATTCCCACTACTTCTAGGCCAATCCAGCTTTCCATTATTTCTGGCTTTCCTATTTCAAGACCCTCCTAAATAGACACCCTGCACCCACATGTATCCAGTACACTCTGCTTGACAATGGCAAAGAAGAATTTAGTTATGTCGTCCCTTCATACTCTTTCCCTCTTTGTTTCTGTCCCCCCACTTTCCCTGGCAGTTTACCCCCTCCCCGAAACACCCCACCAACCTTTCATTCACTCCTCATTTCCTACTGAGAGAGGGAAGGAGGAATAGTGTATCTGGAGCCAAAGGGCCTTTGGACCTGGTGACAAGTCAATTAACTACTCTGGCCTCAGTTTTCTTATCTATGGAAGGCAATGGAATAGCTGAGCTCTAAAGTTCTTTCCATTTCTCCATCTGTGGTGATCTCCTGACCAACTGCTTAACCTGCTATTCGAGGCCCTAAATATATATATATTTTTTTACCTAACCTACTTTTCCAGCTTTTTACTACATTCTTCACTCAAATTGACCAACTAGTCTATCATTCTCATACCCCAGTAACCTTGCCCAGGTATTCTCTGTACCTGGAATCCCCTCCCCTACTTCTTGGCCAGTTGACATTCTCCATTCTTTTCTACCTCCTCCAGGAGGACTGTCTTCTCCACCATCCCACTTCTGGTTAACAATGATCTTCTATTCCTCAGTCCTCTATTATTATTTATTCTCCTTCTCCTTCAGTTATACCACAGTTATATTAAATTATAAAGGCAGGCAGGTGGTACAGTGGATGGAGCTCTGGGCCTTAAGTCAGGCAGACCTGAGTTCAAATGTGGACTCAGACACTAGCTATGTGACTCAGGGCAAGTGGCTTCAGTGTTTGCCTCAGTTTCCTCATCTGTAAAATGATATGGTAAACCATTACAACATCTTTGCCCAGAAAACCCACATGGGTTCAGAAGAATCAGATATGACTAATGTGATTGAATAGCGACAGCATGTATTATCAATTATGATATAGATTCCCTCATTTTTAAAATGGTGAGATTGGTCTAGGTGACCACTAAGGTCTCTTCCAGCTATAAATCTATGATTCTTTTCAGATTGAGCTTGTTTTCATGTATTATACCTCCTGCCCCCTTGCCCTCACACAAGTTCTCCTAGATTTGAGACATATTTCCCTTCCATCTCCATGTCCTAGACTCCCTGGCTTCTTTCCAAGGACAGCTCTGGTAACACATCTCTTCCCCTAGGCCTCTCCTGCTATACTGCCATACTCACACTATGGTTAATGTTCTCTACCTCTTGACATGACTTTGTCTTTACTTCTGTGTCTTTGAAGCACGGTCCCATGGGAGCAACCATGGTTTTGGAGTCACAGGAGCTCAAGTGCAGACCAGTCTATGACACTTCCTTCCTGTGTGGCTTCCCCTCTCAAGGCCTCAGTTTCTTCCTTGATCAAATAAGGGCAGATCACTCAATGGCTTCTCATTTCCCTTTTACCCTGGATGTATGGGCCTTGCTTTCACACTGGGAGCCCACAGGCTCCTTGAGGGGAGGGACATTTTGTCTTAGTTTGTAGTTTACTTAGCAAAGTACCCAGTACAGAACAGGGCCATGGTGCTTATGGAACTGAATAGCCTTTAGGTAGCTTATCCCACTTGCTACTTAGCCCAGGGAGGAGGTGCCTGAGAAGAGGCTGCAGAATTGAAAATCATGGTGCATGTGCTGAGAGGAGCTGCCCCTGGAGGTGAGAAGATCATTTCCTGCACCTGACTCTGACTCTTCTTCCTCTGGGCCGAGTGGGAGGATCCATCTACTGATTAACTCATAAAAAGACCTAATCAAATGACTTTTCCCAGGAGACCTAGGTTAATTTCTCTAGAGCTCTGAGAGATTCAAAGACTGGCTCAGGGTCACACAGTCACGGGCAGAACTAGAACCCAGGTCTGATGACTCCAAGGGCAGATCTTTACTCATGATGCCAGCCATGCCTCTCAACATTTGAGCTTCTAAATTCCACATTTATTAAATATCCACCACATTGTGTTAGGTTGTCGTGGAATACAGACAAATACAACTTCTGGCTTTTAGTCCATTTAAGGATAACCCTGTAATTTCTCCTTAAACTACTCCACTATTAAGAATCCAAGCAATTTTTTTAATGTATGTATTCAAGCATCAACTTAAGCCTTTTCAACCATGGACTTATTGCCAATCATTACCTGCAAGATACTGGGATATTCAAGGAGGGTAGAAAATGTCATCCTCCAGCCTCCCCCCACCCCTTAACCCGTTCTTCTCCTCTAGGAATTTGCATTCTCCTTGGGTTATAAAATATGCAAACTGTTAAATGTGTTCTGGATAATATGGAGGAGTGTGTTAAAAAGGCAAACGAAAATAGAGCTTGATTCAAGTTCACGAGTCTCAAAGTATTATTTCATAATAAATTGTAAAGTGTTTTAATAAACCTAGCTGGGGACTTGTCTCATTCATTCAATCACCCTCCCCCTAACTCCCACACCTACTCCCAGGGCTAAGTGCTAGAATGGAAGCTGGAGGGAATTCCAACTGGAAAAACAAAACAATCCCCCTCCCAAAAAACCCCCAATCCACCTAAAACTAGCCCACAAATCATGCCCCCACACAAGGAATTAAAGGGTCAATTCTCAACAACTCTGGAAATTCCATACTGGCTGAACAGCCCTAGAGAGAAGTCACCTTTCCTACTAAAAGGGGACTTTACCCAGAGGCTAGGAAGATTGATTAGAAATTTTTCAGTTAGGAGGTTAGGAAGAGTGATGAGAGCTGGTCCAGAAAAAAATTAAAATGAAAAAGTTTGAGTTGCAAATGACAAGGTTTCAAACAGTTGAAGACCCTTAGCTGATGCCCCTCAGGTGGCAGGGCACCCTCCCTCCTAATATTACTGTGAATCTCTCCACTGTTGATCCAGTGGTGTGGCCAGTACAAATACAATAAAGGTAAACTGAAGCAAATTCTCCAGGCAAGATAACTGTTAATAAACTGGGTTGGATTGCCCCCTTCAGTTAGGTCAGCAACCGTGATGGGACTGAAAAGACCATATTTATTGAAACCTGAAAAGGGGGAGGGGGAGGTTGGATAGTAGAAAAGCCTTTAGATCAGCTGCAGCTGGGGAAAGTGGGTTGGCTTTCAGGTGTGGCTGATCAGTTGCATCTCTTTAAGGAATTTAATCTAAAAATCCTAATTGCTTTATGAGACTCAGTTGCCTCTACTAATCACCCCAAATAGGATTTCCCATCTCCCACCTTGGCCTTCTCCTTGGAGTCCAAGATGAGGAAAACTAAACCAGGAAAGCCATACTCTGGGGATGGACCCAACCCAAATGGTTATTATAAATTGGTTATTCATTTTGTACATCAGAACTAGCTGTTGGGGTGCTGCTCCTTCTATGAGCCTGCTGCTATTTTTCCAAATTAGTGGCAGCTGCATAGTCTCTGGGACTGTTTAGTCATTTATCTTCAGAATTGGCAAACTATAAAGTGCACAGAGCTAACTTGTCTTACTAGTTAGAAGGACCTTCTTCATCCAGGAGTTCCCTAGACCAGTGAATTCCCAAGTCCAGCCCCTATCCCTGTAATTCTGGAGCTTTGTCTTATAGGGCTGGAAGCTGAATGAAGAGGGTTGGTCTGGGAAAAAGACAAGACTTCCTTCAGCTTTTCTTTGATGAGGAAAGGTAAGGCCAAGAGAGCCATACTTTGAGGATGGACCCAGACCAAGCTGGTTCTTCTCTTTACAAGCAATCTGAAGCAAAGGGCCCACTTTAAACTGGTTAGGGAGCAATCACATTCCTCCACCATGCCTTTAGTTCAGGTTGGGAGATATCTCCTTTTGAGGGAGGCTGAAAAATGGAGTTTGACAAAATGGAGAATAGGATAGATTATGGAATAATACTAATTTTTAAATGACACAGTATAATATTAATATTCCTCAATAGATAGAGCACTGGGTCTAGAGTCAGTAAGACCTGAGTTGAAATTCGGCTTTAGACATTTACTACCTGTGTGACCCTGGGTAAGCCACTTGACTTCGGTTTGCCTCAGTCTTCTCAATTTTAAAATGCAGATAATAATACCACCTACCTCCACAGGATTGTTATGAGGATGAAGTGGGATTGTAAAAATTTCTTACCACAGTGCTTAGCAAATAATTGGTGCTAAATAAATTAATATTACCTTCCTCTATCTGTGAATTTTCCACTACCCCACCCTCAAGCAAATGTAAGTACCTTGGGGTCAAGAAAATTTTTTTTCTGTTCAATTCAACACACAATTATTAACTGACTATTTCAAAAGTGTATACTAGATACAAGGACACTTGTGTGTGTGTGTGTGTGTGTGTGTGTGTATGTGCTAAGAATACAAGTAAACTGCTTGCCCATTAAGAGATTCCATTCTTTTTTTTAAGCTTTCATTTAGTATTTTATTTTCCCCCAGTTGCATATAAGAAGAAATTTTAACATTCTTTTTTAAAACTCTGAGTTCCAAATTCTCTCCCTTCCACCCCATCCTCCCATTGAGAAGGCAAGCAATTTGATATAGGTTATACATGTGTAGTCATGCAAAACATATCCATAATAGTCATATTGTGAAAGAAAACATAGACCAAAAAAACTCAAGAAAAATAAAGTAAAAATAAATAAGTTTCTATATTCAGACACCATCAGTTCTTTCTCTGGGGATGGATAATATTTTTTATCAGGAATCCTTCAGAGTTGTCTTGGATCATTGTATTGCTGAGAACAGCTAAGTCATTCACAGCTGATCATCTTACAATATTGGTGTTACTTTGTACAGAGTACATTTCATTTGTATCTGCCCATGCAAATCTTTCTAGGTTTTTCTGAGAACATCCTACTCATCATTTCTTATAATACAACAGTATTCCATCACAATCACACATGACAACTTGTTCAGCCATTCCCCATTCAACTTCTAATTCTTTACCCCCAGAAAATAGCTGCTATAATTATTTTTGTACATATGGGTCCTTTTCCTTTTTTTTTTTTTAACCTCTTTTGGGATACAGACCTGGTACTAGTATTACTAGATCAAAGGGTATGCATGGTTTTGTAGCCCTTTGGACATAGTTCCAAATTGCTCTACAGAATGGTTGAATCGATTCGTAACTCCCCCAACAATGCATAAAAGTTTCATTTTTCCCACATCCTCTTCAACATTTGTCATTTACCTTTTCTATTCCATTAGCCAACTAATAGGTATGAGGTAGTATCTCAGAATTATTTTAATTTGCATTTCTCCAATCAATAATGAGTTAGAGTATTTTTTCATATGGCTATAGATAACTCTGATTACATCATCAGAAAACTAATCTTTTGATCACTTATCAATTGGGAAATGGCTCTTATTTTTATAAATTTGACTTGGTTCTCTAGATGTTTGAGAAATGAGACCTTTATCAGAGAAACTTGCTTCAAAACTTTTTTTTCACAGTTACTATTGTTAACTATTTCCCTTTATCCTATTCCTCCCCTCCCCGCCATTTATTTTATTCTCTCCTTTTACCCTGTCTTTCTTCAAAACTGTTTTGCTTCTGACTACCATCTCCCCTAATCTGCTCTCCCTTCAAAAATCCCCCCTTCTCTTATCCCCTTCCCAGGAAGTTCCATTCTACTTGGGGCAGGGATAGCAGGAAGGATAGACCAGAAGACACAATTTCTACACAAGTAAATACAAACTATCTATGAAAAAAATTACAAGATGGAGAATTTGTCTTTGCCATCATATCCCCTAATCCTAGCACAGTTACATAGTAGTTAGCCCACAAACATTTATAAAGTGTTTCCTATGTGCCAGGCACTGTGCTAAATGCTGGGGATACAAAGAAGGACTTTTGCCCTCTGTTTATTCCCATTTGCAACTTTGATTCCTGCCTTGGGACTTTTTATCTGCTCCTGCACATTGGTTGGAGTGGGTACCCCCTGTTTGGTCCTGATGTGCATTGTTTGGGGTCTGGCCCCAGGCCCTCTCCTCTGATGGTAGTTACTGTACACAAGGAACTGCCAAGTCTCTCTCATGTCCGCTTCCTCAGATCCCATAATCCATACCTCTGGTCAGCCTCAGCAAATCATAGCAGTGGCCAGTATGCTTAGCTGTCATCCTCACCACCAACTACTACCTTCATCACCTTCAAACATAAAAACACATCTCTTACCGCACTCAGTCGTATCTGACTTTTTATGACCAATTTTTGGGATTTTGTTGATAAAGATACTGGAGCAGTTTGCCACTTCCTTTTCTAGCTCATTTTACAGATGAGGAAACTGAGGTAAACAGGGTTAAGTGACTTGCCCCAGGCTTACACAGCCTGAGGCTGAATGTGCACTCAGGCCCGGCGATTTATGCACTGTGTCACCTAGCTGCCCAAAAGAGAAATAATCAGTAAAAACAAATCTATATAATGAACTTGTTCAAAAATGCATTTCTCTGACTTCACATTTATAATAGATATTGTATTTCTTGTCAGAAGTGGAAGAGAATTCAGAACTGAAAATTAAAATTAAACTGAAAAATTTTAAAAAAGGAAGAAAGAAATGACTTATCCTACATCTCTCCTACATATCCTACATCATGGCTTGGGGATATGAATATCACCAAGAGGTGGGAGGCATTAGTCTTTTGCAATTGTGATTGGTCATTTTTTTGTTCATAGTTCTTGAGCCTTTCACAACTGTTTTCCTTTATAATGTTGTAGTTTACACATCATCTTTCTGCTCATTTCACACAGGCTTAATATCCATCTAAGTTTTCCCAGGTTTTTCTGAATTATCTCTTTTGAAAATTTTCACGGTACAACAATATTTCATTATATTCATATCCCATATTTTTTCAACTATTCCCTAATTAATGAACAACCACTTTGTTTTGAGATCTTTGTCACAACAAAAGGTACTTCTTTTTGGTTTTTTTTGTTTTGTTTTTGTTTTGTTTTTTGGTTTTTTTTGATGAGGCAATTGGGGTTAGGTGACTTGCCCAGAGTCACACAGCTAATAAGTGTCAAGTGTCCTCCTGACTCTAGGGCCAGTGCCCTATCCACTGTGCCACCTAGCTGCCCCCAAAAGGTACTTTTAAAAATATTTTTGTTTATATGATTCCTTTCTCTATTTCTTTGCTCTTTGGGGTATATATCTAGCAATGGTTTTGCTGGGTCAAAGCAATGGAAGTTTAGTGATTTGGAGTGTGGTTGGTCATAATCAATAGTTTTAAAAGAATAATTATTCCCACCTCTCAGAACATTTTGTGTCTAACAATATGATTAGCCATATAGTGTTTTAAGGCATGCAAAGGACTTGACCTTGGTTATGTCATTTAATTCTCACAATAGCCTTGTGAGGTTTGCATGGATTATTCAAATTTTACAGAAAAGGAAACTGAGGTTTAGATAAGTTAAGTGACTTGACCAGGGTCACACAGTTAATACATGTCTGAAGTAGGATTTGATTTCATTTCTTCCTGGCTCCAAGTCCAGTGATTAGTGTATCCACTGGTCCATTTAGTTAATCCCCTCTCTTGATCTACTGACTCCTATCTTGACTGATAGTATTCATTTGAATACTAGTCTTATCTGCCCTCATTAATTTTTTTTAATTTGGCATTTTATTTTTCC
The DNA here is from genome assembly GCF_900497805.2 of Vombatus ursinus. Classification (NCBI taxonomy): domain Eukaryota; kingdom Metazoa; phylum Chordata; class Mammalia; order Diprotodontia; family Vombatidae; genus Vombatus; species Vombatus ursinus. Next base: position 11,616,105 of record NW_020940527.1, read on the forward strand.
CCAGTTGCATGTGAAAACAATTTTTAACATTCATTTTTCTAAACTTTGAGTTCCAAATTCTCTCCCTTCCTTCCCACCCCTCCCCCCTTGAGAAGGCAGGCAATTCTATTTAGGTTATACACATGTAGTCATGCAAAACATATCCATACCAGTCATGTTGTAAAACAAAACAGACAAAGAAAACCTCAAGAAAAATAAAGAAAGCTTAAAAAAGGACACTTCAAGATGTATCCAGACACCATCAATTCTTTCTCTGGGAATGGATAGCATTTTTCATCATAAGTCCTTCAGAGTTGTCTTTCATTGGTGTATTGCTAAGAATGATTAAGTCATTTACAGCTGATCATCTTAGAATGTTGTTGTTACTTTATACACAGTACATTTCATTTGCATCAGTCCATGCAAATCTTTCCAGGTTTTTCTGAGAGCATCCTGCTCATCATTCCTTATAACACAATAGTATTTCATCACAATCACATAACACAACTTGTTCAGCCATTCCCCGATGAATGGGCATCCCCTCAACTTCTAAACCCTCCCCTAATCTGCCTGTCTTTTCTCTTACCCTCCCCTTCTCTTATTGCCTTCCCCTCCTACTTTTCTGTAGGGTAAGATACGTTTCTGTACCCAACTGAGAGTATATGTTATTCCCTCTTTGAGTCAATTCTGATAAGAATAAGGTTCACTCATTTCCCCCTTCACTCCTCCCACTTCCCCTTCAATGTAAAAGCTTTTTCTTGCCTCCTTTATGTGAGATAATTTACCCCATTCTACTTCTCCCTTTGACTTTCTCCCAGTACATTCATCTTTCACCCCTTAATTTTATTTTTTAGATATCGTCTGCTCATATTCAACTTACACCTGTTCCCTCTATCTATATATACTCCTTCTAACTACCCAAATAATGAGAAAGGTCTTATGAGTTACAAATATCATCTTCCCATACAGGAGAGTCAACAGTGTAATCTTGTTAAGTCCCTTATGATTTCCCTTTCCTGTTTACCTTTTTATGCTTCTCTTGAGTCTTGTATTTGAAAGTCAAATTTTCTATTCAGCTCTGGTCTTTTCATCAAAAATGCTTGAAAGTCCTCTATCTCATTGAATATCCATTTCCACCCCCTGAAGGATTATACTCAGTTTTGCTGGGTAGGTGATTCTTGGTTCTAATCCTACTTCCTTTGCTCTCTGGAATGTAATATTCCAAGCCTCTCTAATATAATGTAGAAGCCACTAAATCTTGTGTTATCTTGTCTGTGTCTCCATGATACTTGAATTATTTCTTTCTGGTTGCTTACAGTGTTTTCTCCTTGACCAAATTCTCCTGGAATTTGACTATGATATTCCTGGCAGTTTTCATTTGGGGATATCTTTCTGGAGGGATTAGAGGATGCTTTCAATTTCTATTCTACTCTCTGGTTCTAGAATACCAGGGCAGTTTTACTCAATAATTTCTTGAAAGATGATGTCTAGGCTGTTTTTTTTGATCATGGCTTTCTGGTAGTCTAATAATTTTAAAATGATCTCTCCTGCTCTATTTTCCAGGTCAGTTGTTTTGCCAATGAGATATTTTACGTTGTCTTTTATTTTTTTCATTCTTTTGGTTTTATTTTATTGTTTCTTGATTTCTCAGAAAGGCATTAGCTTCCATTTGCTCCATTCTAATTTTTAAGGAATTATTTTCTTCTGTGAACTTTTGGAACTCCTTTTCCACTTGGCCAATTCTGCTTTATAAGGCATGCTTTTTGGACCTCTTTTCCTGTTTGGCCTAGTCTGTTTTTTATTTTCTTCAGTATTTTTTTATGTTTCTTTTACCAAGCTGTTGACTGCTTTTTTTCCCATGATTTTCTTGCATTTCTCTTCCCAATTTTTCCTTTATGTCTCTTACTTGATTTTCAAAATCTTTTTTAGCTCTTCCATGGCCTGAGACCAATTCATATTTGTCTTGGAGGCTTTAGACGTAGGAGTTTGGACTTTGTTGTCTTCTTCTGAGTGTGTATTTTGATCTTCCTTGTCAACATAGTAACTTTCTATAGTTAGAGGTTTCTTTTTTCCATTGTTTGCTCATTTCCTCAGCCTATTATTTGACTTTTAACTCTGTTAAAGTGGGGCTCTGCTTCCAGGGTGGAGGTTTCACTGTCCCAAGTTTCAGGGTTTTTGTGAAGCTGTTTTCAGAGATACTTCTAAAGAGCTGTAAGTTTTCAGTTCTTCCGAAGTGGTACGATCTAACAAAAAGTATGTTTACTACTCTTCTGGCCTGTGCTCTGGTGTGTGAGTGACCACAAGTACTCTTTTCTGCCCTGGAACTGTGAAGAGGGTCGCCCCTTCCACTACTGCTGCAAGTTCTGATGTGGTAGTGCTCCTCCTCATCCTGGGACTGCCTCCAAGACTGTGACCCAGATCAAAGTATGGGCAAAGCAACAGAGTTCTGCCTCAGTGCTAGTAAAAAGACCCCTGTAATCTCCTTCTGACCATATATTCAACCCCCTTACCCTATGAGCCCTCGTTATTGTAAGATCTTGGGGGGGGACAAGTACTAGTCTTGTGTCTGTTCTACAGATTCCCCCATGGAAGCAAATAAGGAGTGTCACCAAAACAAAATATAGGACACATAGTTTTCAATAAACTGTCATGGGATCTCTTTGAAATGACAGACTCCCTGAAATAAGATTGAGTGAACCCATCACATCTTCTTCAATTTCATTCCATTCAAGGACCATAACCTGAGCAAGGTACTATGCCTGGAGCTAGTTATACAAAGCCAAAAATAAGGAAATAGTTCTTGCCCTCAGTGAATGTTATTTCTGTTGGGTAATCTTGAGTTAATTTCTGCTGATAGAAGACAGGGAAATGGAGTATGGTAGGTAACCCCTTCCTTGTTCTTACCTAGAAATTCTTAGCCTGAGGTCCATAGACCCCAAAAAGCTCTGTAAAATGTCAAGGTGGGGCATGAAACTCCATGGGAAAAAATGATTTTCACTTACCTCTTCAAGAAATTTAGTTTTTACTGAAATAATTTTAAGATAATCTTCTAAGAATAGGCCTTAGACTGCTAAAGGGATCCGTGATACTAAACCATCATACTAGAATGACTGAACAAGTTGTGGTATATAATGTCAATGAAAAACTATTGTGGTGTAAGAAATGACAAAGGGGGTGGTTTCAGAAAAATCTGGGAAGACTTATATGAACTGATGCAAACTGAAGTGAGCAGAAAGCATCAGGAGTACATGGAGTACATCAGGAGGCACACAATAACAACAATATGATAATTATAAATCATTGTAAAAGATTTAACTACTCTGATCAATACAATGATCCAGGACAATTCCAAAGGACTCAAGATGCAAAATGCTATCTGCATTCAGAGAAAGAACAGATGAACTCTGAGGGCAAATTGAATAATTTTTTTCACTTTTGTTATTTTATTATTAAACAATGTGGACAATATGGAAATACATTTGCATGACTTCCCATTTATAATGAGTATACTATTACTTGCTTCTCTGGCTGGGGGGAGAACCAAGGGTAAAAAAGAATTTGGAATTTAAAATTATTTTAAAAAGAAATACATTAAATCTACAGAGGAAAAAAAAACACCCCTGGGCTAGCCCAAAGGATGATATAATGAGAGGGTAGGGAGGATGAACCAAAGCAGGTTCCATAACAAAAAGAAAACTGAAACAGTGAGCAGAAATGGAGATGGAGGCTCATACAAATGGAAAGCCAAGAGATAGAGTTTCTGGGTAATTAATAATTGATTTATTACTTAGGCTAGCTGATAATCAATAAATTGATGGTCAGTGTTTTGTCTTGGTAACCAAAGACAAAACTATGGAGATCCTTGAATGCTTAAAGACCTTCAGAAAAGGAGGTGGCCCTGACAGGTGAAAACCAGCCCTGATTGGTGAACAATTAATGAGCGGGTGGACATAATGAGGGGGGCTAAAAATCTTTAGCTCCTCCTGCCCAGAATGTGACTTGAACATGAGATTCAGCCACCTCCAGCAATCTGGACAAAGGAATCCATCTCTATCCAGACCTTTCTAGTTGGTTTTCTCCTTCATGAGCTGTGTTACCCTAAACTCTAATGAAGGGGTGCAAAGGGCATAGACTTAATGCTTTAGGGCTGGAATGTACCTAGATTAGATTCTGTTTACTCTCTAAATAGAAGTAAGGTCTTCTACTTGGGTGGGGTCCTGCCCAAGATCCAGGAACATGTACCCCCAGGATTAGGCCAATCTCATCTGTTAGCCTTGTTCTTCAGAGCTGGGCTGAATAACCTATAGGGGCCAGTCCCTGGATGAGGAAATAGAAAAGAAAAAACCTCAATCCTAATTTAACGATTGGTTATTAATGTGATAGAAAAATAATCACTTCTCTCAAGGCCTCTGAGTAGAGTAATGACATTATTACTAAAGTATTAATCAAATTTAAAATAGCCACAAGAATTTCTTTGAGTTTGTACCTTTGGATGCTTAGAGAAGGATTATAATAAATTAGGCCCTTAGCAGCTCTCTGCTAGAAAATTTTAATAGCCTCCCAATGGGTCTCCTTGCTTCCTGTCTTTTCTCTTTCCCACCCATCTTCCACAGAGTTAACACAAGAATCCTCCCAAGACCATATCACTGCCCTATTCCTCAATCTTCAGAGACCCTCCACTGTTTTTAGGTACAATAGAAACTAGCATTTCAAGTCTTCCACCATCTGGCTCCATCCAACCTATTCTACATTACTGTCTTCATACTCTCAGCCTTAAATCCAAACCTGACTATTACAACTTCTTCATTTACTATCCACTCCCCTCTTCTCTTGTAGAAATAGAGGTCCAATCAACAAGAAAATGATTTCTGATGCTAGCCCCAAGAAAAATATCTTCCAGGACCCAAAACAGGGACCACTTCCCAGGCAAAAGAAGTATTGTGTAGATGGAACAGTGCTATTCAGCTGGGAGTTTAGGGTCTAAGACCAATCAAGGTAACGAAGGGCCTTGGACTCACTTGGATGTTTTCCCCAGGAGAACTTGAGCTCCCAAAGAGCAGGGGCCATTTTCAGTTTCGTTTTTGTCTTCCTAGAGCCTTAGCATGGTGCCTGTATGTAAAAGATGCTTAATAAGTGCTTATTGAATTAAATTGAAGATTGATTCAAATGAAAGGTTTAGCCCTAGAAAGATTGTTTCAAGGAATTTTGAATGTCTAACCTGGAGATGAGAAGACTTGGGTGAGGGATACCAGGAGAGCTGGCTGCAAGTATCTGAAGAGCAGTCATCCATTAGGATGGGCTCTCCTCTGCTTGGCCACAAGAGAGAAAGAGCATCATAAATGATGACTGATTTGTTGAGTTGGAAACTCCCAGAGACCACTGATTAAGTTAGTGCTTTGTGCATGGAAGGCCCTCCATAATTATCCACTGGTTCAGCCTTGCTACATTGTCCTTAAGAAACATAGATGACTCTTGCCATCTACCAGGAGGTTGTCTGTCACCAGAGGGTGCAGTTTCAGGGTGGTTGGTTTGGACTTCTAGTCCTTGGACTTTTAGTACTTTCTCTTCAGGAGAGTGTGATCGTCTCCTCCGAAAAAGTTGTTGCAGAGATCACTGCATATTGGCCAAGGAAAGGTCAGAATCCAGGATCTCTGACTTTCCATTTATGATGCTAACTACCCCAAAGGCTAAAACCATTCACCTCAGGATCATGGTTTGGTCACCTTACTCATGTGAAGAGAGACATAAAAGAAGTGGTATCTGGGACCTTGAAATCCAGGCTGAGGTTCACCCAGATAAACCTAAGTTCTGCCCACCTGTGACCATCCACCATAACAGGTATAAGTCAAGGGAGAGAAATTCCTTTCATATTCACCCCCATCCCCAATTTTCTTCACTCTAAGTCTAAGAGAGAGAGTGCTTAAAAGGTAGAAAGGAAGACAGTCAAGTTAAGGCAACAAAGATTTATTAGGAGCCTATTATGTCATTATCTAAGGTCTTGTAGATACAAACAAAGGCAAAAAAAGAGAGATGATAGTCCTGGATACATCTAGCTCAGCTTGCTTTTATGGGCCATGAAGACAGTTGCTCCCCAATCAGGTGAAGCTCTTTGCATCCTCTTGACCTAACCCCTAATATTATTTCCCCAGATATAGTCTTGCTTCCTTGAACAAGTCATACAGAATGTCCTCTGGGTACCCTGGTCCATACTCCCAATTCTAGGCTTGTTGAGTTGAGTTGGATGCAGGGTACATGAAATGAATGATAGGGGACTGAGGCTGACACTTTGGACTTCAATGACACAATACTTTGGAGACTACAGTGTAGTTGTAGTTGGACAGGATGTAGGACAATTTTGGGCACCAATACACAATTGGAGTTGTGAACCGATCCAACCATTCTTTTGAGCAATTTGGATGTATTCCCAAAGGCAACCAAACTGTGCATACCCTTTGATCCAGCAATACCACTACTAGGTCTGTATCCCAAAAAGCTCATAAAAAAGGGAAAGGGACCTACACGTACAAAATTATCTTTAGCAGCTCTTTTTGTGGGGGCCCAGAATTGGAAATTGAGTGGATGCCCATCAATCAGGGAATGGCCGAACAAGTTGTGGTATATAAATGTAATGGAATATTATTGTTTTAGAAGAAATGAGCAGGCAGATTTCAGAAAAAACCTGGAAAGACTTACCTGAACTGACGAAAAGTGAAAAGAGCAGAACCAGAACATTGCATACAGGATCAGCAACATGGAGCAAAGATCAAATATGACCGACTTAGTTTTTCTCAGCAATACAATGTTCCAAGACAATTCCAAAAGTTTCATGATGGGTAATGCTATTCACATCCAGAGAAAGAACTGATCTGATGGAGTCTGAATATACATTGAAGCATATTATTTTCACTTTATTTTTTGTGTTTTTCCTTTTGCAAACTGTAATTTTTTGGTAAATTTTCTTCCTTCACAACAGAATTAATATCGAAATAGGTTTTATATGACTATATATATATATATATATATATATATCCTATAGCAAATTGCTTAGGGAGGGGGAAGGGAAAGGAGGGACAGAGAAATTGTCTTTACATATAATTGGAAAAAGTATGATGCTGTTAGAAATTTTGAAAATGGTGTTTGTGCTGGCCAGACTGGGGGCTGCCAATAGGCTCCTCTGACTTAGCCCTCAAAGGGAAGACCTGGTCTCCATCATAGACTGTCTCATCAAGTCATCCCTCAGGGTTCTAAGCAATGCTATAAGATAGCCCATTGGTGGTGGTGGTGGGGACGTAAGGGTAGGGAAGTGCCGATTTGCCTTTATAGAAGGACCTTGCTAACTTAGGAGTCCTGATGCCGATGAAGTCACAGGTCCCATCCCTATCACTAGGTTAAAGGTAAACTCCTACAGGGATCATTCCTTCAAGGCAAAAGCCATTCTCTGTACCCCCAGCAGTCAACCCAAGGCCTGGCTCACAGTGAGGTCTTCCCTAAATGCCTGTTGACTGACTACTACGTGCCTACACTAGGTTTGGAGGAATCCACGGACAAAACCAAAGTCTCTTTCTTGTAATTGCTTAATATTTACTTTGTATTTACTTGTGTAGAAGTTTTCTCTGGACTCTACCCCTCCTCTCAGTAGAATGGAACCTCCTGGAGGGCAGGAAGTTTAATTTTTTCTTAGCAAACTAAAAAAAGAGTGTCCTAGCACTTTGGTCGTACTTATGAAACAATTAATTAATTGTGTGCTGAACTGAATGGGTGTGGGTGGGAAGAAGTCTCTGAACCCCAAGGAGCTGCTATTCTCTTGGGAGGGAGGTGGGGAAGACACACTGTTGGAGAAATACAAAGTTCTGGAGAAAATAAAAGGAGGCAGGACTCTTGTTGGATATCACTTGGCCCCTGGAGAGAAGGTATAGAATCATCTCACAAAAGAAGGCTGTGCCGTCACGGTCATTTGGAAAGAGTCTTTGGACACCAACCCACATCTAGAGTTCAGGAAGCTTTCTTCTGACAAGTGAGATGTGTTTGTGTTAGAACATGTGTTCTTTGTTCCTGTTTGTCCTAAGGGATTGTTTGCATGGGTCAGGATGCTGTTTCCAGAGTTTGAATGAATATGTTTGTGCTGTATTCCTTTAAATGGGACAATCATTTCTGGATGTTTTAAGAAGTTTAAGAAGTTCTGGGGTTTTAAGAAGTTTATTTTTTACTAGTTCAAAATTCTCCCACTTTCTGCTCAAATCCTTAGTGCCTTTACTTTAGTCCTTAAAAAAAAATTAACTCATTGACACCAAAAGGTAGGAGACCAGATCCCAGGGCTTCATCTCCTTATCATGTAGCCTAACTTGCATCCCTTCCCCTCTCAAGCCCTTAATTTCTTCAGCTGTACTATGAAGTGGGATTGGGCGAAGCATAGAGAGGTGACCTCTTAGAATTGGGGAAACTCTTAGTAGCTTGTTGAATTGAGCTGGATACATAGTAAGGGAAATGGAGGATGGGATGCAGGCTGACACTTTCCAGCTGAAAGATAGAGCACTTTGGAGCTGACAGTGCAGTCTTTCAAAAATGGCATTTGTGTTAATCAGACCAGGCGCTGCCAATAGTTTCCACTAACCCAGCCCTCAAAAAGAAGACCCAGTCTCTGACTTGGACTATCTGTGTAACCCTGGCCAAGTCATCTTTCAAGCCTTTGAGCAATACTATATCAAGTTAAGGTTGTGGGGGAGGGGGAGGAAAGTGCCAACTTCTATTGATAGAGGGAGCTTCCTCACCCAGTTCCTGTTGCCAGTGAAGTCACAGGTCCCATCCTTATCACTAGGTTAAAGGTAAGCTCCTTCAGTAACTGCGATCATGCCTTCAAGGCAAAAGCCATTCTTTAGGGGCAGCGAATAGAGCTCTGGCCTTGGAGTCAGGAGGACCTGAGTTCAAATCCAGCCTCAGACACTTATACTTACTAGCTGTGTGACCCTGGGCAAGTCGCTTAACCCCAATCGCCTCACCAAAAAGCCAAAATAAAAAAAAAGCCATTCTCTGTACCACCAACAGTCAACCAAGATCTGGAACACAGTGAGCTCTTTCTACATGCTTGTTGACTGAATGATTGCTATTTGCCTACACTAGGTTTGGGGGATTCAAGGACAAAACCAATGTTCCCTTCTTTTAATTGCTTATTATATACTTTGCATTTACTTGTATAAAAGTTTTTCTGGACTCCACCCCTCCTTCCCCAATGGAATAGAACCTGAGGTCAGGGAGTTTAATTTGTGGGCACAAAGAAAAGTGCTTACCTTTTAAATACTTATGAAATTTGAGAATTATGTATTTTATTGAAATGAGAACAAAATTCAAGGTTGTTCCCATTGTCTTGGGGGTAAGTTGGGAGTAAATGCAAAGATAAGGAAAGAAGAATTTCAGGAGGGAGAGTGCCTTGCCATCTTGGGACCATCAGCTAACCATGTGGTGGAATTTAAGCTTGATTAAGCCTTGTCTTTTCCCCACAGAGCTCTCTTCATTCAGCTTCCAGCCTTGTAAAACAAAACTTCAGAATTGTAGGTGATAGGAATGGGACTTGTTAATTCACTGATCTAGGGAACTCCCAGAAGAAGAAGTTCCTTCTAATTAAATAAGATACATCAGCAACTTTCTGCACTTTTTAGTTTTAGCCTCTAATAGCTTCCTCCTACCAGCTTTATTTAGGTTCTTTTGGCCAATATCAACTTTCCTTCTCCCAAATTATTGTATCAGTTGTTGGGAATGAGGGAGGGAACCCCAACTGAAGTACAAGTTAACACCTACTTTTCATGAGTACTTAGATAGGAGGCCCCACCCTTCCATGACCTCCTTGGTTTCAGCCCACCCAATAGACTTAGTCCTTTGCAGGAGGTACTTTCTATATAAATCGCAAACCTGCCTTCAGAGAACATCTCCAGACAATAAAAGGAGGCAGGGCTCTCAGTTTCCTACCCGTTGGATTTTGAAGAGACCGTATAAATCTCCCAAGCCTCAGTGCTCCTCCATTACTTCTTACATTGGGATTTGATCTTTTGACTCTCCAAGAAAGATGGCTGACAATCTACCACCATCACCATCACCATCACCATCACCACCACCACCACCACCACCACCACCACCACAGGAGAAGAAGTTGGATTCCTTTAGTAAGTAAGGTCTTTGTCCTCAAAACCTGGCTGAAATTCACTTACTTTTCTCTGGGGAGTATGGGACACTTCTATATGGTATTTCCATGGTTTGAATGAATTTGCACTTCATTCCTTCAGTTGAGGGAATACTTCTGCTCTAGTGCACACTGCCATGTTCAAACTCCTAAAAGAAAAAAACAGATTAAAGATGGAGGAATTACTTGGGGGAAGGTGCTTTCTACCTTTAGGGTTGAGCTTAGTGTCTTGCAGTTGGCAATAAATGTTTTTGTTTTTGGTTTTTTTTGCACTAGGCAATGGGCTTAAGTGACTTGCCCAGGGTCACATAGCTAGTAAAGTGTCTGAGGCGCGATTTGAACTCGGGTCCTCCTGAATCCAGGGCTGGCGCTCTATCCACTTTGCCACCTAGCTGCCCCAATAAATGCATTGGGTTTTTTTGTTTGTTTGTTTGTTTGTTTTGGGCAATTGGGGTTAAGGGACTTGCCCAGGGTCATACAGCTAGTAAGTGTCAAGTGTTTGGTCTGAGGCCAGATTTGAACTCAGGTCCTCCTGTCTTCAGGGCCAGTGTTCTATCCACTGAATAAATGCATTGTTGAAGGAGCATGAGTGATGGTCAAAACTTAAGAAAAATGATTATTAAAGTAGTTATAATTGATGAGAGATTAGATCTGGTAATTTCTTCTCTTGATGTCTTGAAAGGGTTATATCCAATTCAGTGGAATACTTTGTTACAATCTTGTGGGATGGGTTAAAGTTATTTTTCAGAGATTTTTATAATAGGTCATGGCAGTAATGGTACATATTTATCTCCCCTGAGGTTGGGGGAGGGGAAAGGCAGATGTCTCAGTGGATATAGAGCTGGTTCCAGAGCTGGGAAGATTTAAGTAATTAAAACTTTCTCTGAAATACATGCTCTGCCTGTAGAGAAAGTGCCAAATTCAGACACCATCTAGGTGGCACCTTGGATTTGGGAGTCAGGAAACCTTGAGGTCCCACCCTGTCCCTAACACTTTATCTGTGTGACACTCAGTAAGTCACTCAAACTCTGTCTGCCATATGTAAAATGATGATAATGCTAGTACCCAAGATTTTGGTGAAGATGAATTGAGATCATATTTGCAAAGTGCTTTGCAAATCTTAAGTTAGCTCTATCTAGATATATATATTATAATTTATTATTTTTATTATTGGTAGATTTTCCTCAGGCGTTTTCTACACACCAAGTAGTAACAGGGACTATAGGACCCTGAGTGCATGTGCTTGTATTCTTAATAATGGAGTAGTTTATTAAGGAGAAATTCCAAAGTTATCCTTAAATGGCTTAAAGGCCCTAAGTTATATTGATTGTCCACTATAACGTAGTGCGTACTTAAGAAATGTGGAATTTAGAAGCTAGCTCAAATGTTGAGAGGCAAGGCTGGCATCATGAGTAAAGAGCTGCCCTTGGAGTCATCAGACCTGGGTTCTAGTTCTCCCTGTGACATAGCCCGGCTGTGTGACCTTGAGCCAGTCTTTGAATCTCTCAGGACTCTAGGGAAGTCAGCCTAGGTCTCCTGGGAGGAGTACTTTGGTTGGGTGTTGTTTTGAAGCTGGCCTTGTGATTTAATCAGTGGAGGGATCTCTGCGCACTCAGCCCAGAGGAGGAAGAAGAGTCAGGGGCAGGAACTGAACCCATATCTTCCCACCTCCAGGGGCAGCTGCCTCTTAGCATTTTGCACCAGGCTTTTTAATTCTGCAACCTCTTCTTAGGCATCTCCACCCTTGAGCTAAGGTCAATACGAGGTATAGATAAATACGTCATGGTGCTTCTAGGCTGCCTAAGGGCTATTCTATTTCATGAGTATCAAGTTCTTGTTCTGTACAAGGTACTTTGCTAGGTAATCTGTAATTGAAGACAAAGTGTTCGTCCCCTCAAGGAGCCTGTGGGCCCCCCAGAGTAAAAGCTAGGCTTGTATATTTAGGGCAGAAGGGATGTGAGAAGCCATTGAGTGCACTCTCCTCATTTGGTCAAAGAAGGTCTGGAGAAGTAATGCCACTCAGGTAGCAAGTAGCATAGGCTGTTCTGCACCTGAGCACTTCTGGTACAAGTGTGGTATATCTGAAGAAGGGGGGAATGAGGACTGAGGAAAGGAAGATCATTGTGAACAAGGAGATGGCGGAGAAAGCGGGCATCATGGATGAGGTGGAAAGAAAAGGAGAATATCAATGGGCCAAGAGGTGGGTGAGGGGATTCTAGGTATAGAGAATGCCTGAAAAGGTCACTGAGGTGTGAGACTGAGACTTCTCCAATTTGAGTGGAGAATGTAGGAAAAATCTAAAAAGGTAGGTTGGTTCCAAATTGTTTACAGTCTCAAATAGCAGATTAAAGAGTTTAGTCAGAAGATCGGCATAGATGGAGAAAAGGAAAGAACTTTAGAGGTCAGCTATTCCCATCATTTCTACAGATGAGGAAACTGAGGCCAGAGTAGTTAATTGACTTGCTACCAGGGGCAAAGCTACTTTGACTCCAGATGCGGTATTCCTTCTTCCCTCTCTGTCTTGGAAATGAAGAGTGAATGAAAGTCTGGTGATTTTTGGGGGGTGAGGGGAAAGAGAAGAGAAAGAAGGGGGGGTGTAACATCTTTAAATTCTTCTATGCCAATATAAAGCAGGGGTATAGGAGAGGTGTGGAGCCAAGGTATCTATTTAGGAGGATATAGCCATAGGAAAAGACAGAAGCAATGAAAAACGGAATTTGCCTAGAAGTCATGGGAATAGAAAAGAAGGAAGAGAGGCAAGGGATACTATAGAGACCTGAGGACAGATTTTCTGGAATGCTCCTACTGAAGGAAGAGGAGGAAGAAGAAAAGATAGAAAGAATGGGCAAACGTTGGGAGAAATACATGTTAGGAAAACCAAGGGAGGGAGGATTGGAAAAGGCCCAGTTGTGTCCACTGCTCCAGAAACGCTGATCTGACAATGTCTCAAAGTCTTTTATTCCAAATGTGACCTAGTAAGAGGAGGAAATGCTCCTGTCACTCAAACTTTTCTTCCCTTTTCTCCTAGAACAAACTTCTGCCTCAAGAAGGAAACGCACTGTATTTACAAAAGAACAGCTTCATGTTCTTATCAGCTATTTTGAAAAGAATCCCTATCCTGGTATAAAAGAAAGGGAAGAACTAGCAGCAAGGCTCAATACTGATGAGTCAAGAATACAGGTGAGTGGAGAGTTGATATGTTCTTGTAACACGTGTGCCTGTGTGTCTTTAAAGTTCTGTTACAGATAGCCTGAAGGCATCCTCCGATGCCTCTCCTTTCCACACGCCAAGTCAAAAGGCTAATATCCAATTGAGCACCATCAGTAGGTCTTCCTGAAATTCCTCAATGTGGAATGGAGGCAACCTTTGGCTTTCTTTTTTCTTTAAGGTGATATTTGATCATAAAAAATCACTGCCACTTTCCAACACTGCCTCCTACCCCCACCAAATGGAACCTTCTCTGATAACAAAGGACAATTAAGCAAAAGAAACCAACACATTGACCATGTGTGATAGCATAAGCCTCCTACAGTTCACCACCTCTTGCCCAAGAGCAGTGAAGCATACTTTTTCTCCTGAGTCTTCTTCATTCAGTATTTGTCATGGCCTCAATCTGGGTCCTGACGTCTTTTGGTGTTTTCCTTGATTTCTCTGAACTCTTTATAATGTTTCTAGGACACAATGCTGCTTGATTCAGTGCTTATGCCACCAATTTTCAGAACTTCTTTGCTCATTAGGCTAAGCTTTAATGGATCACAGCTTTAGAGTGGGAAGGCAACTTAGAAGTCATCCATCCAACTTGCTCATGTTACATATAAGGGAATTAGGGCCTAGAGAAGTCAAGATGACTTGTCCCGGTGATCCAGGTAGAAAGTGTCAGAATTGGGATTTGAACCCAGGTGCCCTGACTCTACCCAGATCCCTCTTTTTAGTGTCTAGAGCTGCCTCCCCATTTCCTGCTACCACAAAAAGTGCTGCTATAGATATTAAATGGGGACCATTTTCTCTGTTTTCTATCTCTTTGAGGTAAATGGACAATAATGGTGGAAAAATATTGTAAGGTCTGGAATTCCCCTGTCTGGGGAATCCTGTACCTCTCCCATAACCATGAGGTCTTCTTTTTATACCAAAGGAAGAGGTCAAAGAGCTCCAGCCTGATTAACGGTAGTAGTTTAATCAATTTGGGTTACTTACATTTGGGGCAGTAGGATGGATCCTTGCCAAGATATTAATCATCCTTGGTCTGGGGTGGCAGCCAGACCAATCAGTGAATCCCCCCCTAAGAACTTTCCAAATCCCCATGGTAATTGTAGAAAACAGACAAAAGAAGGAGGAGCTAGGGAGTCGATCCTACTGATTGGTGGATATTTTTGGTTTTCTGCTTGGTAATGAGTTTGGGAGTATAGATCAAGTACTGGTCACATATGGATCACAATATACTTGTTATGGCTTTCATAGGTCATAGTATCTTAAGTTTTGACTCAGTGTCTAAAACATAATTTTGTATCAAAGTTATGATTTTAAAAAGATAGCCGTGTTCCAGCTTCCACTTTTCACAGAGTTTAAGTTTTTATGGCTTTTCACTTATTACTGTATTTTATGCCTTTTTCCCAGTCAGGAACCTAGAGATCTTCTTTCACCTTTTCCAATGTGTTGGTGGCTCTTGATTTCCCCAGGCTATACCAATGGAAAGTCTCTTTGAATACTTCCAAACTTGAGTCTTCAATACAAGAGTTAGGCATATGACAGATTTCACTGGAGCCCATGTGAAAGACTTTCAAACTTCCAAACTCTCTTTGGAAGCAGACTCACCTCCTATGACTATTAATTGGAATCACAGATCTGAGAGCTTCCTGAGGAATCATGTCATTGTTCTGTGTGTCTTGAATATCAGACCCTTATCATACTTCATATTTAATGTGAAGATTCTTTCTCCCAAATCAGCAGGAACCATTCTCCCAATTTTAAATAAATTTTTTTTCCAAAAAATTCTCAGTTTCATATAATGAAATGATCTCTCTTTACTCCCATAACTGAAAGGTGCTTAATCTGGTTCCCTTTTATATTTTCTATCTTTAACATTCAGGTTTCATAGACATATCCTCATCAGCCTTTATGAGAGGCTATCTTTTTTTATCTTATAAAATGAGTTCTAACAGAACTTTTTGCAACTTTGAGTGGTCATTTTGTTTATAGTGAGAGATTTTTTATTATCTGGAGAAGTGTGGGTAGGCACTAGAGGATAGGATTCATTTCCAGAGAGGTGGGAATAGTCTGGAGAATGGAGGTGCTTCCAAAGGGAAGTGGAGCCCAGTGGGACCCAGCAGGGGAGGGGGATGCCTGAAGACACTGGGAGCACTGAAATGTCTTAGACAGAGAGAAGGAACAGCCAAAGACACTTCTTTTCTCTAAGTTTAAGAAACAGAGAAAATTTATGCAGTGACTGGCACATAGTAGGCACTTTGTAGATATTCCTTGAATTCAGTTCATTTAAGTGCCTCCTCTGTGCCAGTCATTGTGCTCAGTGCTGAGAATACAAAGAAAAAAGTAAACCAGTCTCTGCCTTGAAGGATCTTACATTCCAGCAGGGAGACAACTTGGACACAGAGACATATGTCATAGCAATACGAGGTCATTCCAGGGAAAGGGGAGGAGATGGCAGCTGGGGCAGAGGGGCTCATAAATGCCTCTTAGGAGGGGACATTGGGCTGAGCTTGGAAGAAAACAAACAGGGTGATAAAGACACCCTCTTGCTAATTGTAATACTTCCAAAAATTTACAGTTTCCATTCCCTCAGCAATTCAATTACATAAGCCTTTACTATGTGCTAGGCACTGTGCAATGAGCCTGTGACTACTCACAACAGACTGAAAGATGAAAAGGTAGGGATGTGGCCCTTGAGAAACGAAGTGGTCAGTTCTTTTTTAAAATGTCTTATCTTCTTGAGATTTTCTCTTAATCAGATGAAGAAATCTTCGCAAAAGAGACATATTTTACCAGCTTGCCCAGTCTAGAGGAAAACCAGTTTAAAGAACCACAAACTTACCCCTTTTATAATAAAAATAAGGTCAAGTTAATGGATATCATTACATTTCTTCTTTTCCCCACTTAGGTTTGGTTTCAAAACAGAAGAGCCAGACAACTTCAAAAGCAAGCTTCCCCGGCTTCCACCTGCTCAGGAAAACAGATAAAAGCGGAAAATCCATCTCCCAGTGAGATTCCGGAAGAGAGCCTCTCTGAGAATGGGCTGTCCTCACTAGATACATCTAGGTCTCCATCCTGGCCCGATGAGCTTAGTCAGGGAGCTAGCCCAAGGACTAGCTGCTCCATAGGGAGGAGGAATGCAGTTTCAACCACTGAGCCCGCTTGCTCATATGAATATAGCATTTCCCAAAGTCATCACTTGGACTCCTCCCAAACCACCAGGCTATCGACTCCACTTCAGCCTTGTGTCTTCCCCAGGCCAATATCCCAGGGAAACTCCAGCCAGTGGGCATCTTCCTGGGCCCTACAGGGAGCAGAAGGGCCAGAGAACTATGGCACACATACCTCCTTCTGTGGAGCAGTGAAGCCACCACTGCATGATCAGCAGCAAGACCGGGCAATGAGATGGTGGTATTCAAGCAATCACCCACCGCCATTTCAGACCGCACAGGTACCTATACCTCAGCTGCAGCAGCGTCACCCCCAGCAGCCACCAGCCCTGCTGCCCTCGGTGCCCCAGCCCCCCACCTCCCAGGTACAGCAGCTCACCTCTTCTCTGCCATGGCCGAAGGGAGAAGAGCAACCGTGTGAGCTGTTGCCTTCTTTTAACCAAAAAACACAACTGCAGCCCAGCAATCTCTCCAACGTGGGGCTAGGTTCTACAATGCCTTTGCCTGATGATGTGACCGCCACCTTGAGAGATCTGATTTTCCCCCAGGAACATCTGGATGTCCCCTTAGGACACTTGCCTGCCGCCCAGAGACACCTGGGTGACCACCTAGATCTGGCTGCTTCCCAGGGACCTCTGGATCTTCCCCTGGAGGATCTGGTTGATCTCTTGGAAGATTTGGCAGAGACACCACATCCCAAAACGCAAAACTGAGCTGTATAGGTGGCTTTGTTGGTTGTACTAAAAGATGAATTCCCAAAAAATTTGAGAAATAGGGATCCTTCACAATCATGTAAGAGTCTTCTTAATAAAATCCTTCATCTTCCTTGTCTTCAATAATAATAGCTAATATGTAAATAGGACTTACTCTGTTACAGGCCCTATGCTAAGTACTTTATAATTGTGATCTCATTTGATTCCCACAACAACCTTTGGAGGTAGAGGCTAGTCTTATCCTTATTTTACAGATGAGGAAACTGAGGCGAGCAGAGGGTAAGAGACTTGCCCAGGGTCACACAGAAAGTGTACAAGGTCATATTTGAACTAGGGTCTTGCTGGCTCCAGGCCAGGACTCTATCCATTGGGTCACCTGTACACCTTTTAAAGGAGTAAGTGTAGTATGTAGGGGCTTGGACATGTCCAAAGTCAAGGTGGATGGTTGAATAGGATTTTGAATTGTTTTGGTTTTTGTTGGTTTGCTTTCTGTTCTGTAGGAGCAGTATTCATTTCAGGGTTAGGCTGGGGCTTCAGCAAAGAAAAAAGCTCCCAAGGGTTACGAAGCTCAGGGGCCACAGGTGACTCTAAGAGCCAGTTTCAGGGAAGGTGTTGACCTGCTTTTGGAAGAGGGAGTTCCCCAGGGACATCCATTCACCAACCAATAACATTCCAGGGTGGGAGTCATCTCTTAATTACTCAGAGCCAAGGACTCTGTCAGGGCACTGGGAAAGAGAGATGCAGAGAGAAGATGAAGAATTCATATGTGGGGAAAAAAACATTGTGTTTAAAAACATAAATAGAAAGATTGGGACAGAAAATACCTGAGCAGTTTGGGCTGGGCTGTCGTATCTGAGAGTCTACCCTCCCCCCAAAAAAAAACTGTTAAAAAGCAATCCTGGACAAGGAGAGTTGTACTCAAACCATCCCCCGAGATGAGGGCGAGTGTCTAAGACCTGTGTATCATTGCCATTGTTAAGATGAACTGTAGGGCATGTCTAATATGGAAATGTTTTACATGTTTTCACCTGTATAATCTATATTAAATTGCTTGACTTTTCAAGGAGAGGGGAGGGATGAGGGAGGGAAAGAATTTGGAACTCCAGTTTTTAAAAAATTTTATTTATTTATTTACTTCACTTTTTAAAACATTCCAGAGAAATATGGTGCACTCATCTCCTTCTGTGGAGGAGTGAAGTCACCACTGTGTGATCAAGAGCAAAGCAGGGCAATGAGACCAGTGGTATTCAATCACCCACTGCCATTTCAGTTTGCACCAGGATCCTACACCTCAGCTGTAGCAGCCTCACTCCCAGCAGCCATCAGCCCTGCTGCCCTTATTCACTTTCATAAGATTTTGAGTTTCAAATTTTTTCTCCCTCCCTCCCCACTCCTCTCCTCAAGACAGCAAACAATCTGATATAGGTTATACAAGTACAAGATATTAAATATATTTCCATGTTAGTCAAGTTGTGGAAGAATCAGAACAAGAGGGAAAAACCAGGAGAAAGAAAAAACAAAAGCAAAAAAAAGTCAAAATAGTATGCTTTCATTTGTTTTCAGACTCTGGATGTGGATAGCATTTTCCATCCTGAGTCTTTTTGAATTGTCTTAGATCCTCGTATTGTTGAGAAGAGCCACGTCTTATCAAAACTGGTCATCCCACAATGTTGCTGTTACTGTGTACAATGTTCTCCTGGTTCTGCTCACTTTACTCAGCATCAGGAAATCAACATTTAAAAAAAATGAATGTTAAAATATTTTTTACTTGTAATTGGGACATATTTTATAAACAAATATATTTACAGAAAAAATTCAGTTTATTGTAGCAGGAGAGGAAATTAGGACCCAAGTAGACTGTAGCAACTTCCCCAGTCACCAGATAGTAGTCTGGAACTGGGAGTGAACTTCAGTGTGCTCAGAGTTCACCACTTTTGACTTGTTAAACAAAGCAGGTCTGTAAATGGGGAAAGAATATTAGGGGAAGCTGGATCAGGGGAGTCTCTGCTTTAGGTGATGGGACACAAGTAACTTCTCCTGATTGAGAAGAAGTCAGCTGTCCTCATGACCCATAAAAACAAGCTAAGCTGGATGTATTCCATGTATATTACGGACTATATAACATGGACTATATTATGGAATATATGTATTCCATGTATTCAATCATTGCTATTTTGACTTTGCTTGTAACCCTAGGATTAACCACTACGACACATGAGACTCCTGATAAATACTGCTAAATCTGGTATTAGGCACAAAGTGCTCTGCAGGTTGGGAGGTGGAATAGCTACTCTTCAAAAACTATGAATTATGACCCCTCAAATCCCCAGACTGCATAAGTAGTCCAGGTTCCAGCTTCCACTTTTCATAGAGTTTAAGCCTTTATGGCTTTTCACTTATTACCATATTTTATGGCTTTTCTCAAATCAGGACCCCACAATCCACCCCTTAAAAGCCACTCATACATTCTTTCACAATCTCTCTGGAGTGGTTCTACATTAGGGTGTTTAGGGCCTTTTGGGGATAAGTCAGGATGATCTAATTTGCAAACATAAATCACATAAGTAATACAAGCACAGATAGGAAAACAGTATGTCTAGTAAGAAAATTACCACAGCTATTACAATTTTCTTCCACCCCACCCCTTCGAAGGTGAAAGAAGAACCAATGGCATTTGGGAATTAATGGGTGAGCTGAATTCCTAACTTAACTTGGTACAGGGCAGCTGAGTTTCTGAACTAGGGTCAGAGACAAATAAACATGACTTGGACAGTTTTACAACATATTGGGAGTGAAAGAAAATAAAATCAGTTACAGAATGAGATCAGAACAGTTTAATTTTCCCAATTTCTCCCCTTTTGTCAAGGGGAGACTTGTACAATGATGATCATCAACCCACCCCCAATGTCCATTTACTTAGCAAATTTTACCTTGAAATCCAGATCTCTTGTCTATTTTTCTGGTCTTTGGAACATCTTTCCTTGGGGCAATCTGGAAAATGTCTTGTCCCCAGGAGCAACTTTTCAGTGGAATTGTTTTTCTGGTTCCAGGTTGCTTGTAGAGACTGCTTAGAAGTTCTTGCTAAAATCTTTCACAAAATGAATCTCAATACATGTTAGTAGAGGCTCTCAAATTTCACTTCTCCAATAACTAGTTTATATTGTGAAGGCCAATTCAAACCTTGGAGTTCTAATCTTAACAATAGAACTATAAGGGGGAGCATCAAATAGGGAACCTAGAGTTTACTTGAAGCTTCAGAAAAAAAAAATTAGTTTTTTTTTTTACATGCCCCATTAGAATCATTTATATTTGACATACAGGATTTTCTGATCTTACTACTTTCTCAGACTTTCCTACTTTGATTCCAGTTCTTTTAGGAGGATCAGATGCTAGTAGGGATCTAATCCTGTATATGAAAATACAAGCCCCGGGGAGATGGGCATAATTCTTTTTGTCTGATTTGATCAGCTAACTCATTATGCAAAAGGTAAAAGGCTAAATCTTTGCTTTGTAGTGCTTTGAATTTGTCCTTCAGGTTTCCCTTACGGTACTGACACTAATGCACCTATTTATCTATTCTATCACCTATACTAAGATGAATTAATGTTTTTGTTAATGATTAATATAGTTGTCTTGATGGATAGAAGGGTTTACATCGGCTCAAAATGGTCAGGATTAACTGAAATCTTTTAGGTGTAAGCTAAATGCTTTATATTAAGCTACAGTTTGATACTCCAAGTGTACTTTCTAGTACACTTACCATGTTATGACTTTTCTCCTCTTTTGTTTGTGTCTTTTATTAGTTACTTGATTAAGTTATATTGAGGAGGATGAAGGACGGGTGTATGCACCTGTTGCCTATTTCAATTAAGCACTCTACTCTTAATTTACTACTAAATCTTCCTTCAGATATCTTAGATTTCATAAGATGGTTCGTTAATTTTCTAAATTAGAAAATGTAGCCCATTACTTCCCTCTTCATATGATACACCTTGATCTAATGTTTTTATGATAAATAGTCTCACTTCTAGCCTCTCTTGGGGTGAGCTGACCATCGCAGTATATAGACTGTATTGGCAAGAAGAGGTGAGGTATATTGTGGCTTATCAATTATAGAACAGGCTTCTCTAGATGGGTTTAGGGCACTGCCAAGTCCTTTGAGTTTTAAGCATTTGCTTGTAGTTTTCTGGTGAATGATTTTGTTATTTAATTATTTGGGTTTATGGCTAAGCATAGTGGGGTATCTAATCCCAGTTTGAACCTTAGCTGTTGCATGACCAGCAAAATCAAAGCCACTTTAGTTGCATATTTTAATGTTAACTAGAGCGTATTACAGTTTAGTTAAGCATTAGCTTTATTGTTGTTAAAGGCTTCAACATGCTTTATGATGGTTTTCTGTTAATTTGGGCTAATTGTATGACCTCGGTGGCTGGCACGAGATTTACCAACCCTAATTAATTATAATTTAGTCAAACTTTTGTTTATGGCTTAACGTTAGTCACCACTGCATCCCGTGGGGGTGTAGTTAAGCAAGGTATAGTGGGCTACCTGTTGTAAGCCTGATACCTGCTCCTATCAATTGTAGCCTAAATTTTAAGGGCATTCTCACTGGATTGCAGAAACTTGCATGTGTAGGTATAATTAAAATTCACAGTAAGGCTAGGACCAAACCTTTGTGTTTATGGGGCTTTTTAGGGTCCATCTAAGCATTTTCAGTGCTTTGCTTTAGGACAAGCTACATTAATGGTTGATGCAAAGTTTAGGTTTTCTAGCAAGTCAAATTTGTATGTTATGTCAGCACTAAATTTTTAACAAAAATCAAACCTATAAGTAAAAAGATAAGAAACGTCTA
This sequence comes from Vombatus ursinus, assembly GCF_900497805.2. Lineage (NCBI taxonomy): Eukaryota > Metazoa > Chordata > Mammalia > Diprotodontia > Vombatidae > Vombatus > Vombatus ursinus. The sequence continues at coordinate 11,638,194 of NW_020940527.1, forward strand.
ATTATGAACAAAGCTAATTAGGTTTCAGTTAATACTACTAAGTATTGTACACCTGACTACTTTTGTAAGTATAAAATGCTCAGCTAAAGGTTTTATCATGTGGTTTTGGGGTTTGAGGGAAAGGATAAATTTAGTAAGGGAGTTGGGTGTTTAATCAATATAAACCTTTATGTTTATATTTATTATAAATTATTATACATTCAAATCCATGCGTGTAGCTTTGCGTTGAAGGGCAATATAAATATAATAATATATTAAGGTTATAATATATAGTATAAATAAAATAATGATTTATGTCCTTAGATCATTGATATAATTACCTCTATAAGAATGATATAAATATTAGTTAAGCATACATATCAAAACAATGTATGCCATATTATCATTTAGAATAATATATATGTCTTTCATTGATTCATTTAATACTCTCATTTATAATTCATGAGTATCAAACATTGAATGTGAATTCTTTCATTGGTGGTTTCTCAGGTTCTGGCCCTGTTGATAAACCACCCAAAAATTAAAATCCCTCTAATGCCAGTTAGTTCAGTTATGCCGTTAGCATAAGATTAGCATCTAAATAATCACATATGCTTGGATAAAAAGCATAGATTAGCTGAATAGGAATTAATGGACCTGAAGTAGCAACCAGTAGCCAGTCAGAGATTTTAGGTACATCCGAAATTTATGGACCTGCTCTGAAGGATAGCAAGCCTTAAGAAGGCGGGATGGTGGTCTCTCCCGAGGTGGGGAGTAAAGTATTGTTTAATGGATAGGATATGCTAGTAATATAAGCATGTTAATTTGACCTTCATGGATAATATGCCTATGTACTTTAGCAATATATATTTTATGTAAAATTATAAGATTAATGTCTTATGTAATATATGAGTTTAATGTAATGTTAGATATGCATGTTCTCAAAATATTACAGTAATCTTAGTGTTTAATGTATTTAGTGATATTTGAGTATAATGTATATCCTTATATGCTAGGGGTAAATATATTAATGTACTATATACATAATATGTTGGAAATAATGGATAATATATCATAGAACATTGATATAAAATATTTAGTAATGTTTAGGTATAATGTATATCTTTATACACTAGGGGTAAATGTATTAATGTACTATATACATAGTATGTTGAGAATAATGGATATTGTATTGTAGAGCATTGATATAATGCATTAAGTAATATTTTGGTATAACGTATGTTCTTAAATGCTAGGGGTAAATATGCTGATGTACTATATACATAACATATGTATGTATATATATATATGAAAATATATGTAACATATATTGAAATATATGTGAAGGTAATTTGGTAATAAGTAACAATATATGAAAATATATGTAAATATAAGTAACAATATTCTTTGGGTGGCAAGTCCCCTATTTTCAGTCTTACTTTAGTTTGTTTTGTCCTGACTGAATTTCCTCCCTATACTTCTATGGCTACCCCTTTGCCCTGATGTCTTATGGGTTCCAGTATCATGTATTTTGTACTGTTGTCTACCAGAGTGGACATGGCTTGTTTATTTTATTTCATTTTATTTTATTTTTTGGCTTTTTATGGTAATTTTTATTTTGTTTTTGTTTTCAACATTTACTTCCACAAGATTTTGAGTTCCAAATTTTCACCCCATCTCACCCCTCCCCCCACCCCAAGATGGCATGCATTCTAAATACCCCTTCCCCTAGTCTGCCTTCCCTTCTATCTCTCCCCCACTTTTCTTATCCCTTTCCTCTTCAATTTTCCTGTAGGGCAGGATGGATTTCTGTACCCCATTTCCTGTATTTCTTATTTCCCAGTTGCATGTGAAAACATTTTTTTTTTGAACATGTGTCTTTAAAACTTTGGGTTCCAAATTTTCTCCCTTCCTCCCTTCCCACCCACCCTCACTGATAAGGCAAGCAACTAAATACAGGTTATACATGTGCAGTTATGCAAAACACTTCCATAGTAGACTTGCTGTGAAAAACTAACTCTGTTTCCCTTAATCCTATCCCACCCACCAATTTATTCTATTCTTTCTTTTGACCCTGTCCCTCCTCAGAAGTATTTGCTTCTGATTACTCCCTTTCCCAATCTGCCCTCCTCTCTATCATTCCCCTACTATCTTGTCCCCTTCCCCCACATTTTCCTGTAGGGTAAGACAGATTTCCACACCCAATTGAGTGTGTATGTTATTCCCTCCTTAAGTCAAATTCTATGAGAATAAGATTCACTCATTCCCTCTCACCTTCCCCCATTTCTCCTCCACTGTAAGAGCCTTTTCTTTTCTGTTGTTGTTGTTGGTTTTTTTTGAGTGGGATAATTTACCCTGTTCTACCTCTCCTTTTCTCCTTCTCCTAGTATAATCCTCTCTCACCCCTTAATTTTGTTCTCCAGATATGACCCCTTCATTTTCAACTCACCCTGTGCCCTCTATCTGTCTATATCCATATATACATACATATAATTTTTTCCCCTCCAACTACCCTAATACTGACAAAGGTCTCATGAGTTATAAATATCATCTTTCCATGCAGGAATGTAAGCAGTTCAACCTTAATAAGTCTCTTATGATTTTCTCTTTCCTGTTTACCTCTTCATGTTCCACTCGAGTCTTGTATTTGAAAATCAAATTTTCTATTCAACTCTGGTCTTTTCATCAAGAATGCTTGAAAGTCCTCTATTTCACTGAATGACCATTTTTCCCCCTGCAGGATTATACTCAGTTTTGCTGGGTAGGTGATTCTTGGTTGTAATCCTATCTCCCTTGCCCTCCAGAATATTGTATTCCATGCCCTGCGGTCCCTTAATGTAGAAGCAGCTAAAACTTGTGTTATCCTGATCTTGTTTCCACAATACTTGAATTGTTTCTTTCTGGCTGCTTGTAGTATTTTCTCCTTGACCTGGGAGCTCTGGAATTTGGCTATGATATTCCTAGGAGTTTTCCTTTGGGGATCTCTTTCAGGAGGAGATCGGTAGATTCCATTTCTATTTTGCCCTTTGGTTCTAAAATATCAGGACAGTTTTCCTGGATAATTTCTTGAAAGATGATGTCTAGGCTCTTTTTTTGATCATGGCTTTCAGATAGTCCAATAATTTTAAAATTCGCTCTCCTGGATCTATTTTCCAGGTCAGTTGTTTTTCCAATGAGATATTTCACATTGTTTTCTAATTTTCCATTCTTTTGGATTTGTTTTACAGTGTTTTGATTTCTCATAAAGTCACTAGCTTCCAATTGCTCTATTCTAATTTTTAAGGAAGTATTTTCTGCAGTAATCTTTTGGACTTCCTTTTCCATTTAGCCAATTTTGCTTTTTAGGGCATTCTTCTCCTCATTGTCTTTTTGGACCTCTTTTGTCATTTGGGTTAGGCTATTTTTTAAGATGTTATTTTCTTCAGTATTTTTTGGGGTCTCCTTTAGCAAGCTGTTGACTTGTTTTTCATGATTTTCTTGCATCCCTCTCAGTTTTTCCTTTATTTCTCTCACTAGCTTCTCAAAATCCTTTTTGAGCTCTTCCAAGGCCTGGGACTGATTCATATTTTTCTTGGAGGCTTTGGATGTAGGAGCTTTGGCTTTGTTGTCTTCTGGTTGTATGTTTTGATCTTCTTTGTCACCAAAGTAAGATAATATAGTCTGACTCTTTTTGTGCTGCTTGCACATGATCCCAACCAATTACTTGAGTTTTAAACTCTTTGTTAAGGTAAAAGTCTGCTTCCAATGTGAAGAGTGTACTGTCCCAAGCTTTGGGGGTTTGCACAGCTGTTTTCAGAGGTACTTCTAGGGACCTGAAAATTTTCAGTTCTTCCAAGGTGCTATGATAAGGAGCGAGGTGTTTTCTCTCCACAGCCACAACAAGCTCCACTACACCAGCGTTCCTCCTAGCCACAGGACCGCCCCTCAGAACTGTGACCCAGATCCAAGCACAGGTAAAGCAAGAGATTCCTGCCTCAGCTCTGGCAAAGAGATCCCTGCAATCCCCTTCTGATCAACCACTCTATTCCCCCTCAGTCTGCAGGCCTGAAGCTCAGGAAAAAGCTGCAGCCCCAGGCTGCACTGGAGACTTGTGGCTGAGACCTAGCTCCTCTCTCACCACAGACACAGAATTTTCCCACTGACCTTGTAAGTTGTCTTTGGCATTCAGGGGTTGAGAAGTCTGGAAACCACCACAGCTGCCCCAGATTCAGTCCTCTGAGGCCTGCTCCAGGGTCAATGGGGCCTGTGCGCCCACGCTGAACTCCGCTCCTCTCTCTGCCCAGCGCAATATACCTTTCCAATCAACCATCCAGGCTGTCTTTGGCTGGAAATTTGTTTCACTCTGTCTTTTTGTGGGTTCTGCTGCTTTAGAATTTGTTTAGAGCCATTTTTTTTAGGTATTTGGAGGGCTTTGGGAGAGAGCTCAAGACGTCACTGCTCTCCCTCCGCCATCTTGGCTCTGCTTCCCATGGCTTGTTTATTTTTAAAACCCCAATATATGGTAGCTGGCACCTGAGGCCTCTGGTCACCCCCAATATCCCTATGCCAGAGGCAACCTTGACTCTCTTCCTAAGGGAAGGAGTCGGGGGTGTCCACCCCATCTGTAAGGGAAACTGTGGAGATCCTCCCCAGTCCCTTGCATGACCACCTCCTGACCTGACATAAGGAATGTAATTTAAAGTTAGTATGTGTGAGTGGGAAAACCAAGGGAATGGAACATCAAAGAATAAACAAACTATGTTACTTGAGCAGAGCAACTCTTATCTCAAGAAATATGTGTGTGTCCAAGGATCTGGCCTATCCTTGGACACATACATAAAATATAGGCATCTGGAACTCTGGCCAAGCTCCCTCTTTTTCAAAGGCTGTTTTCCCATGGTTTACATAGATATAAAAAGGGCCACTTGGGAAAGGGACCTTTGGAGGTCTTTGTTTCAGAGATGGGGTTGCCCACCTCTCTTGGTTTTCCCAATCGGGACCCTGGTAGCCTATTCTCTTGAAGTCTCCCCATCAGGGATCAGAGCTCGCCTGATTACCTTTCTTTGTCTATTTCTATCCTTTCTTTGTTCTATGTTGATTCACTAGATTGTATGCATATGTACATTATTTTAATTCCTACTTCTCTATCGCCTTAAGCATTATCAAATAAACTCAATTACTTGTTAAGTTAGTATCTAGTGTGTCTTTGTATCTTAAGATTCCAACCTAAAGTAAAAGTACTGTGAAGTCCATTATCCCCTTTTGATTACACCGGCTACTCTTAGAGCTGCTGTGGGATGTGCTGTTTGACACCACTGCCTTTCCACTCTTCAACTTGGAATAGACTAAAGCTACTGAACAACCTCGTATCCTAAGGAGGACTGCTCTGAATAGACATCACCAATCTTGATAAGACTTTCATTTCATCCCCTCCTTTTCACACACAATCAATTATCAATTTTAGGTTTCAACATTAAAACAACAACTTAGTTAGCCAAATGGTTTTAGCTGTAACCTCTTCTTAACTACAGGCAAAGGTGGAAATATCCAATTTTCTAAATGGCACTTACAAAACATTATAACAGTGAGCAGGGCTGATAAAATCACAACTGGTTTTAAATAATTTTTCTACCGTCTTTTAGTTTCTTTCACTTCATACTTTAATAACATCCAAATTATGAAAAGTTGCTTGACATATACTGATACAAAAATTTATTAATTTGAAACAATATTATATATTTGAAACTCGAAAACAAACCCACTACCAAGCAATTCTGCTGAACACATTTCCAAATTACCTTACATAGAAAATAGGGCATCTCATCACCATTGGCATTATATGCTGGTCACATCTAATTAAGAAACTAATAATAACAATTAACGTTCATAGAGTCTGCCCCCTGATAGGCATTGTGTTAGGCACTTTACACTCATGTGAAGTAAACCATTGTAACTTGCTTATCATCCAGTTAAATTTCAGTTCTATGTATTTTCTCAATTTGTCTTAGTGTCAAATAATATAATAAATTCTGATTTATCTTAAACATCAAATTAGGAGAGACAATATTTCACTTAAAATGTGACTAGAATGAATTCAATTACCTTGATCTATGTTCCAAATAGTATTACACAGAATCTGGGGTTAGGATTCTAATACTGACTGTAGTGTTATGTTTTACACAAATGCTATTTATTCCAAACATTTTATATTATGGGCTCTACTATTTCCAGCCAATCCACTGCCAAATATTGCAAAAGTGGCAATCTGATATTTTGATTTAATCTACCCCAATTATCACACTTAAGAGCAAGTTTTAATTCAGTCAAAATCTGGGTTCCACAATCTCAGAAGGAACCCATAGTTTATCAATTTACCCATATCCCTCTATGATTTCTTAAAATGAATAGGGATCTCATATAATTTAGTCACATTTCTAAATGTAACACATACCCCAATTTAAAAAGTTATTTTAAAATTGACTGGTACTTAATTTTAGCTTGTAAAATTCCCTAAATTATAGCTAGATATTCCAATCAAACTCAATTACCTTTTGGTTGTTTCCCTATTCACACTAACTTTTCCCTTTTTTTTTGTGGGCCAGGAAAGAGCTAAGTCCCAGTTTTGTTCCGAAGTGCAAACCTTGAAACTTTCACTGACACAGCCCTCAAACCCATTTCTCTATAATCAGTGAAGTGAACTTTTTCTCTTAGATCTGAGAGAAAAAGTTCCCCTCCCCAATCTTTTTTTTCATGTCTGTCCTTTCACAGCCCAGAATCCAGCCACAATTCAGAAATGCAGATGGAGAGAGAATATTTTTTTGAGCTTTTACTCAAATAAATGTCACTTCTCTGTCTGTCTGTCTGTCTGTCTCTCTTGTTCACCCATCCAGGCTGCTGCAGTCAGCTGGAGGGAGAGGAGAAAGAGACTCTCTCACAATTACATGCCTTGTGTATTTCCTGTCTATATACTTAACTATCTTCAACCTAGTTAACTGGCAAACTAGTGTTTCTGGAATTCCTTCAGCAACTTTCTATTCTCAGCCTCTGAGTCTAGGAACTTGGTAGTGACTTTTTTTTTCAGCACCGAGGAGGGGTTTACCTACTGCCACTACTTCCTTCCCCTTCTTCCCATAAAATGAAAGCCATTAGCAGAATGGATTAGAAACCATAATTCTATAATATATTGTTTACAAGAAACACATTTGAAACAGAACAGTACACAGAGGATAAAGAGAAAAGGCTGAAGTAGAATATATTATGCTTCAGCTGAAGTAAAAAAAAAAAAGCATGTATAGCATTTATAATCTCAGAAAGAGGAAAAGCAAAAATAGATCTAATTAAAAGAGATAAGGAAGGAAACTACTTCCTGTTAAAAAGCACTATAGATGATGAAGTGGTATCATTACTAAACATATATGCACCAAGTGGTATAGCATCTAAATTCTTAGAGGAGAAGTTAAGGGAATTACAGGAAGAAATAGACAGCAAAACTATACTAGTGGGGGACCTCAACCACCTCCTCTCAGAATTAGACAAAATCTATCTACAAAATAAACAAGAAAGAAGCTAAGAAGGTGAATAAAATTTTGGAAAAGTTAGATGTGGTAGACCTTTGGAGAAAATTGAATGAGGATAGAAAGGAATATATCTTTTTCTTGGTGGTACATTGCAAGTATACAAAAATTGGCACTGTACTAGGGCATAAAAACCACACAGTCTAATGCAGAAAGGCAGAAATATTAAATGCATCCTTTTCAGATCATGATGCAATAAAAATTATATGTAATAAAGGGCCATGGAAAGATAGATTAAAATTAACTGGAAACTAAATAACCTAATCCTAAAGAATGAGTGGGTCAAACAACAAATCCTAGAAACAATCAATAACTTCATTCAAGAGAAGGGTAATAATGAAACAACATAACAAAATTTATGGGATGCAGTGAAAACACTTCTTAGAGGAAGTTTAATATCTCTAAATGCTTACATGAATAAAATAGAGAAAGAGGAGATTAATGAATTAGGGATGCAACTAAAAAAGCAGAAGAAAAGAACAAACTAAAAATGTCCAATTAAATAACAATTTAGAAACACTGAAAGCCAAAGGAGACATTAATAAAATTGAAATTAAGAAAACTACTGAACTAATGGATAAGATTAAGATCTGGTTTTATGAATAAACCAATAAAATAGATAAACATTTGGATAATTTGACTATAAAAAGAAAGAAGAAAACTGAATTACCAGTATCAAAAATGAAAAGGGTGAATTCATCATCTATGAAGAGGAGATAAAAAAGATAATTGGGAACTATTTTGCCCAACTGTATGCCAATAAATTTGAAATCTTAGTGAAATGAATGAATATTTACAAAAATATAAATTGCCCAGATTGATGGAAGAGGAGGTAAAATACCTAAATAACCCCATGTCAGAAAAAGAAATTGAACAAGCCATCAATGAACTCCCTAGGAAAAAATCTCTAGGAACAAATGAATTTACAAGCAAATTCTATCAAACATTTAAAGAACAATTAACTCTAATACTACATAGACTATTTGGGAGAATAGGTGAAGGAATCACATGAAATTCTTTCTATGATACAAATATGGTGCTGATACCTAAACTGGGAAGAGTCAAAACAGAGAAAGAAAAGTATAGACCAATTTACCTAGTGAATATAGATGCAAAATTTTTAAATAAAATATTAGGAAAAAGATTATAGCAACTTATCACAAGAATAATACACCATGACCAGGTAGGATTTATATTAAGAATGTAGGGCTGGTTCAATATTAGGAAAACTATCAGCATAATTGATCATATCAATGACAAAACTAACAGAAACCACATGATTATCACAATAGATGCAGAAAAAGCTTTTGACAAAATACAACACCCATTCTTATTAAAAACACTAGAGAGCATAGGAATAAATGAAGTCTTCCTTAAAATGATAAGTGGCACGTATCTAAAACCATCAGCAAGCATTATATATAATGAACATAAGCTAGAAGCAGTTCCAATAAGATCCAGGGTGGAAAAAGGATGTCCATTATCACCACTGTTATTCAATATGGTACTAGAAATATTAGCTTTAGCAATAAGAGAAGAAAAAGAAATTGGAGGAATTAGAATAAGCAAAAAAAGAAACAAAGCTATCACTCTTTATAGATGACATGATGATATACTTAGAGAATCCTAGAGAAGCAAAAAAAAAACTACTTGAAATAATAAACAATTTAGCAAAATTGCAGGATATAAAATAAACCCACATAAATCATTGGCATTCCTATATATTACTAACAAAAACCCAACAGTAAGAGACAGAAAGAGAAATTCTATTTAAAGTTACTGTAGACATGAGAAAATATTTAGGAGTCTACCTGCCGAAACAAACCCAGGAATTATATGAACACAATTACAAAACACTTTTACAAAACACTTTTCACATACATAAAGTCAGATCGAAATAATTGGAAAAACATCAATTGCTTATGGGCAGGCAAAGCTAAAATAATAAAAATGACAATTCTACCTAAATTAATTTACTTATTCAGTACCATATTAACCAAACTACCAAAAATTTCTTTATAGAGCTAGAAAAATAATAACAAGATTCATCTGAAAGAACAAAAGGTCCAGAATATCAAAGGAACTAATGAAAAGGAATGCTAAGGAAGATGGCCTAGCCATATCAAATCTTAAAGTGTATTATAAAGCAGTGATCATCAAAACAACTTGGTACTGGCTAAGATTCAGAGTGGTGAATCAGTGGAATAGGTTAGGTACATGAGACACAGTAGTCAATGATTGTAGAAATCTACTGCTTGATAAATCTAAAGACCTCAGATTCTGGGATAAGAACTCACTATTTGACAAAAATTGCTGGGAAATGGCATGGCAGTAACTAGGCATAGACCACCATCTTACACCATATACCAAAATAAAGGCAAAATGGGTATAGGAAATAGATATAAAGACTAATAATATAAGCAAACTGGGAGAGAAAGGAATAGTTTACCTGTCAGATTTATGGAGAATGGAAGAATTTATGACCAAAAAAAGAGATAGAGAACATTATGAAATGCAAAATAGATAATTTTGATTACATCAAATTGAAAAGTTTTTGCACAAAACAAAGCCAATGCAACCAAGATTAGAAGAGAAGCAGAAAACTGGGAAAGAATTTTTACAACCAGTGTCTCTGATAAAGGCCTCATTTGTCATACTTACTTAAGTCAAATTTGTAAGAATACAAGTCATTCCCCAATTCAAAAGTGGTCAAAGGATATGAGCTGGCAGTTTTCAGATGAAGAAATTAAGGCTATCTACAGTCATATGAAAATATGGTCTAAACCACTATTGATTAGAGGAATGCAAATTGAAATGACTCCAAGGTACCATATCACACCTATCAGATTGGCTAACATAATAAAACAGAAAAATGATAAATGTTGGAGAAGATGTGAGAAAATTGGAACACTAATGCATTGTTGGTGGAGTTGTGAACTGATCCAACCATTTTGGAGAGCAATTTGGAAATATGGCCTAAGGGCTATAAAAATGTGCATACTCTTTGACTCAGCAATAGCACTTCTAGGGCTGTATCCCAAAGAGAGCATACAAATGGGAAAAGGACCCACATGTACAAAAATATTTATAACAGCTCTTTCTGTGGTGGCAAAGTATTGGAAATTGAGAGGATGCCCATCAATTGGGGAATGGCTGAACAAATTGTGGAATATGAATGTAATGGAGTACTATTGTGCTATAAGAAATGATGAGAAGGTGGGCTTCAGAAAAACCTGGAAAGATTTGTATGGACTGATTCTGAGTGAAGTGAACAGAACCAACTGAACATTGTACACAGTAAAAGCCACATTGTACCATGACTAGATTTGATAGACTTGGCCCTTCTCAGCAATGCAAGGATCTAAGACACCTCCAAAAGTCTCATGATGAAAAATGATATCCACAAAGACGAAAGAACTATGGAGTTTGAATGCACATCGAAGAATACTATTTGCCCTTTTTTTCCTTCTATTTTGTTTTGTTTCTTCTTTCTTGTGGTTCCCCCTATTGGTTCCAATTCTTCTTTACAACATGACTAATGTGGAAATATGTTTAACAGGCATGTGTATGTAGAGATTATATCAGATTACACACTATCTTGAGGAGGGAGGAAGGGAGGGATGAATAGAAAATTTAAAACTCAAAAGCTTATGGAAGTGAATGTTGAAAACTAAAAATAAGTAAAGAAAGAAAAAAAAGACACATACAAGCACACACGGTCCATCGAGGCATCAGCTCTCCACTTACCTGTATTGTAGGCTCACCAATATTGATCCTTGCTGCTGGTTCTTTTCTAAATAGTGGATAAGAACAGGAAGCTGTTCTAGAGCTGCAGTGCCTTCACCATCACTTTCTTGCTCAAAATCCTCATCTTCATCATCATTATCTAAATTGTTAAGATGCTTAATGTTGAATTGCCCTTTAAATATACTCACATATTTAGTCATGACCAAAGGCCTCAATAAGTATTCTCACTGTTATAGAAATGGACTTTCTCTCTTATTGAAGAGTTGGTTTATAAAAGGGACTATAAAACTGTTCCAGGTAAAGAGGTCACTGTTTTATAAACAAATTTGCTGAGTACCAAAAAAAAAAAAAAAAAAAAAAAAGCTAAATTTTGGGAAGTATTCAGAAAAAAAGAACATTGAATGAAATTCCCACACCACCACCTCCCCCACACTCAATAAGGGAATTTGCCAGTCAGAAAGCTGACCTTGGCCAGAAGAACCCAAAGAAGCCCGGAAACAAGAAGGTTATACGAGGCTAACACTATAAAGTGCAGAGAAGCTGCCACCTTGTCTTATTAGTCAGAAGGAATTTCTTCACCTGGGACTTCCCGAGGTCAGTGAATTTGAAAGTCCAGGCCTACCCCACACCCTACAATTGTGAAGCCTTCTTTTTCAAGGCTGGCAACTGAAGGAAGAGGGCTGGTGCGGGGGAAAACACCAGACTTCCTTCCGCTTCAACGCCAGCAGACCCTAACCTGATGGGCCTGAGTTGCCAAGGCACTCCTCCTCCTGAAATTTCTCTTTCCTTCTCTTTGCCGTTCCCCTTAATTCACTCCCAAGACGATGTGAGCACCCTTCGTGTATTCCTAATTCAATATAATACACCATACACAGGTGACTCCCTTGGTGTTGTTTTGGGCTTTTTTTGGTAATTTTTTTCCCCATTTTAAACTTAAATACAAAATGAGAAGAGGGAGAAGAAGGAAAAACATCGCCATGTAAATGGCATAAGGGAGGATTCTAAATAAAATGAATTTCCCTTTTAAGAAAAGCTATATAGTAAATAGTACACATTGTGGTCCAAGGTGCCTAGCTTTTGCCATTTCTTCTTCCTGCATTCTGAGTATTGCACAAAGTCTATTGTCAGGTGTCTAGTTTCCCTGGCATCCGTTGCCACCTTTCTATTCCCACTCCTTCCAGGCCAATCCAGTTTTTTATTCCTTTTGTCTTCCCTTCACCCACCAACCTGTCATTCACTCCTCCTGGAATACAGAGAGAGGGAAAAAGGAATTGTGCAAAGGGTCTTTGAACCTGGTGGCAAGTCAATTAACTACTCTGGTTTCAGTTTCCTCCTCTGTACAAAGATTTGGGGATAGCTGACCTCTCCAATTCTTTCCATCAATCCATCTAGAAGAATCTTCTGACCAAGTTTCTTCCCCTGCTCTTCAAGGCTCTAAACATTTAGGAATTGACCCACCTTTCCGGCTTTCTCTTACGTTCTCCAGGCACAACCAGTGTCCCACTCTCCCACCCCAGTGACTTTCTCAGACATTCTCTTTGCCTTCACACTCTCTGTAACAGACAGCTGAAAGCACCCATTTGCACACATGGTCCATGGAGGCATCAGCTCTCCACTTACCTGTGTGCCAGGCTCACCGATATTGATCCTTACTGCTAGTTCTTCCCTTTCTCTTCTGCCAAGATATGGATTTTTTTCTTTTCTTTTTTTCTTTTTAAAAATTTTTTTCAATATTCAAGCTAATACTCATGCTCTCATCTTTTTTTTTAAATTTATTTTTTGTCATTCCCAATTTTATTAGTTTATTTATTTTTAGTTTTCAACATTCACTTCCACAAGATTTTGAGTTCCAAATTTTCTCCCCACCTTATCCCTCCCCCTACCCGAAGATGGTGTGCATTCTGAATACCTCTTCCCCTAATCTTCTCTCCCTTCTATCTCTCCACCTTCCTTTATCCCCTTCCCCTTCTATTTTCCTATAGGGCAGGATAAATTTCTATACTCCATTGCCTGTATATCTTATTTCCCAGTTGCATGTGAAAATAATTTTTAACATTTGTTTTTAAAACCTTGGGTTCCAAATTTTCTCCCTTCCTCCCTCCCCACCCACCCTCATTGAGAAGGCAAGCAACTCAATATAGGTGATACATGTGTAGTCATTTGAAACATTTCCATAGTAGTCACGTTGTGAAGAACTTATTATATTTCCCTTCATCCTATCCCACCCACCCATTTATTCTATTCTCTCTTTTGACCCTGTCTCTCCTTAGAAAGGTTTGCTTCTGATACCCCCTCCACCAATCTGTCCTCCCCTCTATCATCCCCTTGCTCTCATATCCCCTTCCCCCCCATTTTCCTGCAGGGTAAGATAGATTTCCATACCCAATTGAGTATGTGTGGTATTCCCTACTTAAGCCAAATCTGATGAGAATAAGATTCACTCATTCCCTCTCACCTTCCCCTGGTTCCCCTTCACTATGAAAGCCTTTTCTTGTCTGTTTTATGTGAGATCATTTATACCATTCTACCTCTCCCTTTCTCCTTCTCTCAGTATAATCCTCTCTTACCGCTTAATTTTATTATCCAGATATCATCCCTACATCTTCAACTCACTCTGTGCCCTCTATCTATCTATCTATCTATCTATCTATCTATCTATCTATCTATCT
>NW_020940527.1:11652151-11792149 GCF_900497805.2 Vombatus ursinus
TCTATCTATCTATCTATCTATCTATCTATCTATCTATCTATCTATCTATCTATCTATATACATACATATAATTTTTTTCCCTCCAACTACCCTAATACTGATAAAGGTCTAATGAGTTACAAATATCATCTTTCCATGTAGGAATGTAAACAGTTCAACCTTAATAAGTCCCTTATGATTTCTCTTTCCTGTTTACCTCTTCATGCTTCTCTTGTGTCTTGTACTTAAAAGTCAAATTTTCTATTCAGCTCTGGTCTTTTCATCAACAATGCTTGAAAGTCCTCTATTTCACTGAATGACCATTTTTCCCCCTGAAGGATTATACTTAGTTTTGCTGGGTAGGTGATTCTTGGCTGTAATCCTATCTCCTTTGACCTCTGGAATATTATATTCCAAGCTCTGTGGCACCTTAATGTAGAAGCTGCTAAATCTTGTGTTATCCTGATTGTGTTTCCACAATACTTGAATTGTTTCTTTCTGGCTGCTTGCAGTATTTTCCCCTTGACCTGGGAGCTCTTGAATTTGGCCACAATATTCCTAGGAGTTTTCCTTTGGGGATCTCTTTCAGGAGGTAATTGGTGGATTCTTTCAATTTCTATTTTGCCCTCTGATTCTAGAATATCAGGGCAATTTTCTTGATAATTTCTTGAAAGATGATGTCTAGGCTTTTTTTTTGATCATGGCTTTCAGATAGTCCAATAATTTTTAAATTCTCTCTCCTGGATATATTTTCCAGGTCAGTTGCTTTTCCAATGAGATATTTCACATTGTTTTCTATTTTTTCATTCTTTTGGTTTTGTTTTACAATGTCTTGATTTCTCATAAAGTCATTAGCTTCCATTTGCTCCATTCTACTTTTTAAGGAAGTATTTTCCTTAGTGAACTTTTGGACTTCCTTTTCCATTTAGCCAATTCTGCTTTTTAAGGCATTCTTCTCCTCATTGGCTTTTTGGACCTCTTTTGCCATTTGGGTTAGGCTATTTTTTAAGGTGTTATTTTCTTCAGTATTTTTTTGGGTCTCCTTTAGCAAGCTGTTGACTTGTTTTTCATGATTTTCTTGCATCACTCTCATTTCTCTTCCCAGTTTCTCCTCTACTTCTCTTATTTGCTTCTCAAAAACATTTTTGAGCTCTTCCATGGCCTGGGACCAATTCATATTTTTCTTGGAGGCTTTGGATGTAGCAGCTTTGACTTTGTTGTCTTCTTCTGGTTGTATGTTTTGATCTTCTTTGTCACCAAAGAAAGATTCTATAGTCTGACTTTTTTGTGCAGTTTGCTCATGATTCTAGCCAATTACTTGAGTTATAAACTCTTTGTTAAGGTAGGGGGTCTGCTTACAGTATAGAGAGTGTACTGTCCCAAGCTTTGGGGGTTTTGTACAGCTGTTTTCAGAGATACTTCTAGGGACCTGTAAATTTTCAGTTCTTCCAAGGTGGTATGATAAGGGGTGAGGTGTTCACTCCTTTTCTGGCCTGTGCTCTGGTCTATGAGTGACTACCCTGGAACTCTGAGGAGGATTCCCTCTCTACTGCCACTACAAGCTCCACTATGCTAGCACTCCTCTTTGCCACAGAACTGCCACCCAGAACTGACCCAGATCCAAGCACAGACAAAGTGAGAGAATCCTGCCTCAGCACCGGCAAAGAGATCCCTGAAATTCCCCTCTGATTAGCCACTCAATTCCCCCTCTGTCTGTGGTCTGAGCTCAGGAAGCAGCTGCCACCCCAGGGTGGTGGTTTCCAGAATTCTCACTGGGACAGAGAGAGACAGAGACAGAGATGCAGTGAGACAGAGGCAGAGAGAGAGAGAAAGACAGAGACAGAGAGAAACAGAGAGACAGAGACAGAGAGAGAGAATGACAGAGACAGAGACAGAAACAGAGAGGCAGACACAGGGACAGAGACAGAGAGAGACAGAGACAGACAGACAAGCAGACAGACAGAGACAGACACAGAGACAGAGACAGAGAGTTGCTGAAACAGAAGAAAACAGATCAGGGACAAGTAAAGCAGTCCCAGGGAGTTCTGGATGTTGAGGGCACAAAGGAAGAGGCAAAGGGTCAGCCTCAGGAATCTCATATTTTGTTTAAAAAATGAGCATTAGATGAGGCATTCCCTGTTGCTCTACAAAGCATTCCTTAAGTAAAATGGAGAGGATTGAGATATTTTGGATGGAGAAGCCTGGGGAGGTTTGGATCTATTCTCAGATTACACCTTTTTTTTTTTTTGAAAGGAGGAAGTGAAATATTGTTTACAAAACAGCTGCCTCTTCAGGTTGAACAGTTTTATAGTCTTGTTTATAAGTAACACTTCAGTAGAAGAGAAGTCCATTTGTCTCTGTCTGTCATTCTCTCTGTCTCTGTCTCTGTTTCTCTCTGTCTCTGTGTTTGTCTGTCTGTCTCTCTCTTTCTGTCTCTGTCTCACTGTGTCTCTGTCTCTGTCTCTCTCTATCTGTCTCTCTCTCTCTGCCTCTCCCTGTCTCTTTCTCTGTCTTATTGTTGTAGTTCTTGCCTGAAATCACTCTTTTGAACCTCTTCAGCATCTTCTGGGGTACTTGATTTGTATTTAATCTTCATGTGTGAAGGTAGAATTTCTGCTTGACCAGTGTCTGGAAACCAAACAGCAAAGTTGACCTGGGCTAAAAGAACCCAAAGAAGATTGGAAACAGAAAGGTCTTAAGAGGCTAAAACTAGAAAGTACTGAGAAGGAGCTACCTTCTCTTATTAGTTAGAAGGAATTGCTTCACCTGGGACTTCCCTAGATCAGTGAATTGGAAAGTCCAGTCCCCACCTACAATTCTGAAGCCTTGTTTTTCAAGGCTAGCTGCTGAAGGAAGAGGACTGGTGTTTGGGGAAAGACAAGCCTTCCTTCTTCTTCAATGCCAGCAGACCCTAACCTGATGTCCATAAATTGGCAAGGCACTCTCCCTTCTCAAATTACCCCTGCCTTCATTTTGCCTTCCCCCCCACCCCAACTCACCCCCAAGAGAATGTGAGCAACCTTGGTTTTGTTCCCAGTCCAATATATTACTCGATACTCAAGTGCTTGTGTGTGTGTGTGTGTGTGTGTGTGTGTGAGAATTTTTTCATTGTAAAGTTAAATACAAAATGACAAGTGGGAAAAAAAAATTGCTACATACACAGCAGACCATAATGGAAGATTTGATGTAAAGCAATAAATTTTCATTTAAAAAAAACTTTATGATAAATATTATACATTGTTTTCAAAGCTGCCTAGATTTTGTTTGGGTCTTTGTTGGTTTTCTTTTTTTTAACTTTATTTTCCTCCTCCCCCCAACTGATAAAGAAGTCTAAGATGAAACCAGGTTGTATATACACACATAGATATCTATAAATATGCTTGTGTATACATAGACACTCATACACATATATGTAAGAGCTTAGGATGCTTATTTCCACTTGTCATCTATTTCTCTGAAGATGAATAGCATCTTCTTTCATAGGTCCAAGTCCTTCCATGGTTTTCTAAATCAAGGAGCTTCTATACCACAGCCATATTCCAACCCAATCACATCCTATCTGAGAGATCATCTATGAAAGCTTTTACCTCCAATTTTCTGCATTTCTTCTATTCTTGACTACATCAAAATTACCCTTTTTACACTTCAACAATGCTTTCACTTTTAATATGCTTTAAGGTTTGATAGTGCTGAATGTACTTCCTTTTTCCTCTTTTTTCCTGGTTTCTTTGAAGTTCTGCATCTTTGTTCTAAATAAACTTTGTTATTTTTTCTAACTCAATATAATAATTTTTTAGTAATTTAATTATGATGACATTGAATAAATAGTTTACTTAGATAAAATTGTCATTTAAAAATGATTTTGGCTTTACCTACCCATACATAATAAATATTTAACCAATTATTTAGATCTGAGTTTATTTGTATAAAACTTATTTTTATGTTTATGTTCATGTAGTTCTTGTGTCTTTCTTGGTGGGAATATACTCAGGTATTTTATACTGTCTAGATATTTTAAATGGTGTCAGCCCCCATCCTCTATCCTCCATCCTCCATCCTTCATCATTCATTTCAGGTAATGATGCATCCAATGCAACTCAAGAAGCTGGGAGGATGGAGAGTGTCTTAAGAGCTGTTTATCAAGGCCATTGTTAAGGCTTAATGCAGGAGGAGGCAGCTAGGTGGCGCAGTAGATAGAGCACCGGCCCTGAAGTCAGGAGGACCTGAGTTCAAATTCGGCCTCAGACAAAACACTTGACACTTACCAGCTATGTGACCCTGGGTAAGTCACTTAACCCCAATTGCCTTAAAAAAAAAAAAGACAATACAGGACATAGCTTATGTGGACATTTTTTTGCATGACTTCATCTGTATAATCTACATTAAATTGCTAATCTTCTCAAGGAGGAGGAGGGATAATAGAGGGAGAGAATTTGGAACTCACTATTTTAAAAAATAAATGTTGGGGCAGCTAGGTGGCACAGTGGATAGAGCACTGGCCCTGAAGTCAGGAGGACCTGAGTTCAAATCTGGCCTCAGACCAAACACTTGACACTTACTAGCTGTGTGACCCTGGGCAAGTCACTTAACCCCAATTGCCCCCCCCAAAAAAAGAAAAGAAAGAAAAAATGAATGTTAAAACATTTTAACATGTATTGGGAAATATTTAATAAAATAAATAAATATATTTAAGGAAAAAAGACTCAGTTCATTGCAGGGAGAGAGGCAATTAGGACCCATGTAGACGGCTGGATCTTCCCCAGTCAGCAGAAAATAGTCTGGAAGTGGGAGTATGCCTCAGTGTGCCCAAAGCTCACCATTTTTGATTTGTTAAACAAAGCAAGTCTGTAAATGGGGAAAGAACATTAGAGGCAGCTGGATCAGGAAAGTCCCTGGTTTAGTGATGGGACACAAGTAACTTCTGATTGAGAAGCTGCTAGCTGTTCTCATGGCCAATAAAAGAAAGCTAAGCTGGATGTATTCCATGACTATCAATCATTGAAGTTTTGACTTTACTTGTAACTCCAGGACTAATCACTACAACACAGGAGATTTCTAATAAATACTGCTAAGTCTGGTATTAGTTAGAAAGTCCTCTGCAGATTGGGAAGTGGGAAATAGCTATTCTTCAAAAACTATGGACCTGTCCCTGGTGTCCACAGTATGCACGGAACTGGACAACCATGCGGGGATCACGGGAGAAGGAAATGGCAAACCACTCCAGTATCTTTGCCAAGAAAACTCCATGGAAAGTATGGTTCATGAAGTCATGAAGAGTCAGGCATGACTGAATGAATGGACAGCAACAACATACTGCATGATGGGATTCTAGTTGCATGCTGTGCTACTTCTGGACTCTGCTACTCTCCAGGGAATGCACTGCTCATGACTTTGCTTGACAGATTGTCAGCCATTTCCCTTGCTAGACATATTCTGCAAGATTTTGCTCTACTGGTTACTTCTTAATAGATTGACTGGACACTGCTCCTCTTCCAATGTGTGGCTCTACTGAAATTTTTAGCCATCTCCCAGGAGGGTGGTGAAAGATGCTATGTGCTTAATCCAAAGCCAGAAGCTTTTTAAGGGTGCTCACCTTGGATCAGCAAAATGTTGTTCTTGTCTCATTCCCTTTAAAGCTGGAGCTGGATAAATTTCTGAGAGTTTCTGCAGTTGGATAGGAAAACAACAACAACGACAAAGAAACACATACTTCTATTCCAATATAATTGGTATGTAATCCTATGTATTTTATTTTATGCATTTAAAAATGATATTTTAAGCAGGGGTCTATTGGATTTATCAGACTGCCAAGGAGGCCCACAATACAAAAATTAAAAGTCCCTGCTTTTCAATATTGTAACTATAATCAAAGACTTACTCACTCTGATCAATACAATGATCCACAGCAATTCCAAAGGACTCCAGAGACAGAGAACTGATAGAGCCTGAGGGCAAATTTAAGCTTTTAAAATTTTTCTTGCCTGTTTTTTCAATAGGGCTAATATGTTTATTAGGGAAATATGTTTTGCATAACTTCACATGTCTAATGGGTATGATGGCTTGCCTTCTCAATGGGCAGAGGAGGAGCTGGAAGGAATTTGGAGCCCCAAATTTTTTTAAAATGATGTTAAAAAATAATTAATATCCCTCCCCCCACCCCCAACACACACAAAGGCCCTCTCATATCCAATACAAACCCAACTCTTAGGAACAGAGTCCTCCCATTTAGCTAATGCCCATAGGCTTAATGGTTTTTTTTTTTTTGGACTTGACTTCCCGATGCCCCAGTCTGGGGTTTCCTTAGGTGCCTTACTTTTGTTTGATTTTAATCTATTTGACGTGGCCGCTGCAATGGAGAGCATGAGACCAGCTCAATACTCTTAAACCCGGAGGCACATTGATGAGGTGGGAGACAGCAAGAGGGCAGAAGCTCTGTTTATTATGTGTTTGTAGCTTTCTTTTATTTTGCTAGTAATACGTGATTAAAGCATGATCTCCACGTGATAGCCAATCACCAAGTCTGCTGGACACATGTAGCCCTCATGTCAGGGGTGTGAGTAGGACTTTTCTCCCAATGAGAGGAGGGCTGAGCCAACCGTGGGAGCTGCGTGTCAACAAAGGGGAGGTCTTGTGAGACTTCCTTATTTTTGTCACGAAACAGGTAGTGACCCTCAGCTTCTGCTGAGAGAAGCTAGAACTCCCATGGGAAAATTATCCCGACATCTATTAAGGACAGACTTTAAGCTACATAAAAGCTTTTTGCCCAATAATTACCAGATGACTCTTCAGTTTTCCAACTGTAAGTCTCCCACATTTTCCCAGATGGATGAGTGGGTTAGTACAAGACAACAGAAGCAAAGCCCAAGGGATATGTTTCAGAGTTTGTTTATTTTCAATGCATCTTTTTTTCAAATTCAAAAGCTACACTTAAGCAAGAGATTCATTTCTGCCACATTAAATTACTAACTATAAACTCTAGCGCAACACTGTTTGTCTGGAATCTGGAAGTGTCAGTCTGATTCCATGTCACAATTGTTTGTTGAGGGAGTATTAACATGCCCTTTCTCTGGGAGGGGATATTCGTAGGTCGAATGTGGTGGTCCTACAATCCAACTGGAAAGAATACAGTTATCCCATGGGGGTGGGGGCTGGGGAGGATAAGGTAGGGTCTTCATACCTCCGCAATCTGGGAAATCTGCTTAAAAAATTTTGGCCCTCCCTTTGCATCGTCTGAATTATTATGGTATTAAAAGATAAAATATGTTAATGTTATATAATACTGTGCATCTATTTTATATATTTTTGAGTTTCTAAACTTTTTCTGTCATCTGCTAGCCTTTGTGTGTCATCTGTAGCTTTCGCAAAACTCCCTCAAAATTCCCATTTAGTTCCTTTTGTCAACCTGTGATATATCGAAAGCACAATGGAGAAAGTAAAAATGTGGAAGGGATAACTGTACTACTTTCTAAGTAATACAACAATTCCTGATGTAACACACACAATTCGTGATGAAGAGTGCCAACTGGCCTGGCATCGAAAATCTAACACATTAGAGGTCAAAGATGTCCAGCTGCATTTAGTGCACCAATGGAACGTGAGGATCCCAGGTTTTCATTCAGATGACCCTATAAAAAGGGCTGCACCACAGAGGCTCACAAACAGAGGATGGCCTTTATCCGCAAAACAACCAAGAAATAACATGTGGGAGGGGCAGGGAGAAGATGGCACTGTATTTGGAGATGCCCAAGAGGCTTCCACAACATTGCCTATGGAATTTTTTTTATGCTTTAAAGAGAAGTAAATGTATTTTTATTAACGGTACAGCAATATCTATAGTGACTGAGGAGACCTGCCAGAAAAACCTAGCCATCATATGGTCCCAGTTCCCCTCCCTTTTATTTACCCTCTCAGAAGGGAGCAATGTATCTCAACCCAAAGAAGGTTTTATTTGTTTATGTGTATAAGACTTTGATTTGTTCTTCAAAAATGAAGATGTTATTAATCTAAAAAACCCCAAAGCTTATGAAAGAAATGAGTTGTTTCTGTAAGGCGGCATGGCCTGTGTGGTAGATCAGGATGATAAGCGTACAGACACAGATACCCATTACTCCACCTACCTGGAGGCTAGGGAGGGGTCTTTGGACTTGGAAATGTACATGAATGGCAAGCAGAACCACAGATGGACACATCGTTTCCGGTAACAATGAATGTTCTGATTTAAATATCGTCTCTCCAAAACAGGAAAGGGGGCTGGGGGGAGGGGGAAAGACACTGTGGCCTGTCTGCTGACCCAATTTCCTAGTCACTGAAGGCCACACACATTGGATGGGTTGAAAATATGTGGGACTGCATTCTAAGGATAAGCTACAGCATTCATTACCTCCGGAATTCTGTGGCATCCACAGAAAGGCAGTGAAGTTGATTGGAATGAAGAGGGAACTTGGAGTCGCTGGATCAGCCTCCAATCCCAGCTCTGCTACTTACTTGCTGTGTGACCTTGGGCAAGCTGCTTGACTTCTCTGGACCTCAGTTCCATCCACTGTAAAGTAAGTGGATTGGTCTACATAACCTGTAAAGAGGTATCTTCCAGCTCTGGATCTATGACTCTATGCAGCTACCTCCCTCGGTAATTGAATTGGGATGCGATAGAGACCCCTGTGAAGCAGCAGGTCTGGGGGCACAGTAAGCGTCTGCACCAGGTGATACCATTTACTACAACCTCTAAGTTAGCAGCTGGGGCTATTGTCATGGCTCCCCTAAGCTGTGCCTCACCCATCCCTTCAAGTTTCCCAAGGCGTCATGTGGTGATGTGAATGCTCTTCTAAGTGTTAGGCTGTCCCTTGTGTGGCCATTTCTTTCCCGGCACCCCCCCCCACACCCCGCTCCCTTCTCTTCCTTTACACAAGTTGATTTTACCACTCTGGACATTGGGTGGGTGTAACCAGGGTAACCAACCCACAGACCACCCCAACAAGACAAATCCCCATGAACACCCCCCCCCCCCCCCACAGCACAAGGGCAAGGAAATCTGAGGTAAGTGCCTGGCACTATCATTTCTGCCATATCTGCCAGCCTCTCCTGACATTCATTAAATCTTTCCATGCTAGGAGAAATGTGGCAGTTTAGGATACTGGAAAGATTGTTTGCCTGATTTGGAGTCAGAGGACTTGACTGTTACTAACTACTTGTGAGACCTTGGGATTGAAGCTATTTTACCTCTCCAGGCCTCAGTTTCCCTTTCTGTAAAATGAAGGGTAATAACAGAGACCTTCCCAGGTACCTTCTGGCTCTAAGCTCTGAGACCTATGACTTAGGTAATACATAGCTCTCACAGCAACAGACTTCCCCACTAACGGTTTATACCACAGCTACTCTCACATCCTCTGCCTTTCACACATGCCAACAAACTACTTCCTACACAGTGCCCCTAAATGCCATTTCATTCTGCAAAACTGGAGCATCGTCAGCTGCTGGCCTCCTTAGCTTCTCCAGAAGCCTGCAGGGGCTGGGCAGAGAAATCTCACCAGAGGAATGACTGCAACACCCACCCTTGACTCCTCCTCTGTGAATGGCAGCATTTCAATCTCTGGGCAAACAGAAGCAGAGTGTCCAGAACGAGAAAGCAAGGGGATAGTCTCATTGTTCTTTGGACTAGTAACGCCACATCTCGGGCAGTATGTCCAGTTCAGGGATCACCTTTTAGGAAGAACACTGATAAAGTGGAGCACATCCAAAAGAAGGCAACTGGGATGTTAAAGGGGCTAGAAACCCCATTGTATGAGGATCAGCTGGAAGAAGTGGGGATGCATAGTGTGGAGAAGAGAAGACTGGGAGACGTGATCACTATCTTCAAGAATGACAATTTTCATAACGAAGAGGGATTCCATTTGTCCAGTTTGGCCTCAGAAGGAATAGCTAGATCCAATGGATAGACATTGCAGAAAGGAAGAATTACACTTCTTGCAAGGAAAGGGAGGGAGGGTAGCAGGGTTAGACACAGGAGCACAGAACGGAAGTCGATAGAAGCTCTGGACTCCCTCTTCAATCTTGCAAAGTGAAGTGTTCAGATAATTTGCATGACTTAGTATCAGCTGCTGAGGCACGAGGGGAGTTACTAAGCACTTCCTCAGGCCAACCTAAATATCAGGAGAAAGTTCAGGAGCAATTGCCCCAGAGGTGCGACCAAAATTGTCAAAAACAGAAATTTGAGCTGAGGCTCTTTTGCTGTGCTAGCTGGAGGTTGCTGTGGGCGAGACTAACAGAAGAGTTGTAGTAGTCCTGGAACTCTGGGATATTTCATAAATGGGCTGGAAATACTCCCCTTTAATGAAGAGGTCCCCTCAGAATTGCATTTCAGTAGAGAAACAGCATATGGTAGTAACAGCCTAGTCAAGGAATTCAGATGCAATGGAGAAAGAAGTCTAGCAGGTAAAAGAAGCTCCATGGGGAAGAAACAGGTGGCGGCATCACAAGAAGAAGGTTTTCCAGTTGGAATGCAACCCTATGAGCGTGTTTTCCAGTCTGTATTCCCTCTCCGACTGGCAGCATGAGAATAATTAGGAGAGCATATCCCTGAGTGTTTGGGAGGAGAGGGAGGTGTCATTTTTCCTTGTAACTTGTCTTGCTACTCTCTTTAACTAAATTTCTTTGTTTTGGCTTGATTTGTCCTCTGATTTTGTATGATCAAAAGAAGCATCTGATTGGAGCTCATGAAGTGTAGCTTTGAATAGATGCTTACCCAAAATGTTCCTTGAACCTAGGCATAGCTTTGATTGGCAGCAAGATGGGGGACTGGACTACATTAATAATTAGAGCTATCCAACAGTAGAATTTTTGTCATTGTTCTATCAATAGTTATCTATCAATCGTGTCAGACTCTTCATGACCCCATTTGGGGTTTTCTTGGCAAAAATACTGGAGTGGTTTGCCATTTCCTTCCCCAGCTCATTTGAGAGGTGAGGAACTGAGGCAAGCAGGGTTAGGTGACTTGCCCAGGGTCATATAGCTAGTAAGAGTCTGAGGCCAGATTTGAACTAAGGAAGAAGAATCTTCCTGACTCGAGTCCTGGAATTCTATATAGTGTGCCACCTAGCTACCCTCCAACAGTAGAATGGATTGCTTCAAAAGACCGACAAGGAACATCTATTAGGTATTTACTATATGTCAGGCACCATGCTAAGAGCTGTGGATACAAATACAACAAAAAGAAGCACCCTTTACTTTCAAAGAGCTTATATTCCAATAAGGGAAGACAATGCATAAAAAAAGGAATTGAAAGGAAAGGCAAAAGGAACCCACGCTGGTAAAGTCCAGAGAGACAGAAGCAGAGCCATGAGAGAAGGCGAAGAATGGCGAGGCGGGGTCCTTCCACAAAATGGAAGTTCTGGGAGGAGCTCACCAATGGGGAAAGGGGGCTGAAACATAGAGGGATGTCCCAAGGTGAAAAGGCACAAGGGACACAAGGATGTTTGGGGTCAAGAAGGCCACAGACATTCCAGTGTGAGAAGGCAGTTTAGGCATGGTCAAGTACAGAAAGTCAGAAGGAAAGGCAGAAGAGGACATGAAGGAAGGCTAAGGGTAGACCCCATCACATGAGGTCTCTAAGCAGAATAAATATACAGACTATTGGTGATGTTACTGAGGGGAAGCCTCTTCAAGCAAAGGTTGGTCTAGGTTCTTCATGAATCTGTGAGGGTTCCTAGGGAAGAACATGAATATAGAAATCATGTTAAGAAACAAACAGGAATTAAATGAGTGGCTCCTCCCACTCCAGCCTTCTTGGCAAAAGCCTCTTTCATTTCCCCTTTAGCATTAAGAGGCTGAGCCCATAAAGGCCAGCTCCCTTATCTTTCACAGGGACTGGGTAAAGGCAGTTTCTTGTCTAGGTCTCCTTATGCTGGACTGGCCATATGCCCCGTGATTGTTGCATTTTTGTCCTGAGCCTGTAATAAGCCTAGATTTTTTACCTTTGATCCCTGTTTTCCTCATGGACCAAGGCTGGGGACACTCTCTCTCTCTGAAAGGACCCAATGGGAAATTTCCAGCTCTGCTGATGGTGAAAAAATGAAAACATTACAACGGGCAAAGCCAGCACTTCAAGCCAGGTCTCCTGAAAGGTTAGAAGTCAGTTCATGCCTGATCTCAGTTCTAACCAGTAAGTCATGTTAACTCCACTTCTCATGTTCCCTTTGAGACCTTGGGCAAGTTACTTACTGCCCTGGGCTTCAGTTTCCCCATTTGTAAAACAGGAAGATTTGATTAGATGGCCCCTGAAGTCTCAGCTATAGGATCTTTGATCCTATGGTCATAACTCTCTGTCTGAGCCTCAGTTGCTTTATCTGTAAAACAAGGGCTATGGATTATATGATTTTTAAAGTCTCTTTTAGCTCAAACCCTGATTCTGTCAATGAAATCTATGTACTTCCCTATTGTCCCTAAGGTGATCCCACTTCTCAGGGAAACTGATCTGAAGGTCTTTATGGGCGGAATGTTGGAGCTGGATCTGAGAACACAGACTACAGAATAGTTTGGGGGGACTTTGGAAAACACCTAATCTAACCCCTTTATGTTACACAGGTGGAAATGAAGGCCCAGCAAGGTTAAGTGGTTAGTGAGTTAGCTTTGTGGGAAGGAGAGAATATGGAAGAACTTACCACTTTTCACATGAGGGTCATTGGAAACTAATCCTCCTGAAAGCCTGCCAAGTGCTTTGGAGGCATCTCCCCTCTCCTGGAGACACAGTGCTTAAGAGCGTTAACTTGTAAAGTTCAGCTCTTTCCCACTTTCTTTTCCTGTTTCTACAGTTGACCTACCCTTGGAGTTTCAAGCAAGAGGGGAGTCGTGGCATGTTTTCTCTGAGTTTCTGGGCTTCAGCTCTGCTGACTGTACTCAACCTCTGGGCCTGGGCTGGTGAGTCCTGAGGGGGCTAAGCTGTGGCAGAGGCCAGGATAGAGGATGAAGTTCCAAAGGAGAAAAGCAAAGGAGGGAGGGAGAAGGGGTTGGGGCTGGGCCTGACTTCTCTCTTGGGCTGGGGCAGGCCAACATATGTCTAATCCTTGAAAGCACTGAAAAAGTAAATTAATTTAGGGAGACATTTCATTTTTATTATATTAGCTCAGCCTGTCCATGAGCGATTGATATTTTTTCAATTGTTGAGATCTGACTTTATTTGTGTTATTTGTGTGAAAGTGTTTTGTAATTGTTTTTATATAGTTCCTGTGTTTGTCTTGGCAGATAGACTCCCAAATATTTTATGTTGTCTGTAATTATTTTTTGGAAGAATATTTCTATTTATTTAGTATTTCACTTTTCTCCAGTTAGATGTAAAAACAGTTTTTAACATTTGTTTTTAAAACTTTTAGTTCCAAATTCTCTCCCTTCCTCCCTCCTGACCATCCCCTCTCCCCTAATTGAGAAGGCAAGCAACTTGATACAGGTTATATAGGTATTAGTCATATTGTAAAAGATAACATAGAACAAAAAAAAGCTCAAGAAAAATAAAGTTAAAAAAGTATGTTTCAATCTTTATTCAGACACCATCAATTCTTTATCTGGGGATGGATAGCAGTTTTCATCATAAGTACTTCAGAGTTGTCTTTGATCATTGTATGACTGAGAATAGCTAAGTCATTCACAGCTGATCATCTTACAATATTGCTGTTACTTTGTACAGAGTACATTTCACTTTGCATCAGCTTATATAAGTCTTTCCAGGTTTTTCTGAGATCATCCTGCTCATCATTTCTTATAGCACAAAAGTATTCCATCACAATCACATAGAACAATTTGTTCAGCCATTCTCCAGTTGATGGGCATCCCCTCAATTTCCAATTCTTTGCCCCCAGAAAAGAGCTACTATAAATATTTTTGTACATATAGGTCCTTTCCTTTTTTTTTGTTTGTTTTTAATCTCTTTTGGGCCATGGACCTAGTAGTATTATTGCTAGGTCAAAGGGTATGCATGGTTTTTTATCCCTTTGGGCACAGTTCCAAATTGCTCTATAAAATGGTTGAATCAGTTGACAGCTCCACCCACAGTGCATTAGTGTCTCATTTTTTCCCCACATCTCCTCCAACATTTGTCATTTTTTTCTGTCCTATTAGCCAATCTAATAGGTATGAGGTAGTACCTGTTTATTGTTTTAATTTGCATTTCTCCAATTAATAGTGAGTTAGAGCATTTTTTTCATATGGCTATAGGTTGCCTTGATTACTTCAAATAAAAACTGTTCCTATATTTTGATCATTTATCAGTTGGGGAATGGATTTTTTTTTTTATAAATTTAACTCAGTTCTCTCTAACTGTTTGAGAAACAATGCCTTTATCAGAGAAACTTGCTTCAGAAATTTTTTCACAATTATTATTTCTAACTTTATGTCCTTCCATCCTATTCTTCCCCATTTATTCTATTCTCTTTCTCCTTTTACCCTGTCTCTTCTCAAACATGCTTTGTTTCTGACTACCCTTCCCTTAATTTGCCCTTCCTTCTATCACTCCCACCCTTCCCTTATCCCCTTCCCCTCCTACTTTCCTGTAGGATAAGATAGATTTCCATATCCAATTGAGTGTATGTTATTCCCTCTTTGAGCCAATTCTGATGAGAGTAAGGTTCATTCACTGCCCTTCACCTCCCCCCTCTTCCTCTCTACTGTAAAAGTTTTTTCTTGCCTTTTTTATGTGAGATAATTTACTCCATTCTATCTTTCCTGTTCCCTTTCTCCCAATACATTCTTCACTCACCCCTTAATTTTTTTTATATGTCATGCCTTCATGTTCCACTCACACCTGTGCCCTCTGTCTTTATATACTACTTCTAATTGCCTTAATAATGAAAAACTTCTTATGAGTTGTAAGTATCATTTTCCCATGTAGGAATAGAAACAGTTTAACCATATTAAGTCCCTTATGATTTCTCTTTCCTATTTATGTTTTTATGCTTCTCTTGAGTCTTGTGTTTGAAAGTCAAATTTTCTATTCAGCTCTGTCAGAATGCTTGAAAATTCTCTATTTCATTAGATGTCCATTTTTCCCCCTGAAGGATTATGTACTCAGTTTTGCTGGGTAGGTGATTCTTCATTGTAATCCTGGCCCCTTCGCCCTCTGGAATATCATATTCTAAGCCTTTTGATTCTTTAATGTAGAAGCTGCTAAATCTTGTGTTATTCTCCACATACACAGTGGTTCTACAATACTTGAATTGTTTCTTTCTGGCCACTTGTTCTATGTTCTCTTTGACCTCGGACCTCTGGAATCTGGCTATAATATTCCTGGGACTTTTCATTTTGGGATGTTTTTCTGGAGGTGACTGGTGGATTCTTTCAATTTCTGTTTTACCTGTGCTTCTAGAATATCACAGCAGTTTTCCTTGACATTTCTTGAATGATGATGTCTAGGCTCTTTTTTTTAAATTATGGCTTTCAAGTAGTCCATCAATTTTTAAATTATCTTTCTTGGATCTATTTTCCAGGTCAGTTGTTTTTCCATTAAGATATTTCACATTGTTTTATATTTTGCTGTTCTTTTGGTTTTGTTTTATTGTTTCTTGATTTCTCATAAAGTCATAGCTTCTACTTGCCCAATTCTACTTTTTAAGTAGTATTTTTCTTCAGTGAATTTTTGTGCCTCTTTTTCCATTTGGCCAATTCTACTTTTTAAGGAGTTTTTTTTCAGTGAATTTTTGTACTTCTTTTCCCATTTGACCTAGTCTGTTTTTTTTAAGGTGTTACTTTCTTCTTTCTTCAGTATTTTTTTGTATCCCCTTTACCAAGCTATTGACTCTTTTTTCATGATTTTCTTGCATCACTCTCATTTCTCTTCCCCATTTTTCTTCTGCCTCTATTACTTGATTTTTAAAATCCTTTTTTGAGCTCTTCCATGGCGTGAGACCAATTCATATTAGTCTTGGAGGCTTTGAATGTAGGAGCTTTGATATTTTATCTTCTCCTGAGTGTGTGTTTTGATCTTCCTCATAACTTTCTATGGTAAGAATTTTTTTCTGTTGTTTGCTTATTTTCTGAGCCTATGTCTGGACTTTTAACTCTTTGTTAAAATAGGGCTCTACTTCCAGAGTAGAGGACACACTGTCGCAAACTTCAGAGGTTTTGTGTAGCTGTTTTTAGAGATACTTCTAGGGATCTGTAAGTTTTTAGGTCTTCCAAGGTGGTATGATCTAAAGAGAGGTGTCTTCTGGCCTGTGCTCTGGTTTATGAGTGACCAAAGGCACTCTTTTCTGCCCTGCAACTATGAGGAGGGTCCTCACTCCTCTGTGGCCTCAAGCTCTGTTGTGCTATTGATCCTCCTCACACTGGGACTGCCACTCAGGACCGTGACCCTCTCTAAGTATACCATCATATTATCTGCAAAGAATGATGGTTTTGTTTTCTCATTGCCTATTCTAATTCCTTCAATTTCTTTTTCTTCTCTTATTGCTAAAGCTAACATTTCTAGTACAATATTGAATAATAGTGGTGATAATAGGCATCCTTATTTCACCCCTGATTTTATTGGGAAGGCTTGTAGCATATCCTCATTACATATAATGCTTCCTGATAGTTTTAGATATATACCACTTATCATTTTAAGGAAAATGCCATTTATTACTATGTTTTTAATTCTAGTGTTTTTAATAGGAATGGGTGCTGCATTTTAATAAAAGTTTTTTCTGTATCTATTGAGATAATCATGTGATTTCTGTTAGCTTTGTTATTGATATGATGAATTATGTTGATAGTTTCCCTAAGATTGAAGAAGCCCTGCATTCCTGATATAAATCCCACCTGATTATAGTGTATCATCCTCAAGATAAATTGCTGTAATCTCTTTGCTAATATTTTATTTAAAATTTTTGTGTCAATATTTATTAGGGAAATTGTTCTATAGTTTTCTTTCTCTCTTTTGGCTCTTCCTGGTTTAGGGATCAGCACCATATTTGTGTCATAAAAGGAATTTGGTAGAACTCCTTCTTTGCCTATTTTCCCAAATACTTTATATAGTATTGGGATTAATTGTTCTTTAAATGTTTGGTAGAACTCACTTGTGAATCCAACTGATCGTGGGGATTTTTTCTTAGTTCATTGAAGGCTTGTTTGATTTTTTTTTCTAAGATTTTTTTTCTAAGATTTTGTTTAAGTATTCAATTTCCTCTTCTCTTAATCTGGACAATTTATATTTTTGTAAATATTCATCTATTTCATTTAGATTGTTAAATTTATTGGCATGTAATTGAGTAAAACAGCTCCAAATAATTGCTTTAATTTCATCTTCATTGGTGGTGAGAGTTCTAAGTCTTTCAAAGTTGTTTTACTTCACAATGTTGTAGTATATAAATTGATCTCCTGGTTCTGAATTGCATCAATTCATACAAGTCTTCTCAGGTTTCTCTGAATCTGTTCCTTTGGTCATTTCTTACATGCAATAATAGCCCATTACATTCACATACCATGATTTATTCAGTCATTCTTCATTTGATAGGGACTCATTTTCTTTCTAGTTCTTCACTACAACAAAAACTGCTGCTGCAATTTTTTAAAATGTGTAGATCTTTTCCCTCTGCCTTTGATCTCTTTTAGGGTATATGCCTAGTAATCCTATCAATGGGTCAAAAGTCATGAACAGCTTAGTGACCTTTGGGGAATAATTCCAAATATTTTCCAAAATGATTGAACCATTTTACACCTCCACCAACAGTGAATTAGTGTGCTTGCTCTCCCACAGACCATCTAAAAATTGCCATTGCTAACCTGATGAATGTGAGTTAGAATCTCAGTGGTGTTTTAATTTACATGTCTTTTATCATTAGTGATTTGTAATTTTGTATATGGTTGTTGATAGCTTAGATTTCTTCCCTAGATAATTGCTTGTTCCTATCTTCTGATCATTTATCTGTTGGGGAATGACTATTGTTCTTATGATTTGTGTCACTTTTCTATTTTTTTTTCTTTTTGGTGAGGCAATTAGGGTTAAGTGACTTGCCCAGAGTCACACAGCTAGTGTTATGTGTCTGAGGCCAGATTTGAACTCAGATTCTCCTGACTCCAAGACCAGTGCTCTTTCCACTGCACCACCTAGCTGTTCCTCACTTTTCTATATATCTTGGATATCAAACCATTATCAGAAAAAATTGCTGCAAAATCCTGTTACCACTCCCACAATTCTCCCTAAATTAATTTACTTATTAAGTGCCATTTATGTAGAAAAATAATAACAAAAGTCATTTGAAAGAACATAAGTTCAAGAAATACCAATAAAAAATTGTGAAGGAAGGTAGCCAGCAGTACTAGATGTCAAACTATATTACAAAATGACAATCATCAAAACATTCTGGTACTAAGAAATAAAGTGGTGAATCAGTGGAACAAAATAGGAAATAGTGAATGACCATAGTAATCTAGTATTTGAGAAGTCCAAAGATCCAAGCTTTTGGGGCAAGAACTCACAATTTGACAAAAACTACTAGGAAAAATAGAAAAGTTTGGCATAAACTAGGCATAGACCATCACCTAACACCATATATCAAGTTAAAATCAAAATGAGCACATGATTGAGACATAAAGAATAATACCATAGGCAAATTGGAAGACCATGGGAAAATCTATGGATAAGGGAAGAGTTTATGACCAAAAAAAGAGAGAGAGATGATCATAGAATATAAAATGGATACTTTTGATTGCATAAATTTGTAAAGCTTTTGCATGAAAAAAAACCAATACAGTCAAAATTAGAAGGAAAGAAATTCCTGGGGAGAAATTTTTTGCAGCAAGTTTTTCTGATAGAGGGGTCATTTCTCAAATATATAGGGAACTGAGCCAAATTTATGAAAATAAGAACCATTCCCAAATTGATAAAAGGTCAAAGGATATGAATAGATAATTTTCAGAAGAAGAAATCAAGGCTATCTATAGTTATATGAAAAATGCTCTACATCACTATCAATTAGAAAAATACAACTCTGAGATACCACCTCACACATGTCAGATTAGCTAATATTTCAGAAAAGGAAAATGACAAATGTTGGAGGGGATGTGGGAAAACTGAGACACTAATATGCTAATGTTGGAATTGTGAACTGATCCAACCATTCTGGAAAATAATTTGAAACTATGCCCAAAGGACTAAAAAACTGTGCGTAGTCTTTGATCTAGCAATAGCACAACCAGGTCTGCATCCCAAAGAGATAAAAAACAAAAAGGAAAAGACCCTTCATGTACAAAAATATTTATAGCACCTTTTTTTAGTGGTGGTGAAGAATTAGAAATTGAGGGAATGCCCATCAATTGCAGAATGGCTGAACAAGCTATGGTATATGACTGTGACAGAATTCTATTGTGCTATAAGAAATGATGATCAGGATGCTTTCAGAAAAAAGCTGGGAAGATTACAGGAACTGATGCAAAGTGAAATGAGCAGAACCAGAAGACTATTGTACAAAATAACAGCAATGTTGTAACAATGATCAACCGTGGAAGACTAATCTACTCTGACCAATACAGAGATCCAAGACAATTCCAAATGACTTATGATGAAATGTGCTCTCCACCTCCAGAGAGAAAACTGATGAACTCTGAGTGCAGATCAGAACAAATTTTCTTTCACTTTCTTGTTTTTTTTCTCTTTTTTTCCAACATGGCTAATATGAAAATATGTTTTGCATGACTCCACATGTCCAATGGGAATCATATAGCTTGCTTCTCAATGGGTGGAGGAGAGGAGGGAGGAAGGGAGAGAATTTGAAGCTCAATTTTAAAAAAAAAGAATGTTAAAAACAAAGGAAGAAATGCTTACTTCTTTTCCCCCCCTTTTATTATGACTTCAGTAATTGATTAAAGATAGTCTGGCCATTCTAGGCCAACCTTTGATCCAGCATCAGCACAGTGTCTGGCACATAGTAGGTACTTAATAACTACTGATTAATTGGTTGATCCTTCTAGCTATGTGACCGTGGATAAGTCACTTCCCTTCTCTGGGCTTCAGTTTTCTCATCTGTACAGTGAGGATAATAATAAGCTCCCTACCTCATACAATGAAAGAGAGGAAAACCCTTGGTAAATTTTAAAGCAGCATAGGAATGTGAGCTATAAAGTGATTCTAATTCCTACTCATTATAGGCCACTTGGTATAGTAGATAGAGCCTACTGGGATTGGAGTCAAGAATATCTGAATTCAAATTTTGCTTCTGACACTTATGAGCGCTGCAGATCAATGCTAGTTACTCTATCTTGATGTGTTTCAGACAATTCCTTAAAATTTATCATACTACTAAGTAATAGTCTACTAAGTTGTAGGAAGGTTGCTAGGGGGAATTTACATGCCAGGAGCTCCTTATCCTGAAACAGATTCTTCCTGTATGTTTCTGAGGACCCTTACACTTAAGAAATTCTATGACTCTAAGATATTCTTTGCTATTAATCGAAGAAGTACTGGTTTGTAGGTCAGGAGGTCTAGTAGTGGTCTAGTCCAGGGATGAACTCTCTGTGTGACCTTGAGCAAGTCATTTTCTCACTGGGCCTTGGTTCCCTCCTCTATAAAGTAAGAGTCAGATCTATAGAGTATCTTTCAACTGTGACATTATGTTCCAGTGGAACTTCCAGGCCTGATATTCCATTTCCTAAGGCCTCTTCCAGGTTGACATTGCTTATTCTAAGGCCCAATTCAGTGCTGATATTCTTTTCTAAGGCTCCTTCCAACTCTGACATTCTGTGTTCTATGGCCTCTTCCAGGCCTGACATTCTGTATTCTAAGGACCCTCCAAATCTCTGACATTCTGTGGCTCAGGTATTTGACCACTGGGAAGGATTAGTAAGTATCCTTTGTTCATTTAGCAGTGACTTGAGTTTGCAGCCCATCAGAAGGCATCTTAGAAACCGTCTGGTCCAATTATAGGAAGTGACAGAAAAAAGTAGAAGTCAAGGCTGGGCTGCCAGGGGTCATCCTAGTTCAGAGTCCAAAAAAATCATTTCTGTGGAAATCATTTCCCTCCTGCAACTGCTCTATCTACCGACAGAAACCAGGGCAAGTTTCTCAACTTCTCCCTCATCATAGCGGGGGAGCTTATGTCCAGCCTCACACAGGTCCAAACTCAGGTCTCAAAGAATCACCAAATCCCTTTCTCCTTAAGGAGTTTAATCTTAATACTGACAAAGTCTCTGAGACAGAACTGACAAGTCGGATGGGCCTGCCTTGGAAGCAAAGAATCTTAGTTTCACCTTATGTTCTTAGAATTAGTGTTATAGCTGGAAAGCACAATAGAGCATAGAATGCCAGAGCTGGAAGGGACATTAGGACATAGGACATGGAAGGTCAGAGTCAGACAGGGACTTAAGATGGCCTAATCCAAATGAATCCATTTGATAGATGAAAACACAAAATCAAAACAAAAGATCATAGAGTTAGAGATGGGATTTTTGCAAGTGAGGAACATGGCCTAGATAGGTATGATGACTTACCCCAAGTGACCCTGATAGCAAATGGCAGAGCTGAGACTCAAACTAGGGCCCTCTGTCTTTAAAATCCAACCCCTTTTCCCACTGTTCCATACTACTGCCCTGGTCAGTGGTAGGAGAGTCCAGACTCTAACCCTAGTCTCCTGATTCTTCAGCCAAAGCTCTCTTCAGGACACTATAGCCACATCTAAAATGAAATGGAAAACCTCACCGCTCTTCTTCTCTGCCTTCTGCTCCCCAGGCTCATCTTCCTTGCCTTATTTCCTTTCTCCGATACTCAAGATGAGTTGATTGAGCAGCCCTCAAGCCTTGTGACAGCATTCATTGGAGGTTCAGCAATACTGCCTTGCAGATTGAAAAGTGACCTCCCACCTGGGCCAGTGAGATGGTATAAGTCCCTAATAAGGGGCTCATCTTCATTGACAAAAAGTCTAACTCCCGGGTCCAAAATGTGAATAACACAAACCGTATCTCGGACATCCGCATAACCAACCTCACGAACCAGGATGAAGGAGTCTACTATTGTATCAAGTTCAAGAAAAATCCTGAAGATGGAATCATCTCTGGGGGTGGCACCCGCCTTATTGTAGGTAAGTACAAACCAGAGAAAGGCAAAGGAGTACAGGAGAAAGAGCACCAGATTTGGACTAGGAGACCAACGTCCCAAACCTACCTCTGCTGTTTCCTGCCTGTATGACCTTGGGAAAGGGCAAGGGGGAGGGAACAAATATCTAAGAAGGGCCTACTATGTGCCAAGTGCTTCATAAACATTATCTCATTTGATTCTCACAGCACCCCTGGGAGATAGATACTATTATTACCTTCGTTTTAGACCTGAGGAAACTGAGGCAGACAGAGATTAAGTGACTTACCCAGGGTTACACAGCTGGCAATTCTCACGTTGGGTTTGAATTTAGGTCCTCTTGACTCCAGGCCCAGCCCTTTATCCACTGCACCATCTAGCTGGAGTAGTGGACAAAGATTGTTGCCAACGGAGTCAGGAAGACCGGGATTCAGATTCTGCCTCTGACACTTCTTAGCTATGTGACCCTGGGCAAGTCACTCTACCTTCATGTGCTTCAGGTAATTCTCTAGGACTTAGTAGACTAGCAAATATTAGTCTACTAAGTTAAAGGCTGGTTGGGGGAGGAAGCTCACACACCAGGAATCCCCTATCCTGACACAGGTCCTTCCTGCATTCTTGTTAGGAATTTTCCAGTACTGAAGTTCTGTGCCTCCAAGACACTTAGTCCTTTCTGGGCCTCAGTTTACTGATCTGTAAAATGAAAGGGTACATTAGATCACCTCTAAGATCCCTTACAACTCTGAGTCCTATGGTCTCCTATGATCTATGAGTTCTTCTGCTCCACAGGCTGCAGATCCCAGCTTCCCTTCCTGGGGATTCTTCTTCCTGCTACTACTCAGTCATCCAGTCAGCAAGCATTTATGAAGCCCTTACTGTATGCAAGGCATGTAGTATGCACTGGGGATACTTTGAAAGGCAAAAACCCCAGCCCCTGGCCTCAAGAAGTTCACATTTTAGTGGGGGAGACAGTACACAAACAAGGATTTATAGACAAGATCTACATGTACATGTATAAATGGGAAGTAGCCATGAGCAGTGGGAAGACAGGAAAGGCCTCCTGAAGAAGGTGGGATTTGAGCTGAGTCTTGAAGGAAGCCATGTATATTTCTACTAGGAAGCACTCTACTTTTTGGACCATCCATTCTAGGGGGTGGGACTGGGGGATGGGGATCGTTGGCTTTTCACCCTCTCTGGCAAGGAGCTCTTCTCAATATTTCTTGCTGTCTCTTTAGCTTCCTGGCTGTCATTTCTGGACCCTGGGGAAAGACTAAAGAATCATGAAAGCTAAGAGTTGCCTGACATCTTAAAGATCGTCTGGTCAAACCCCAATCCGGTAGTTAAAAGCCTTCTGCCCCAGTGCCTAACAAATGGTCTCATTAGCCCTTTGCTCTTTTTTTATAGTTGTTATCTTTTGTTTTTGTATCATTTCCCTTCCCCCCCTTAAAATCCACCCTTTATAATAAAGAAGAAGAAAAAGAATCAAAATGAAGCAACATAGCAGCGTCCCATACCCATAGACCTGAACTTCTGCAAAGAAAGGAGATGCCTTCTCATATCTCTGCTTTGAGCTCAATCTTGGTCATCATGATTTCACCACACTTAGTTTAGAGGTTTTTTTTTGCTTTGTTTTGTTTTTTGCTATTCTTCTATTTATATTGTTATGGTTATTGTATAAATACATTGCAGCTCTCATTTCCTCATCACTTCACGGAGATGTTTTCATGCTTCTGGGGGTCCATCACAGTCATCATTGCTTTCAGCATAGTCACATTCCATTATGATCATGCACCACCATTCATGTTGCACAGCTCTTCGCTATTCTGCAAATAACCTTTATGTTTTCAACTACATCATCTTGCCTCCTAGGTAATGGGACTAACTTGGAATTCCTGGTAATTGTAGAGGCTAGTCCCCCAGTAAGTAGGTGGCAGAGACAGGAAACACTTACATGAACTAATGAAAAGTGAAGTGAGCAGAGCTAGGAGAACGTTATACACGATAACAGTAATACTGGACAATGAAGGACTGGGAATGCCTTAGCTACTCTGACCAACACAAGGAGCCAAGACAATTCCAAAGGACTCAGGATGAAAATCACTACCCACCTCCAGAGAAAGAGAAAGAATTTATGGAGTCTAAATGCAGATTGAAGCATGCTATTTTTCACCTTATTTTTTCATGTTTCTTTTTTCCTTTTGGTCTGTTTCTTCTTTCACAACCTGATTAATATGGAAATGTGTTTTACATGACTGCATTTATATAACCTATATCAAATTACTTATTTCCTTATGGAAGGGGAAAGTGAGGGAAGAAGGGAGAAAATTTGAAACTCAAAATTTTAAAAAACTTAATGCTAAAAATATTCTTTACGTATTATTGGGGGGGATAAAATAATAATATTATTTTTTTAAAGTGGATACAAACATTACTCCACTGAGCCATGGATTTGAAAAAGAAAGATCAAAGTTTGAATTCTCCCTCTCACCTTTATTAGCTGTGTAACTTTGGGCAAGTTGCTTTTCTGAGCTTCAGTTTCCTCATCCATGAAGTGAGTGGGACTTCCAGTGCCAAGATGGTAGAGTGATGGAGGAATGCCCTGGAGCCCTTCCAAATTCCCCTCCAAATTACTAGAAAACTGCCTCAGAACTGATTTAGGAGTGGGGAAGTAGCTGACCAGCTTGGTACAAAAGGTCTGTCTCACTGGAAGGAAGGGGAGCAAGGTCCTAGAGCAGCAGCAGTCAGCCTCAGGTAGAAGGCCTGCCAAAAGGCTCCAAGCCCAGAGGCAGTCCACCAACAAGGCCCTGCCCTGAACCCCCAGGCAA
This sequence comes from Vombatus ursinus, assembly GCF_900497805.2. NCBI lineage: Eukaryota > Metazoa > Chordata > Mammalia > Diprotodontia > Vombatidae > Vombatus > Vombatus ursinus. The sequence goes on from NW_020940527.1 coordinate 11,676,977, forward strand.
GCCAACAGTCTGTATAGCACAGCAAGGCCCCACTGCAGAATCCCTACATCCAGCACAGGCCGCCAGCAAGGCCTCACCCCCATTACTGACCAGTAATGAGGTTCCACTGTTGGGGCCAGCCAGAAATGAGATTATACCCCTGGGGCAGGCCATCAGCAAAACCCTACAACCAGGGGAGGCCAATAGGGTGGCTCCACCACCCAGTACAAGCCAGCAGGGAGGTTCCCCTACAGTGCAAGCCGGCAGCTAGGCCCTGAGGCCCAGAACAAGAAGCCTGGGACAGTGCAGGAGCACAGTCCAACTCTCACATAAAAATACCAAATCACAAAAGGAGTTTAGTTGTATTCTTAGCATGTACACACAAAAAAGTCCTTGCATCTAGTAAATACTTTTGAAATAGTCACTTAATAATTGTGTGTTGAATGAGCAAAATTTTTTCTTGACCCCAAGGTGCTTACATTTACCTGAGGGTGGGGTAATGGAAAATTCACAGATAGAGAAAGGTAATATTCACTTATATAGCACCAATTATGTGCTAGGTGCTGTGCTGAGCAATTTTTACAATCCCATTTGATCCTCATAACAACCCTGTGGAGGTAGGTGCTATTATTATCTGCATTTTAAAATTGAGAAGACTGAGACAAACAGAAGTCAAGTGACTTACCCAGGGTCACACAGGTAGTAAATGTCAAAAGCTGAATTTTAACTCAGGCCTTCTTGACTCTAGACCCAGTGCTCTATCTATAGAGGAATATTAATATTATACTATATCATTTAAAAATTAGTATTATTCCATAATCCATCCTATTCCCCATTTTGTCAAACCCCATTTTTCAGCCTCCCTCAAAAGGGGATATCCCCCAGTCTGAACTAAAGGCATGGTGGAGGAATGTGATTGCTCTCTAACCAGTTTAAAGTGGGTCCTTTGCTTCAGATTGCTCAGAAAGAGAAGAACCAGCTTGGTCTGGGTCCATCCTCAAAGTATGGCTCTCTTGGCCTTACCTTTCCTCATCAAAGAAAATTTGAAGGAAGTCTTGTCTTTTTCCCAGACCAGCCCTCTTTATTCAGCTTCCAGCCCTATAAAACAAAGCTTCAGAATTACAGGAATAGGGACTGGACTTGGGAATTCACTGATCTAGGGAATTCCCAGATGAAGAAGTTCCTTCTAACTAATAAGACAAGTTAGCTCTGTGCACTTTATAACTTGCCAATTCTGAAGACAAATGACCAAAGAGTTGCAGAAGTTATGCAGCTGCTGCTAATTTCAAAAAATACCAGAGAGCTCACAGAAGTAGCAGCACCCCAACAGCTAAGTCTGACAAACAAAATGAATAACCAATTTATAATAACCATTTGGGCTAGGTCCATCCCCAGAGTATGGCTTTCCTGGTTTGGTTTTCCTCATCTTGGACTCCAAGGAGAAGGCTCAGGTGGGAGATGGGAAATCCTATTTGGGGTGATTAGTAGAGGCAGCTGAGTCTCATAAAACAATTAGGATTTTTAGATTAAATTCCTTAAAGAGAGGCCATTGATTAGCTACTCCTGAAAGCCAACCCACTTTCCCCAGCTGCAGCTTATCTAAAGTCTTTTCTACTACCCAACCTCCCCCTCCCCCGTTTCAGGTCTCAATAAATATGGTCTTTTCAGTCCCATCAGGGTTGCTGACCTAACTGAAGGGGGAAAATCCAACCCAGTTTATTAACAGTTACCTTGCCTGGAAAATTTGCCTTGTTCTACCTTTGTTATGTGTTTACTAGCAACACCATTAGATCAACAGTGTAGAGATACAAAGTAAGGGAGAGTGTCCTGCCACCTGAGGGGCATCAGCTAAGGGTTTTCAGCTGTTTAAAATCCTGTCATTTGCAACTCAGACTTTTTCCATTTTATTTTTTTCTGGACCAGCTCTCGTCAGTCGGCTTTCAGTCCTGTAAAAGAATGCTTCAGAATTGTATGTGTAAGGACTAGACTTGTGATATCATTGAGCTAGGGAACTGCCAGATGAAGTCCTTCTACCAATATGGTGAGTACATTCTTCGTGATTTGTAGTTTTGACTTCTTAGAAGTTCTCTGTTACCAGGCTTATTTGGGTCATTATTTAGGCAAAAATCCACTGGACTTCTAGTTCAGTCAGAAGGAGCCCAAAACCTCAGACCAATCACTTGACACTTACTAGCTGTGTGACCCTGGGCAAGTCACTTAACCCCAATTGCCTTAAAAAAAATATAGGCAAAAGCTGGAAAGGTAGACTGGGTAAAAAATATTTAGGGCCTCAAATAGTGGGTTAAGGAGTTGGTCAGGAGATCACCACAGATGGAGAAATGGAAAGAAAGAACTTTAGAGCTCAGCTATTCCACTGCTTTCCATAGATAAGGAAACTGAGGCCAGAGTAGGTAACTGACTTGCCACCAGGTTCAAAGACCCTTTGACTCCAGATGCACTATTCCTCCTTCCCTTTCTCAGTGGGAAATGAGGAGTGAATGAAAGGTTGATGGGATGTTTTTGGGAGGTAAGAAACTGTCAGGGAAATGGGGGGGGAGCGAAGAGTTCGAAGAGAAGACATAGTTAAGTTCTTCTTTGCCAATGTCAATTAGAGTGTACTGGATAAATGTGGAGGCAGGATGTATATTTAAGAGGGTCTTGCAATAGGAAAGCCAGAAGTAATGAAAAACTGGATTGGCCTAGAAGTAGTGGGAATAGAAAAAGAGGGAAGAAATTCCAGGGACACAATAGAGATCTGAGGTCATACCTCCTGGTATACTCGGTACAGGGAGAAGAAAAGGTAGAAGCAGTGAGCAAAGGTAGGGAGAAAACCATGTTAGGCAAATCAAGGGAGAGTGGATTGAAAAAGGCCCAGTTGTGTCCACCTCTGCAGAAAGGCTGATGGAAAGGTCAGTCATTTATTCCAAATCTGATCTAGTAAGGGAAGGAAATGATTCTGTTGCTGTAAACTAACTCTTCAATTCTTTTCCTCCTTTCCCCTTAGATTTCAGTTCTGAGTCAACATGAAGAAAATGTCCAGTGTTTAATAGATAATAAATAGATATTCTTAAACTGTTTTCAAAAGAATGGGTATCCTGCTATAGAAGAAAGAAATAACTTTCCAAGATGACCATTATTTCTGAGTCTAGAATAAAGGCAAGTTGAGTGTATGTGTGTGTGTGTGTGTGTGTGTGTGCCTTACATGCACATGACTGTACATGTACATGGATATATATGGAAATGACAATTTATATATACATAAACATATTCATATATATATATAATATGCATACATACACATATATTTATATGTGTGGTGTATGTGTGTATGTGTCTTTAAAGTTCTCTTATAGAGGATGAAAGTGTGATACACTGACTCTCCTTGCCACACACCACATCAGTAAACTGATATCAATTTGGGCACCTTCACTGAGTCTTCCTGACATTCCTCGTTGTATATTGAAGGAAACCCTTAGCCTCATTTTGAAAAACGTAATATTTTAATGAGTAATATAAAAAAAATCACTGCCTTTTCTCAATACCACCTCCTACCCCAGGCAAATAGAACCTTCCATGGTAACAAAGGACAATTAATCAAAACAAATCAATTCATTGACCCTGTATGATAGCATAAGAATCATTCTGTAGTTTGACATCTTTTGACCAACAGCAAGGAAGCATACTTTCTCCTGAGCCTTCTTCATTCAATATTTATCATGGCATCAATCTGAGCCCTGAAAGCATCTTTTGATGTTTTCCCTGCTTTCTCTGAGTTCTGATTCATTAATCTAAGGACCCTGACTCCTTAGGACTCCATATGGAACATTTTTTCCAAAGACCCTGTGATGCACTTCTCAATTTCTTGCTACCACAAAAAAATGCTGCTGTACATATTAATTGTGGGACTATTTCCTCTCCCTTTGATCTCTGAGGTAATTGCCCAGTAGTAGTCAAAAGATAGGAACAATTCAGTCAACTTTAAAGCATTGTTTTCCCAATTAGTTGGGCCAGTTATAATAGAGCTACAGTGTACTCATTTCACATCAATTTCCCAGTCTTCTTGGATCTCTTCTGATGAAGAAATAATCCATCTAATTTTATCTTTGCCAATGTGCTGATAGCTCTTGGTTTGAAAGTCTCGAGGACCTCTACACTGGGTTCTCAAACTAAGAGAGTTTGGCATATGACATTTCAATGGAACTCGTCTGAAAGGCCTGTACAAACTATCCTCTTGAGGTAACTTCATTTCCTTTAAGACTATAATTTAGAGTGGCATCACAAGTCTTTGAGTGTTGAAAGAAATTATGGCATTGTTCTAGGTATCTTAAATATCAGACCCTTATCAGACTACATATTTGATGTGAATGTATTTTTTTTGCAATCAGTAGCTGCTCTTATGCTAATTGAAATAATTCTGGTTGTAAAAAAAACTGTTCAGTTTTATGTAGTGAAAGGATCTCTGTTTTCAGTACCACAGGTGTGAAAGATACTTGATCTAGATATCTGTTTCCATGTTTTATGTTTCCATGTGGTGAACTTTAACATTCAGTTTTCACCAGGAGAACATGGCACACGGTAACATTCCATCAAATGGATGTGTCTGTCCTAGCCGGGCAATGAGGCATGCATGAGAAGGTGGAATATTGAGGCTGGAAGGGATATGGGAGGGTCAGTTGCTAGATAGGGGCAGTGGGCCTGTTGTTCAGTGAAGCCTATGATTGGGTCTGAGGGTCTGTGGTGTGGTTAAAGCTAGCTTGTGTATTTTAATCAGGACATGCATGCTGTTCAGTGAGGCCCATAAGGGAATTAGAATATTAGGCCTGGGGGCAGCTTCATTAGGATTCCATCACCTATGACAGGGTGTGGGGTCTTTTCAAAATGGTTGATAAGAACACTTGGGGGTTCTTGGCTAGATACTGTCTGCTTCTTTCTCATTGAGGCAGGAGCTTGTTCGAGGAGAAAAGGGAAGAAAAGTTTTGGAGAGTGACAGGAGCATTTCCTCCCCTTGCTAGAGTAAGGATTTTCTTCTAGGCTGTTACAATCTTTATGGAAAACAACATTTCCCCATACAATAGTTTTACAAAGAAAAATAGATGGGATAAAATCATTTGTATGGACTGCTCACTATAGTGCAGCCTCTTGTGTAGAAAGAACATTTTGTTAGAGAATAAACAAAACAGTAGACATTAATAGTTCTGTTAAATGAAGTGCCACACTCACAAAAAACCCAAGGTTGTCCCGAGGCTGAGGGGGACCAGTGAGATTAAAGAGGGAGATTCCCCTGAGGATATTTTCTATTTGAGTTCTCTCTCTTCTTCAGCCTTTTGTTCTTGTTCCTTGCTGGCTTGTTCTTCAGCTCTTTCTCTTTTTATTTTTTCTAGCTCTGCCAGTAGAGCTGCAGTGTCATCATCATCATCATCATCATCACTTTCTTCTTCAAAATCCTTCTCTTCATCCTCTCCATCTGTGAGGGGATCATCTACATCCGGGTTGGCTGCAGGAATCTGTTCTACCAGAGGCTTCTTAGACACGGAAGAGGCAGTTGTGTGCTCTCTAGGGGGACCATCTCTGTACTCTTCTCTTGCATCAGCATTCTCTCTCTTTCTCTCTCTTCTAGTTCTCATTGGAAATCCTGGTTGTGAACCTCTTGAGGAGCGTCCTGAGTCACTTGTCTGTATTTCAGCTTTGTGTGAGAAGGTAGAGCTCTGCTGGAATATTGTTTGGAAAGCTGATTCAAATCGCCTTCCTCCTTTCCTCTTCCACCTCTTGCAGGTTCAAATGTAGGCCTTGCTGCTGTTCATGATCTATCCATCCATCCATGTATTTGGGTCAAGATACCTAGAACTATGACATGATTTCCTAGGAAACTCTAAGATCTGTGATTCTCCTATGAATCTTAGTTTTAGGAGGCGAGTCTGCTTTCAAAAGATGGTTTGTACAAATTTTCAGATGGGCTCCAGTGAAATCTATCATGCCAAACTCTGTCTTAGATTGAGGACCTAGTATAGAGGTATTCAAAGAGACTTTCTACTGGCACAGCCTGGGGAAATCAAGAGCCACCAGCACATTGGCAAAGATGAAAGAAAATGGATTATTTCCACTTCAGAAGAGATTTAGGAAGACAAACCCAATACTACACTGGAGCCCCATTGTAACTGGCCTAACTAAATTAGAAGATAATGCTGAACAATGCTTAAATTGACTCAGCTGTTCATATCTTTTGACCACTATCATCCATTTACCTCAGAGATCAAAGACAGGGGAAATAGTCTCATATTTAATATCTATAGTAGTGCTTTTTGTGGTAGCAGAAAACTGGCCTAAGAAGTGGCTGCTTCAATCACTGAGGCCACTTGTTTATATGGATATGGCATTTCCCAAAGCTATCCTTTTTTCTCCCTCCAAACTATGATACAGGACACTGCCACTACAATTGGTGAAGGAGGAAGAGCATTCATATGAATCATTCTATTCTTTTAACCAACAAGCACTGCATTGCATGCGTGCATACAAGAGAACTGCTGGGCTTGGATCTATATTGCTTCTTCCTGATGGACATCTAACTAGCCTTCAGGGACATCTGGCTGACCTCCTGGGAAATCAGGCTGACACCTTGAGACAGAAGTCTGCTGGGTATGTGGGCAATATTTTTTTCTTTTCTCATTTTGAATTTAAGTTTAAAACTAAAAATTTTATGGAAAAAAAAAGAAAAAAACCAGTGACTTAAGCATTGTGTATTCCATTGAATTGGGAACAAAAGCCAAGGCTGTTCACATTCTCTTGCGGGTGAGTTAGGGGAAGATGCAAAGAGAAGCAAAGAAGAATTTCAGGAGGGAGAGTGCCTTGTCATCTTGGGGTCATCAGCTTAGGATCTGGTGGCATTGAATCTGAAGGAAGCCTTGCCTTTCCCCCTATACCAGCCCTCTTCTTTCAGCTGCTAGCCTTGGAAAACAAGACTTCAGAATTTTAGGGATGGGACTGGACTTGTGAATTCACTGATCTAAGGAAATCTCTGATGAAGAAGTTCCTTCTAACTTAAAAGATGAGTTAGCACCTTTTAGCCTCTTATAACCTTCCTGGTAGTGATGGGGTATGGGCCCAAACTGAGACCTTTGCCCCTCACCCCAAAAAGAATTTGGGTCCCATTTGTCTATGGGCCCCAGAAAACCCTTAAACTTTCTTTGACCTCACTCTGGTCTCAAATGGTTGCCTGAAGCTATACTCCACTCAACTAGCTTTACCTTGTCTCTTGTCCTCTCTCTATCTCCCTTTGAAATCCTAATGAAGCCTTGGATCCCACCTTTGATCTTATCAGCCTCTTCTAGTTCTCTGTTCCATTGTCTTTTCCCATTGTCTATTCAACCTCCCAGACATTCCAATTGGAATTCTCCCTAAACTTGCCACAGCTTCAGCCTCTTTCTCCCAGCCCCTCCTCCAAACACCCAAAATTAGAGTGTATATAAGATCCACCCTGGCCCCAATTTAAAGGACTTCCTCATGCTCGCTTTTCCTTACCAGAGTCACTAATGTTCAGATTCCTTAAGAGTCTGGCTTATATGGCCCATCTCTAATAAACTTTGTCTCTGGCTGAAAGATTTGGGTCAAATTCATTTGGGCAGGGCCTGGTTGTGCCATGTTGGGGCCCCAGAACCCCAAGAATCTAGATCTCATTAGCAGCAGACTTATTTAGGTTCTTTTAGCTAATGTCAACTTTTTTTTCTAGCAAATTGGTTTAGTTATTAGGGGGTTGGGAATGGGGTTCCAATGGAAGTCTGAGTTCATACCTACTTTTCCTGAGTACTTAGATAAGAGGCCCCACCCTTCCTTGTCATAGTCCTTTGTATAAGATACTTTTTTCCCCTATATAAATGGAAGGACTTCAAACTCTGAAAAGAAAGAACTGATTAAGGGGGGTGGATTTTTGAAGGAGGGTGCTATTTATCCTTAGGGTTGAGTGCTATGTCTTGCTCTGGGCAATAAATGCATCTTTGAAGGGGCTTCAAAACATTTTTTAACTGATTTTAGGGTTTTTTAAACCATTGTAGGGTTTCTTCTTCCTCAGCTGCCATGGCAGCTGCCCTGCCCCTCTCCAAGGCTAAGTGTCTGAAGTGTTTCTTGTTGGGCCTAGTCAATGTAGGGGTCCACGCCCCACACTGCAAGAAGCAGCCAAAGGCAACTGAAGGCAAAGGGATGAGGATTGGGGAAGATGATGTGACCTGGGCAAATATTTCTACCAAGTCAGATAATGGAGATTTACCTGTGGTGGCTGGATTCATTGATGAACTCCCAGCAGAAGTGAAGCAAATGGAGGCATTCCAGAACAGGCACATTGGAAGCTCTTAGAAGGACAAAAACCAGACCTATCCCCACCCAGGGGGACTCATCACAGTTCCCCAGACTCTTCACCTCCCAGGAGGACCCCTCATGACTCCCCAGGCTCCTCACCTTCCAGGAGGGTCCATCCTAACCTCCCAGATTTAGCTGTTGAGGTTTGTCATTCACTGTCTAGTAAAGCCCTTGCTAAGTCCTCTCTAGGTCTGAAGGAGAGCAGTAGATGTGAAGATGAATCTTCTCAACATAAAAATTGACCACTTTCCTCTCCTGGGTCCCAGAAACAGCTGCGTGACTCCAGAGACACTTCTCCTAGCCATAGGAAATTTCATTCGAAGCCCTCAATCAAGAAACACCAACAGAGGCAGCTAGGTGGCACAGTGGATAGAGCTCTAGCCTTGAAGTCAGGAGGACCTGAGTTCAAGTCTGGCCTCAGACACTTAACACTTACTAGCTCCGTGACCCTGGGCAAGTCATTGCCTAGCCTGGAAGAAAAAAACAAAACACCAACAGTATGATATAGGTTCTTTTCTTCCTAGAAAGAGCAACCAGCAGCCCTCTGACTCAGACCTGACTACTCCATGGAACAGGCAGAAATGAGACTCAGATTCAGACCCCTCCCCACCAACAAGGAAGCAGAAAACCAGGTCTTCTCATTCAAAACTCTCTCCATCCCTCCACCCTGAAGGAATCAGCCTCCTGGAGCAAAGGCCAAGCAGATGTTTTCTGAGGCCGGAACTGGGTTGGTGTCTTATGTAAGGAGAGAGCAGCAGGAGCTCAGGAGGCAGGACCAAGAAACCAAACATTTGGAAGTTGAATTCCAAAATGCTGAAACCATTTTTTGAGATAAGTCTGGTTGAGAGAGGGACCCAAAGCTGGAATGATTAAAGCAATGGTGAAAAAAAGAAGAGTCAGAGAAAAATGAACAGTATGCTCAGTGGGGAAAGGGCCTTGTGCAGAGCCAGCAGCAGCAACAAAATTTGGAGGACGCGATAAAAGAGATGCAGAAGCCATTCACCCGGTACATCAATGGAGGACCTGGATCAGATGCTCTGAGAGAGGACGACTCCGTGGCCAAATTCATTAAGAAGAGTAAGGCCAGAGATAAGAAAGAAAAACCTCTCTACAATGCCTCTCTAATTCCCCTCAACAGATTCAGTATCTGGCCTGGGTATTGCTGGGATGGTGTGGATAGGTCCAATGGCTTTGAGGAGAAATGTTTTGCCAGACTTGTCGGCAAGAAAGCTGTTGAGGAACTTGCCTATAAATGGAGTGTTGAGGATATTTACTTTCTTGTAACTAAGCAACGGCTGTAGGTTCTGGTGGTGGGCAAAGGACAGAGAAGACAGCCAAGCAGTGCCAGAGCTAGTTTACACAGATCCGTCATTGGTGGTTTCCACCAATGACCCTGGGAGAGAGCTTAGGCTTTGGTATCTGGTTGGGATGGGGGGGAGTGGACCATGATGTCTGGAAATGTACATATTCTTCAGCCATTCACATAGCTGCTTCTACTGTCTTTCAAGTGATACATGCACCATTGAGGGTCATATAAGTGCCCCAGAGTTCATTCTTGATTGGGCTTTTTCTATTTTTTCCTCTAACAAATAAACACCTATTTCTGTAAAAATAAATAAATAAATAAACAAACAACAACAACAACAACAAAAGATATAGGGGCGAAGAAGCCGCGGTTAGGTTAAGGAGAGGCTGGGATATGCTATGACTGAGCCAGGACTGGCTAAATAGCACTGGAAGCAGGGGAAGAAAATGGCACTGACCAGCTCTTATCTGCTCCAACTCTGCTTTCTCAGGACCAGCTTCAGGCTGAGGGAACAGCAAGATCACAGAGATCAAGGCACACTGCACTGGTCTCATCATCAAGAAGAGAACCTCCCCCTTATGAGTATCAGAAAGGTTGGATACCTCGTTTGAGGATTTTGGAGATGGAGGTACCTTTCCAGAAATATGTGTGGCCAATACCCATAGGATATTAAAAGAAAGAAGAAAATGTCCAATGCATTGGACCTTCAGATGGATGCATAGGGATGCAATTGCTGGACAGGGACAATCAAAGGACAAGGTCATTTATAGCAAGTACACTGACCTGGTTGCCAAAGAAGTTATGAATGCATATGACCCAGACCTGCTGAAGAAGCAAGTCATTAAAGAGATAACAGAAAAGACATGGGTAGCCCTAGAGAAGTCTGTCTCTCAGAAGGTTGCTGCTGCTATGCTAGTCTGAGCTGCAGATAAACTAGCTCCTGCTCAGTATATCTGGTACACATCATCTCAGCACTGAATAGCTTTCAATCCTGGAGCTAAGCAAAGAGGTATTTAGGTGGTGGAAAAGCAAAAAGATCCAATGAAGCCTCCAAGATTCAAAATAAGAGAATTCTGAAGTTTAAAGGAGGCAGAGCCACGCTGGACGAGAGAAGCTAGGAAGTTGCTTGAGTTCTCCCCATTTTCCCTTAGAAACAATGTTAAATCAAGCCTCTAAAAGAATTCTAGAGTGACAGAATCCACAGAAAGACAGAGTGAAACAATTTTACAGCTCAAGAGAACTTAGGAAGACTTCAGGAAAGGTCTGTCTCACTTGGGTAAAAGGGAGGTGGAGTCAAGATGGCAGAGTAAAAGCAGTGATTTGCTTGAACTCTCCCCCAAATCCCTCCAAATACCTGTAAAAAATGCTCTAAACAAATTCTAAAGCAGCAGAATCCACAAAAAGACAGAGAAAACAAATTTCCAGCCCAAGACACCTGGATGGTTGATCAGAAAGGTATATTGTGCTGGGCAGGGAGAGGAATGCAGTTTGGCATGGGTGTGCAGGCAAAACAGGCCTCAGTGAACCTGGGGCAGCCCTCAGAGGACTGAATCACAGGCAGCTGTGGTGGGTTCCAGACTTCTCAACCCACAAATGCCAAAGACAACTCAGAAGGTTAGGAGGAAAAGTCTGTGACCATGGTGAGAGAGAAACTCAGTTCCAGCCCCAGTTCCTGTGCATGGCCCCAGGGCAGCGACTGCTTCCAGAGCTTCTGGCCCACAGACTGAGGGGAAATTGAGTGGCTGGTCAGAGAGGAATTGCAGGGTTCTCTTGGCTGGTGCAGGATTCTCTTGCTTTGCCCATGCTTGGATCTGGGTCACAGTTCTGGATGGTGGTCCTGGGGCAAAGAGGAGTGCTGGCATGGTGGAGCTTGTAGTGGTAGTGGAGAACTCCTCACAGTTCCAATGCAGAAAAGAGTGCTTGTGGTCACTCATAGACCAGAGCACAGGCCAGGAAAGAGTGAACACCTTGCCCCCTTATCATACTACCTTGGAAGAACTGAAAATTTACAGATCCCTGCACAAAACCCCCAAAGCTTAGGACAGTACACTCTCCACACTGGAAGCAGACCCCTACCTTAACAAAGCATTTAAAGCTCAAGTAATTAGCTGGGAACATGATCAAACTCTCCAAAAAAAAGTCAGGCCATAAAATCTTTCTTTGGTGACAAAGAAGGTCAAAACATACAACCAGAAGAAGACAACAAAATTAAAACTCCTACCTCCAAAGCTTCCAAGAAAAATATGATTCGGTCCCAGGCTATGGAAGAGCTCAAAAAGGATTTTGAGAAGCAAGTAAGAGAAGTAGAGGAAAAACTGGGAAGAGAAATGAGAGTGATGCAAGAAAATCATGAAAAACAAGTCAACAGCTTGCTAAAGGAGACCCAAGAAAATACTGAAGAAAATAACACCTTAAAAAGTAGCCTAACCCAAATGGCAAAAGAGGTCCAAAAAGCCAATGAGGAGAAGAATGCCTTAAAAAGCAAAACTGGCCAAATGGATAAGGAAGTGCAAAAGCTTACTGAAGAAAATACTTCCTTAAAAATTAGAATGGAGCAATTGGAAGCTAGTGACTTTATGAGAAATCAAGACACTGTAAAACAAAACCAAAAGAATGAAAAAATAGAAAACAATATGAACTATCTCATTGGAAAAACAATTGACCTGGAAAATAGATCCAGGAGAGAGAATTTAAAAATTGTTGGACTATCTGAAAGCCATGATCAAAAAGAGCCTGAACATCATCTTTCAAGAAATTATCAAGGAAAACTGCCCTGATATTTTAGAACCAGAGGGCAAAATAGAAATGGAAAGAATCCACTGATCTCCTCCTGAAAGAGATCACCAAAGGAAAACTCCTAGGAATATCATAGCCAAATTCCAGAGTTCCCAGGTCAAGGAGAAAATATTGCAAGCAGCCAGAAAGAAACAATTCAAGTATTGTGGAAACACAATTAGGATAACATAAGATTTAGCAGTGTCTACGTTAAGGGATCAGAGGGTTGGAATATAATATTCTGGAGGTCAAGGGAGATGGAAGAATCATCTACCTAGCATTATATCATTATACCCAGTATAATCTTTCAGGGGAAAAAAATGAATATTCAGTGAAATAGAGGACTCACTTGAGTAAAAGGGGAACGCAAGTGAATCCCAGCACAGATGGTGCCTAGGCAAGCCAGTAGAAGGCTCTTAGCCACACAGAAGATCAGCAATCCGGTCCTGATGTCCTGGCTCAGCAGGCTAGTGGCACAGCATACCAGCTACAAGGCCTCCATCCCTAGCCCAGCAGGCAACATTTCCAACTCCAAAACCCAGGGCACAACAGGGGCAACTAGGCTGTGCCACCCCAGCTCAGAAGGCAAACTGCCAGCACCTCAGGTCCCAGAGTAAAAAGCCAGTGACCAGGCCCCCTGGCCTCCAGTGCAAGAAGCTTCAGGCAGTGCTTAAATGACTGCTTCATAAGGTTCAGATACATTTCTGTGTGCCCACAAATTAAACTTCATGTCTTTCAGGTGGTTCCATTCTACTGGGGTCAGTCAAGAGAACTTCCATGCAAGTAGTGCAAAGTATATAAGCAATTAGAGGAGGGAGACTTTGGTTTTGTGCTGGATTCCCCCTAACCTAGTGTAGGCACATAGTAGGCAGTCAGTCAATAAGTGTTTAGGTAAGAGCTCACTGTGTGCCAGGCCCTGGGCTAACTACTGGGGGTACAAGAGAATAGCTTTTGCCTTAAAGGAATGATCCCTGTTGCTGAAGGAGCTCACCTTCAACCTAATGTTAGGGATGGGACCTGTGACTTCACTGGCACCAGCAACTCCTGGGTGAGGAAGCTCCCTCTAGCAATACAAGTTTGTATTTCCCTTACCCTCTCACCCCCAAGTTTCCTATCTTACATTATTGTTCAGAGTCCTGAGAGATGACTTGGCCAGAGTCACACAAATAGTCCATGTCAGAGACCAGGTTTTCTTTTTGAGGGCTGGGTTAGTGGAGTCTGTTGACAGCCCCCAGTCTGGCAAACACAAATACCATTTTTTTCCCTTTAATTATATGGTTTTTTTTAAAAAAATCTATTTATTTATCTTTAATTTTCAATGTTCACTTTTATAAGATTTTGAGTTTTAAATCTTCTTCCCCTCCTTTTCCTCCCTCTTCCCAAGAGGGCATGCAATCTGATATAGGCCATACATGTACAATCATATTAAATATATTTCCACATTAGTCATGTTGTAAAGAATTACAACCAAAGGGGAAAACCACTAGAAAGAAAAAAAAGGAAAAATAATATGCTTTAATTCACATTCAAACTCCATAGTTCTTTCTCTAGAAGTGGATAGCCTTTTCTATGATGAGTCTTTTGGAATTGTCTTATATCATTGCATTGCTGAGAAGAGCTGAGACTATCAAAGTTAGTCATTGCACAATGTGGCTGTTACTGTGTACAATGTTCTCCCGATTCTGCTCACTTCACCCAGCATTAGTTCATGCAAGTCTTTCCAGGTTTTTCTGACAATCAGGTGTCTAGAAATCTCAAATTCTTGGATCTGGCATTTGGTGTCTCAGTCAGAACTCCCAGGATGTCAGCTAGATTGCTGATGGTGTCAGGTAGGTGTCCATAGGGATCAGTCAGATGGCCCTGGGGGGACAGGCGGCTGTACCTGGGTGTCAGTGAGGTGTCTCTGGTGGTCAGCTTGATTTCCCAGGGGGTCAGCCAGATGTCCCTGTGGGGCAGGAAGATGTTCCTGAGGAGAATGAGTTCCCTGGGGGGCAGTTAGGTGTCCATCAGGAAGAAGCAATGTGGATCCAAGCCCAACAGTTCTCTTGGATACATCTGTGCAATGCAGTTCTTGGTTAAAAGAAGAGAATGATTCACATGAATGTTCTTCTTCCTTCGCCCATGGTGGTGGCAGTGTCTGGTCTTGAAGCTCCTGTGACTGAGGTTGAGGTGAGGCCAGTGGTTGCACCTGAAATGTGGGGGCCTGGGGCAGCAAGGGCTGCAGGGCTGATGGCTGGTGGGAATAGTTCTGCTGGGGGTGGGGCTGTTGGGGGTGTGGCTGCTGTAACTGATGTGCAGCCTCCTCCGCACATCCAAAAGGCAGTGGGTGATTTGAGTATAGCTGTTCCACTGTCCAGCCTTGCTCCTGAATATGCAGTGGTGGCTTCACTCGTCCATAAAAGGAGGTGTGTGTGTCATAGTTCTCTGGCCCTTGGGTTCCCTGCGGGGCCCAGGAAGATGCCCACTGGCTGGGGCTTCCCTGGGACATTGGCCTGGGGAGGGCACCAGGGTGAAGCTCAGCTGACGGTTCCACGGTTTGGGAGGAGCCAAAGTGACAGCTTTGGGAAATTCCATATCCATATAAACAAGCAGCCTCAGTGGTTGAAGCTGCACTCCTCCTCTCAAAGGAGCAGCCACTCCTTGGGCCAGTTTCCTGACTAGGCTCACCTGCCCAGGAAGGGCACCTGGACGCCTTGGGTGCCGCAAGTTCTTGTTCAGAGAAGTCCTTTCCCAGAATTGGACCTGGAGAAACCTCTTCCAGGCACATGCCAGTGGGAACCTCAGGTGCCAGCTTTTTTTGTGCAGATTGTCTGGCTCTTCTATTTTGAAACCATACCTGAGCGAGAGAAGAAAAAATGTAATGTTGTCCACTAATCTGACTTCAATTATATTTTTACCTTGTTAGAAAAAGGGAGTAAGTTTTGTTTTCTTTAAAATAGTATCCCTCTTAACTTGAGGGACAGGTTGGTAGGACAAGTTGGTGAGACATTTCTTTTTTGGGCAGATTTCTTTATCTGATTAAAAGAAAGCCTCCAGGAGACAAACTGAAAAAAATACCACTTCATTTCTCAAGGGCCACATCCCCACCCTTGATCCCCACTTGCTTGATCCCACTGTATTCTATACTCATCCTGAAAGCATCCCCATTCTCTTGTCTTTTCTTATTCTACAGAAAAAAATCTCTAACTCATGACCCCCTCCCCCAAAGTACTCTACAGAGCACAACCACACAATAAACACTTAGAAAACAGAGATAAGCTCTTGACTTGCATGTATTCGAGCCTCAGGAATGTTGGTCAGCCTGGAAAGTTCCTCTCTTTCTTCAATTCCAGGATAGGGGTTGTTTTGATAATAGTTCTTTAGAATATATATTTGTTCTTTAGTAAACACTGTTCTTTTTCTTCTTGCTGTTGACTCAGAACTGTGATCTAAGGGCAAAGGAGGAAAAGAATTGGAGAGTTAGATTACAGAACCAGGAGCATTTCTGTCCTTTACTAGATCAGATTTGGAATAAATGACTGAACCTTCAAATCAGCCTCTCTGCAAACATGGACACAACTGGGCCTTTTTCAATTGACCCTGCCTTGGTTTCCCTAACATGGTTTTCTCCCTACCTTTGCCCATTGCTTCTACCTTTTCTTCCTGCACTCTGAGTATTCTAGAAAGTCTGTCCTCAAGTTTCTACAGTGTGCCTGGCATCTGTTCCCTCTTTTCTATTCCTACTCTTCCAGGTCATTCCAGTTTTTCATTACTTCTGACTTTCCTATTACAAGACCCTCCTACATAGATACCCTGACTCCACATTTATCCAATATACCCCGCTTGACACTGTCAGAGTAGAATTTAATTCTTTCCTTTTCCTTCCCCACCCCTCCAAAAAAAATCCTAGGAACATTTCATTCATTCCTCATTGTCTACAGAGAAAAGGGGGGAAAAGAATAATAGTGCATCTGGAGTCAAAGGGCCTTTAAACCTGGTAGCAAGTCAATTTATTGCTCTGGCCTCAGTTTCTTCGTTTGTAGAAAGGAGTAGCATTAGTTGACATCTAAGGTTCTTTCCATTTCTCCATCTCTGATGATGTTCTGACCAAGTTTCTTAACCAAGGCTCTAAGCATCTTCAAACCAACCTACCTTTCCAGTTTTCTCCTGTATTCTCAAGTTGAATAACCAGTCTCGTGACTTTGCTTAGGCATTCCCTATACATGAAATCCCCTCCTTCCTCTATTGGGGTTTGACATCCTGCCTCCCTTTCTATCTCCTCCATGATGACTGCCTTCTCCACCATCCCACTCCTGACTGGCAAGGATTTTCACTTACTCAGGCTTTATTTCCCCCTCTCCTTCGGTTATGCCATATTTATACCATGTTATATCAGTTATCAGTTATAGCATAGGTTCCCTCATTTCTAAAATGATGGAATTGGCCTGGGTGACCATTAAGGTCTCTTCTAGCTCCCAATTCCAGTTCATATTGAGTTTGTTTCCATGTATTGTACCTTCTGCCTCCTTTCTCTGTCAAATTTTCCCCTAGGTATGAGTTATAGTCCCCTTTCATCTTTACTTTCATCTCCACTTCCTAGACTCCCTGGTTTCTTTCCAAAGATAGCCCAGGTAACACATCTCTTCCCCCAGGCCTCTGCTGCCATACTGCCATACTCCCACACTGGTTATACTCTATCTCTTGAGGTGACTTTGTCTTTACTTCTCTGGGTCCTGGAAGCATGGCCCCATGGCTTCAACCTGGTTCTGGAATCAGAGGAGCTCAGGTGCAGACCAGCCTATGACACTTCCTACCTGGGTGGCTTCCTCTCTCCAGGCCTCAGTTTCCTCCTCGATCAAATGAAGGGAATGCACCCAATGGCTTCTCACATGCCTTCTGCCTAAATGTATGAGCCTGGTTTTTACACTGGGAGCCTACAGGCTCCTTGAGGGGAGGGACACTTTGTCTTAGTTTGCAAATTGCCTAGCAAAGTACCTTGTAGAGAATTTGTCCATGGTGCTTATGGAACTAAATAGCCCTAAGGTAGCTTAGAGGCACCATGATGTATTTATCTGTGTCCCACCTGCAACTTAGCCAAGAGGTGGAGGTGCCTAAGAGGAGCCTGCAGAATGGAAAGGGCTGGTACAGATGCTGGGAGGCAGCTGCCCCTGGAGGTGGGAAGATGGGGATTTAATTCCTGCCCCTGCCTCTTCCTCTTTCTTCTCTGGGCTGAGTGGGCAGATCCCACCACTGATTAAATCACAAGACCAGCTAGGAAACAACAACTAATCAAAGGGCTTCTCCCAGGAGACCTAGGCTGATTTCCCTAGAGGTCTGAGAGATTCAAAGACTGGCTCAGGGTCACACAGTTGGGCTATGTCACAGGGAGAACTAGAACCCAGGTCTGATGACTCCAAGGACAGCTCTTTACTCATGATGCCAGCCTTGCTTCTCAACAGTGGAGCTAGCTTCTAAATGCCACATTTCTTCAATACCCACTACATTGTGTTAGGTTGTGGTAGAATACAGATAAATACAAATTTGGTGTATTTAAGCCATTTAAGGAAACTTTGAAATTTTTCTCCTTAACAAACTACTCCATTATTAAGCACACATACCCAGTGTCCTAAAGTCCCTGTGACTACATGGGTGTGTAGAAAACTCCTGAGGAAAATCTCTCTATCAATAAGAAGAAAATATTATGATACCTAGTATTTCTGTAGTTAGCTAAAGGTTTGCAAAGTACTTTGTAAATATTATCTCAGTTCACTTTCACCAAAATCTTGGGCACTATTATTATCCTCATTTTCCAGATGGCAGATTGAGGTAAAGTCACTTGTGGGGTCACAGAGCAGAAGTTGAGCGTTAGAGACAAGAGGGCAACTCAGATTTTCTCAAATTTAGCACTTTTCATTGTGCCACCTCCTTGATGTTTGAGGTTGGCACTTTCTCAACCCCAGACCATATATTTTAGAGGCAGGTTTTAATTAACTCAGGTCTTCCTAGCCCTAGAACCAGCTATATGTCCACTCGTGCCTTCTGTTCTCTGCTTCCCCCCTGCCCCCCCAGGGAGATCAATGTGGTCCATTACTGTCCTGATCTGTTATAAAATCTCTGAAAAACAATGTTAACCCATCCCACAAGATTACAGTAAAGTATTCCACTAAACTAGAGTAACAGGATATAACCCTTTCAAGACATGAGGAAAAGAAAATCCTTCAGGTCTAGTCTCTCATCAATAATGACTGCTTTAACAGTCTTTTTGAAATGTTTCCAAACGCTTATGCTGCTTCAATAATGAATTTATTGCCAACTGTAAGACACTAAGTTCAACCCTAAGGGAAGAAAGCACAGGGAGAACTAGAACCCAGGTCTGATGACTCCAAGGGCAGCTCTTTACTCATGATGCCAGCCTTGCTTCTCCCCACCCCCAAACTCTCCCCAACCTTAACCAGTTCTTTCTTTTAAGAGTCTCCATTCATTCAATGGTCCTTTTTCCAAGGGCCAAGAACATGGTACTGTAAACTAGAGCAGAAGTTGAGGGGAAATTTGAACTAGTAGAAGTCTTCCAAAACTAACCCCAGAACTATCTCCTCAATTGAAGGAATGATGTGCAAAATTTATTCAAATCATAGTTATACCATACAGAAGCTTTCCTATCATCCCCATTGAAAACTAAGGGAATTTCAGCCAGACTTTGAGGACAAAGCATGTTACTTACTAACGGAATCCAGCTTCTTCTCCTCCTCTGGTGGTGGGTTGTCAGCCATCTTCCTTGGAGAGTCAAAAGATCAGATCCAAATAGTAAGAAATAATGGAGAAGCACTGAGGCTTGGGAGATTTATACTGTCTCTTCAAGATCCAACCCATAGGAAACTGAGAGCCCTGCCTCCTTTTATTTTCTGTAGATACTCTCCGAAGGGTTAGGCTATAGGAATAAGTACTTCCTACAAAGGACTAAGTCTATAGGTGGACCAAACCAAGGTGGGCATGGAAGGGTGGGACCTCTTATCTAAGTACGCAAGAAAAGTAGGTGTTAACTTGGACTTCAGTTGTGGTCCCCCCACCCAACAACTGAAACAACAACTTGTTAAGAAGGGAACCTACAATTCTGAAGCCTTGTTTTACCAGGCTGGAAACTGAATCAAGAGGCCTGGTGTGGAAAAATGACAAGGCTTCATTCAGCTTGAAGAAAAAAAGAATTATTAAAACACACACAAATTTAAGTTTATAAAACATTTTACCTACTTGATTTCACCTGATTCTCATAACAACTTGGGAGGTACTAGGTAGGTATATGGGTTTGTAATTTTGAACACAACCTGTGATCTCACAAGGTTGGGGAACTCAGACTGAAGACCTTCCTTCTACCCAAGCAGATGGACATCTTCTTAACAAATGAGAGGCCTAGGTCACAGAAAGCTTCAGTGACTTGGCTAGGGTTTGGCAGTCATTAAGTTGCAGGGGTAGGATGTGAATCAAGGTCTTTTCAATTCAGGAGCCAGCTTTCCATTCACAATGGCATACTGCATCTAACAGGTACTGTCTTCTCCATTTTTTATATATGGAGGAACTGAGGCTCAGAGGAGTTCAATGATTCAAGCCCATAGTCACACAGCTAGTAAGAACTAGGGTCCTCCTGATACCATCTCCAGCCCTCTATTCATTGTCATAGGTCCCGCGTGTCTCTGGCCCAGGTCTGTGGTCTGAGGAGGTCAGTGTTGAATGCTATTACAAAATAGGCCTTCACAAAGATGTGTGTCCAGAATCTTCAACAAAGAGCCACAGACATTTATTCACCTCCATCATGTGCAAACACTGAAATTCTGAGAGTCAGAGACATTAAACCCACCCTTCCTTCCGAGGAGTTTAGAATTCAAAGTGGGAAATGAAGAAAGCAGAACTCAGCAAACACATCTGAAGGCATGTACAAACAAAATTAGACATTGAAATGACTATAGGAGGGAATGCCCTGACCAGTAGCCAGTTTGACCAGTGTAAGTTTTTTTTCAGACAAAACTTCTCAGTGGGATGCCCTAAACTCTATTGATATCAGAAGATAAGGAACAAAATGTTTCAGTCTACTTCTCCCTTGACATATAAACAAAAAAAAATCCATTCCCCTCTCAGGTCCTCAGTTTCTTCAGATTTGATTTTTGGGGGATTTGGGGGGCGTGCTTAGAGAGATGACCTCTTGAAATTGGGGGAACTCTTAGGAGCTTGTTGAGTTGACACATATGTGAAAAGAATGATGAGGAATACAAACTGAGGCTGATACTTTTGAGTCCAATGACAGAACTCTTTGGAGCTGACAGTGCAGTCTTGAAAAGTCACTTTGTTGGACAGACTGGTGACTGCCAACAGGATCCACAAATCAAGCCTTCAAAGGGACAACCTGGTCTCTTACATTGGCTGTCTGTGTAAGAGATGTGGCCAAGTCATCTCTCAGGGCTTCAGGCAAACCTATAAGATAGCAATTTATGGGAGAGGTGAACAGAAGTGCCAACTTCCATTGCTAGAGGGAGCTTTCTCACCCAGGAGTCCTGATGCCAATCAAGTCACAGGTCCCATCCCTATCACTAGTTTAAAGGTGAGCTCCTTCAGCAACGGGGATCATTCCTTCAAGGCAAAAGCCATTCTCTGTACCCCCAGCAGTCAACCCAGGGCCTGGCTCACAGTGGTGAGTACTTCCTAAATGCTTGTTAATTGATGGCCTACTATGTGCCTACACTAGGTTTGGGGGATCCAAGGACAAAACAAAAGTCTCCCCCCTGTGATTGCTTAGTATGTACTTTGTGCTTACTTGTGTAGAAGTTTTGTCTGGATTTCAGCCCTCCTCCCAGTCCCTGCCTCCAATAGAGTGGAACCTCCTGGAGGGCAGGGAGTTTCTTTAAAGATTTATTTTTGTAACATACACACAAAAAAAGCATCCTTGCACTTTGGTCATATTTATGAAACCATTATTTAATTATGTATTGAATTGAGAAGAAGTCTCTGGACTCCAAGGTTTTCCTATTCTCTTCAGAGAGAGGTGGGGGGGGAAATACAATGATAGAAAGTTCTGCAGAAAATAAAAGGAGGTGGGGTTCCTTTTGGATATCACTTGGCCCATAGAGAGAAGGCATAGAATTATCTTACAAAAGAAGGCTGTGCCCTTACTGCCGTTTGTAGAGAGCCCGGAGTCTCTTCAAGGAAGATGAACCCCAACCCACCTCCAGAGGACAGGAAGCCTTCTTCTGATGAGTGAGCTGCCTTTGTTCCCATTTGTGCTATGGGAGTGTTTGCATGAGGTCAGGATGGTGTTTCCAGAGTTTGAATGAATCTGCTTGTGCTGCATCCCCTCAATTGGGGTCATCGTTTCTGGGTGGTTTTAAGAGTAGTGGGAGCCCCATTCCCTAAGGCCCTGGAGACTGGACTAAAAAACCAGTCAACTACTATGCAAGCCTCCTGGTCAGGCAGTAACATTGTTGTAGTCCCTGCACCTTGTAAATACCTATGAAAGCTGTCACTTAAGAACTGGATGTTTTATTGCATTGGGAAGAAAAGCCAAGTTTGCTCACATTCTCTTGGAGGTCATTTGGGAGGGAAATGCAAAGATAAGGAAAGAAGAATTCCAGGAGGGAGAGTGCCTTGCCATCTTGGGGCCATCAGCTTAGGACAGATGTTCTCAAACTTGTTTGGCCTACTGCCCCCTTTTCAAAAGAAAAAATTAGTCAGCAATCCCCCTCTACCCCGAAATCTACTTTCTTTAACCTTTTGTGAGAAATAACCCGTGTGCGTGAACACTGTGACCTCCAAGCAGGATCAGGGAGTAAGCCCGGGTGAGCTGCCGCTGCCCACTGATCCCCTGGGGTGGCCCCTCCTACTACAGTCACACTCCCACAGGTAAAGACTCCACACAATAGAGTGTAAGGAGGAAGGCCTTTATTTCGGTTCTAGTGAGAAGAGGGTGCCCTGCTCACAGAGAACAGGCACACCTATACAGGAGCAAGAACAAGCTTTTATAATGGTGGGTTAGTCCTATTCCTCCCATCAGAATCTGGATTGGTCCAGATTCTTCCAGGTTGCAACTCTTCTGTATACTATCCTAACATGTACTCCTCAATATGTCCTCCCCCCTCCCCATAAGTCTCCTTGAACAAGCTCAGTATTGGGGGGATTGTGACTGGAGGATGACCCCTTGAGCTCGAGCTATTTGTTACGTCTCAGCTCTTCCAGTACTTTCTTGGTCAGGATGTGTGTGAGCATTATGTTTGCCAAACAAGATATGCTCATCTACAGGCACATTCTTCTATCCACCCGGGGCTTCTGCCCTTTCTTAAGATAAGAACATCTGTGGAAGCAAAACAGCTTGATCTGCAAAATTCCATCTCCTACACCTTTAACAATTTTTTTAAAAAATTTGCATCATTTTAAATATATATAGTTTTTCAAAATATGCATCTTAACTTTAATGATTTATTGTAAATTTTTGGGTTTTTTCCTGCATTGAAATTTTGATGACACAATATTGCATCATTTAACCATATAGTATCACATTGTAAACAAGTCATTTAAGCACATATTCCTGTCGATGCATGCTGGACTTCATGAGAACGATCGACATGCTCACCCGCCAACACTTGTTTGTTAAGACCTGTTGATGGACTTGACCACTGATTGGTTATAGCTTGCATTTTATGGGTTTATTTGGAAAATAATGTAATCACTACAACTTTAACTCTGTTACAGAATAGATGAAATGTAGGAACAGTTTTTCAAAATGTTCTTCTCTTCTCTTCTTTCCTTATGCTTCTATTACCCCCTTATTTTTATTCAATGCCCTCCAGTTGCACCTAAGGCTACTATCAAGTCCAGTCATTCCAGCACCCCCAAGGGGTCAGTATCTCCCACTTTGGGAACCTATGGCTTAGGATCTGGTAGAATTTAAACTCAATAAAGCCTTGTCTTTCCCCCCCACACCATTCCTCTTCATTCAGCTTCCACCCTTGTAAAACAAGGCTTCAGAATTATAGAGGATAGGGACTAGACTTGGGAATTCATTGATCTAGGGGAATTCCCAGATGAAGAAGTTCTTTCTAAGCAATAAGAGAAGTTAGCAAACTGTGCACTTTATAGTTTTAGCCTCTTACAGCCTTCCTGTTACCAGGTTTATTTAGGTTCTTTTGGCCAATATAGACTTTCCTTCCAGCAAACAATTGTTTCAATTGTTGGGCGAGAGGATTACAATTGAAGTCCTGGTTAACACCACTCTTCCTGCCAGTCTTGGTTTTTGTCCACCTAATAGACTTAAGTCCTTTGCAGGAGGTACTAATTGCTATATGTGGTGAACCTGTCTTCAGAGAACATCTTCAGAAGGAGGCAGGGGTCTTGGTTTCTATGAGTTGGAACTTGAAGGGACAATGTAAGTATTCTTCTACCATTTGGATCTGATCTTTTGACTCTCCAAGGAAGATGGCCATCAAACCAGTATCAGAAGAGAGAAAGCTGGATTTTTTAGTAAGTAACATGCTCCTTGTCCTCAAAGCATGCCTGAAATTCAGTTACTTTTCTATGGGGAGAATGGGAACACTTCTGTATGTTTTTTTCATTGTATGAATGAATTTAAATTTCATTCTTTCAGTTCAGGGAATAGTTTCTGGGTTAATTTTAAAAGATTTTCACAGTTCAAATTTCCCCTCAGCTTCTTCTCTAGTGCACAGTGCCATGTCCTTGGCCCTTGAAAAAAATGGTCATTGAATGGATAAGCTAAGTCTCTTGCTAGGTCTATTGTAACCTTGTACAGTTAATTGTGAAACAGTACATTGAGATTCATTGTAAACTGGAATCAATCTCTCTCCTCTCTTCTGCTTTGTTAATACTGTCTCCCTTCTTCAAATTATCCAAGACGTGCTCATCAATTTGCCCATTACATCTCCCAAGGAGAAAGCAAACTCCTAAAAGAAAGAACTGGTTGAGGGAGAGGGTGCTTCCGAGGCACAGATTTTTGAAGGACAGTGCTTTCTACCCTTATGGTTCAGCTCAGTGTCTTGAAGTTGGCAATAAATCCATTGTTGAAGGAGCAAAAGCGATGCTTGAAAACATTTCTTTTTTAAATATTGTAAAGCAGTCATTATTTATGAGAGATTAGACCCGGCGATTTTCTTCTCCTGGTATCCTGAAAGTGTTATATCTTGTTACTCCAATTTAGTGGAATGCTTTACTGAAATCTTGTAGGATGGGTTAACATGGTTTTTCAGAAATTTTATAATCAATTAGGACAGTAATGGCACATATTTATCTCCCCCAAGGGGGAAAAAAGGCAGAAGTGCTCATTGCATATAGAGCCGGTTCCAAAGCTAGAAAGACTTGAGTAATTTAAGACTTGTTTCTGAAATATATGCTCTCCAATCTGGAATTATGCCCAAAGAGATATTAAACTTCCTATACCCTTTTACCCAGCAATACCACTACTAGGTCTATTTCAGAAAATAATTAGAGAAAGAGGAAAAGAAAATATATCTTCTAAAATATTTATTGCAGCTCTCTTTGTGCCAGCAAAGAACTGGAAATTGATGGTATGCCCATCAATTGGGGAATGGCTGAACAAGTTGTAGTATATGATTATGATGAAAAACTATTGTGCTATAAGAAATGATGAGCTCAATGATCTTAGAAAAACATGTGTACACTTGCATGACATAATGAAGAGTGAAATGAGTAGAACCAAGAGAAAGTTGTATACAGTAACAACATTATTGTTTGGAGAATAACTTTGAATGAATAAGTCATTTTTGCTGTTATAGATACCCAAACTAACTACCAAGGACACGTGAAGGAACACATTATCTGCATCCAGAGAAAGAACTGATAAATAGAAGTATATATAGAATGATTTTACATGTGTGTATATGTATACATATATTACACACACACATTTGTGTCTAATGGTTGTCATCTCTAGGGTGGGGAAGATTGATGGAAAAAGAAGAAACCAAAAGAAAAAAAGAAATTTAAATGATGATTTTATTATATATTTTAAAATAATAACAAGTTGTATATAATAGGTTTGCAGCTTCGTGTGTATTCATCTTTTTAAAAAAATTATATTGTTATTGAAATACTTGTTTTATTCCATAAATTAAAACTAAAATAAATTTTAAAAATTAAAAAAGAAATATATCTTCTGCCTGTAGAGGAAGTGCAATCCTCAACACCAATTAGGTTGCACCTTGGATTTGGAAGTCAGGAAGACGTGAGATCCCACCCTGTCCCAAACACTTCTTTATCTGTGTGACCCTGAACAAGTCACTTAAATTCTGTCTGCCATCTGTAAAGTGAGGATAATAATAGTACTCAAGGTTTTGGTGAAGATAAGATCATATTTGCAAAGTGCCTTGCAAACCTTAAGTTAGCTATATGTATCTCTCTACATATGTATTAAAATAGTTTATTATTGGTAAAGAGATCTTCTTTAGGAGCTTTCTACACACCCATGTAGTCACAGGGACTTTAGGACACTGGGTACGTGTGCTTAATAATGGAGTAGTTTGTTAAGGAGAAAAATTTCAAAGTTTCCTTAAATGGCTTAAATACACCAAATTTGTATTGATCTGTATTCCACCACAACCTAACACAATGTAGTGGGTATTGAAGAAAAGTGGCATTTAGAAGCTAGCTCCACTGTTGAGAGGCAAGGCTGGCATCATGAGTAAAGAGCTGCCCTTGGAGTCATCAGACCTGGGTTCTAGTTCTCCCTGTGACATAGCCCAGCTGTGTGACCCTGAGCCAGTCTTTGAATCTCTCAGACCTCTAGGGAAATCAGCCTAGGTCTCCTGGGATAAGCCCTTTGATTAGTTGTTGTTTCCTAGCTGGTCTTGTGATTTAATCAGTGGTGGGATCTGCCCACTCAGCCCAGAGAAGAAAGAGGAAGAGGCAGGGGCAGGAATTAAATCCCCATCTTCCCACCTCCAGGGGCAGCTGCCTCCCAGCATCTGTACCAGCCCTTTCCATTCTGCAGGCTCCTCTTAGGCACCTCCACCTCTTGGCTAAGTTGCAGGTGGGACACAGATAAATACATCATGGTGCCTCTAAGCTACCTTAGGGCTATTTAGTTCCATAAGCACCATGGACAAATTCTCTACAAGGTACTTTGCTAGGCAATTTGCAAACTAAGACAAAGTGTCCCTCCCCTCAAGGAGCCTGTAGGCTCCCAGGGTAAAAACCAGGCTCATACATTTAGGCAGAAGGCATGTGAGAAGCCATTGGGTGCATTCCCTTCATTTGATCGAGGAGGAAACTGAGGCCTGGAGAGAGGAAGCCACCCAGGTAGGAAGTGTCATAGGCTGGTCTGCACCTGAGCTCCTCTGATTCCAGAACCAGGTTGAAGCCATGGGGCCATGCTTCCAGGACCCAGAGAAGTAAAGACAAAGTCACCTCAAGAGATAGAGTATAACCAGTGTGGGAGTATGGCAGTATGGCAGCAGAGGCCTGGGGGAAGAGATGTGGTACCTGGGCTATCTTTGGAAAGAAGCCAGGGAGTCTAGGAAGTGGAGATGAAAAGGAATACATCCCATACCTAGGGGAAAAGCTTGTGTGAGGGCAAGGAGACAGGAGGTATAACAAATGTAAATAACCTCAGTCTGAAATGGGATCATAGATCTGGAGTTGGAAGAGACCTTAAGGGTCATCCTGGCCAATCCCATCATTTTAGAAATGAGAAAACCTATGCTATAACTGGTAATGAATATAATATGGTATAAATATGGTATAACTGAAGGAGCGGGGGAATGAGGGCTGAGGAAGAGAAGAACATTGCTAACCAGAAATGAGATGGTGGATTAGGAAGTCATCATGGAGACGCTAGAAAGGGAGGCAGGATGTCAACTGGCTAAGCGGTACACTATTCCTTCTTCCCTCTTTCTTTTGGAAATGATGAATAAATGAAAAGTTGGTGACTTGGGGGGACTGGGGTGTGGGATGACATCTTTAAATTCTTCTTTGTCAGTGTGAAGCTGGGGGTATAGGATAGGTGTGCAGTCAGGCTGTCTATTTAGAAGGATATTGCAATAGGAAAGCCAGAAGCAATGAAAAACTAAATTGGTCTAGAAGTAGTAGAAACAGAAAAGAAGAAATAGAAAAGAAAGAACAGAGCAAGGGATGCTGTAGAGACCTTAGGACAGATAGACTTTCTGGAATACTCATAGTGAAGGAAGAGGAGGAGGAAGAAAAGGTAGAAAGAATGGGCCATGGTTGGGAGAAATCTATGTTGGGAAACCAAGGGAGGGAGGACTGAAAAAGGCCCATTTGTCCATTGTTCCAGAAAGGCTGATCTGACAACGTCTTAGTCTTTTATTCCTAATTTGATCTAGTAAGGGGAGGAAATGCTCCTGTCACTCTTCAAAACTTTTCTTCCTTTTTCTCCTAAAACAAGCTCCTGCCTCAATGAGAAGGAAATGAACAGTTTTCAGCCAGGAACAGCTTCTTGTTCTTATCAACTATTTTGAAAAGAACCCCTATCCTGGCGTAGAAGAAAGGAAAAATCTTGCAGCAAGCCTCAATACTGATGAATTGAGAATACAGGTGAGTTGAGAGTGATGTCTTATTGTAACATATGTGCCTGTGTGAGAGTTCCTCCAATGCCTCTTCTTTCCAAGCACCAAGTCAATAGACTAATATCCATTTGGGCACCTTCAGCAGGTATTCCTGCAATTCCTCTTTGGGGAATGGAGGCAACCTTTGGCTTCCTTTTTTCTTTAAGGTGATATTTGATCATAAAAAATCACTGTCACTTCCCAATACTGACTCCTGTCCCCACCAAATGGAACAACAAAGGACAATTAAGCAAAAGAAACCAACACATTGACCATGTGTGATGGCATAAGCCTCCTGTAGTTCAACCCTATTGCCCAAAAGCAGGAAAGCATACTTTCTCCTGAGTCTTCTTCATTTAGTATTTGTCATGGCCTCAATCTGAGTCCTGATGTCTTTTGGTGTTTTCCCTGATTTCTCTGAACTCTTTATAATGTTTCTATGATACCGCTTGATTCAATGCTTATGCCATCAATTTTCAGAAATTCCTTGCTCAGTAGGCTAAACTTCAAAGGATTACAGCTCCAGAGTAGGAAAGCAACTTAGGGGTCATCCATCCAACTTGCTCATATTACACATAAGGTGACTTGCCCAGATGATGAACAGAATCAGGATTTGAACCCAAGTGCTCTGACTCTACCCAAATCCTTCTTTTTAGTGTCTGGTGCCACCACCACAGTTATGAGTATATTCATTACATGTATCATATCGACTAATATGAAAATTATAAATTCTCTTCTCATTTTTTACCACAAAAATGCTGCTGTAAATATTAATTATGGGACCATTTCCTCTGTCTTTGAACTCTTTGGGAATAAATATCCAGTAGTGGGTAAAGGATGGAACAATTTAGCCAACTTTTAAGCACTGTTTTCTCCAATAGTTGGGCCAGTTACAATGGAGCTCCAGTATATTCTTGGGTCTGTCTTCCTAGACCTCTTCTGATGTAGAAATAATGCATCTTATTTCATCTTTGCCACTGTCCTGATGGTCTTGATTTCCCCAGGCTGTGCCAATGGAAAGTGTCCTTCAGGGCCTCTACGCTAGGTCCTCAGTCTAAGGCAGGGTTTGACATAAAACAGATTTCACTGGAGCCCATCTGAAAGACTTGTACAAACTACTGAAAGCAGCTTCACTTCCTAAGATTAAGATGCATAGTAGAATCATGGATCTTAGACTTTCCTGGGAAATCATGTCATTGTTCTGGGTATCTTGAATATCAGACCCTTATCAGACTACATATTTAATGTGAAGTTTTTTTTTTTTGCAAAATCAGCAGATACCATTGTCCCAATTTAAATAATTGTGTTTATTCAAAAATTTTCAATTTCATATACTGAAAGGATCTGTTTTTAGTCCCATAACTGTGAAAGGTGCTTAATCTGGTTCTTTTCTATGTTTTCTATGTTTAACATTCAGGTTTCATAGGCATACCATCAACAACCTTTATGAGAAGTGATCTTTTTTTAATCTTATAAAATGAATTCAAACAGAAATTTTGCAACTTTGAGTTGTCATTTTATTTAGAGTGAGAGAGATTTTTTATTATCTGAACAAGTGTGGGTAGGCACTAGAGGACAGGATTCATTTCCAGAGAGGTGGGGATAGTCTGGAGAATGGAGATGCTTCCAGAGGGAAGGTGGAGCCCAATGGGGCCCAGCAGGGGAGGGGGATGTCTGAAGATACTGGGAGCACTGAAATATCTTAGACAGGAAGAAGGAACAGCCAAAGACATTTCTTTTCTCTGAGTTGAAGAAATAGAGAGCAAATTTATACAATGCCTGGCACATAGTAGGCACTTTGTAGATATTCCCTGAATTCAGTTCATTTAAGTGACTCCTCTGTGTCAGTCATTGTGCTCAGTGCTGAGGATACAAAGAGAGAAGTGAACCAGTCTCTGCCTTGGGAGACAACTTGGACACAGAGACATATGTCAGGGAAAGAGGAGGAGATGGTAGCTGGGGCAGAAGAAATGACTCCTAGGAGGGGATATTGGGCTGAACTTGGAAGAAAACTAGGAGGGCAATAAAGATAACCTCTTGCTAATTGTAATACTTAAAAAGATTTACAGTTCCTATTCCCTCAGCAATTCAGTTAAATAAGCACCTACTATGTGCTACAGGCACTGTGCAACAAGCCTGTGACAACTCACAAGACTGAAAGATAAAAAGGTAGGGATGGGGCCCTTGAGAAATGAAGTGGTGAGTTTTCCTTGAGGTTTTCTTTCAATCAGATGAAATCTGCCAAAAAGAGAAATATCTTAGCAACTTGTCTTGTCAAGAGCAATACTAGTTTAAAGACAAACTTACCCTTTTTTATGACAAGGAAAACATTACATTTCTTCTCCTCATTTAGTGTTGGTTTCAAAATAGAAGAGCCAGATAACAGCAAAAGCAGGCATTCCTGGCTTCTACCTGCTCAAGAAAAAAGATGGGACAGGAAAATCCGTCTCCAAGTAAGATTCTCTGAGAGCTTCTCTGAGAATGGGCTATCATCACCAGATACACCCAGGTCTCCCTCCTGGGCAGGGAGCTGGCCCAAGGACTAGCTGCTCCGTTGAGAGCTGGAGTGAGACTTTAACCACTGAGGCTGCTTACTCAGGCTACAGCATCTCCCAAAGCTGCCACTTTGGCTCCTCCCAAACCACGAGAGCTTCAGCTCCACTTCAGCTTTGTATCCTCCCCAGGTCAATGTGTCAGGGAAGCACAAGCCAGTGTGGATCTTCCTGGGCCCTGCATGGAATGCAAGGGGCAGAGAATTATGGCTCATGTACTTCCTTTTGTGGATAAGTGAAGTCACCACTGCGTGATCAAGAGCAAAGCAGGGCAATGAGACCAGTGGTATTCAATCACCCACTGCCATTTCAGTTTGCACAGGAGCCCCCACCTCAGCTGCAACAGCCTCAACCCCAGCAGCCACCAGCCCTGCTGCCCTCAGTGCCCCAGCCTCCCACCTCCCAGGTACGGCAGCTCACCTCTTCTCTGCATCAGTCAGCACAGGTACATCAAAGCCAGATGCAGCCAGTGCTGAAGGGAGAAGAGCAACCACGTGAATTGTTGCATTTTTTTAACTGGAAAGGACAACTGCAGCCCAGCAATCTAGCCAAGGTTGAATTTGGTCTACATTGCTTTTCCCTGATGAAGATGGCCACCTCGCCAGATCTGACTGTCTGCCAGGGACATCTGGATGCCTCCCCAAGAGATCTAGCTATTTGCCAGGGACATCTGCCTGCCCACCTTGAAGATCTGACTGTCCAGCAGGGACATCTGGCTGCCGACCAGTGAGATCCGGTTGCCCACCAGGGAAAACTAGGTACCTCCCTAAGTGATCTAGCTGCTTCCCAGAGACATCTGCCTGCCCCACTGGAAGATCTGGTTGTCCTGCCCTTGGAAGGATTTCCCCTTGGGAGATTTGACAGAGACACCAGACCCTACCTTGACCAGCTGAACTGTCTAGATGGCTTATTGATTGCCTTAAAAGATGAATTCTCAAGTAATTTGAGAAATAGGGATTTTTTGCCATTATATAACAATCACCATAATAAAATCCTTCATTTTCCTTGCCAGTGATAATAATATCTAACATTTATATAGGGCTTACTCTTTGCCAGGTCCTGCACTAAGTACTTTACAATTATGATCTCATTTGATTCCTACATCAACCTTTGGAGGTAGGAACTAGTCTTATCCTCATTTTACAGATGAGGAAATAGAGGCAAACAGAGAGTAAGTGACTTGCCCAGAGTCACGCGGTTAGTAAGTGTACCAGGTCATATTTGGACTGGGATCTAGCTGATTCCAGGCCCAACAGTCTATCCACTGAGCCATCTACCCTCCTTTTAAGGAGTAAGTGTGGGTGCTTGATCATGTCCAAGGCCAAACTGAGTAGTGGGATAAGATTTTGAGTTATTTTGGTTTTTGTCTGTTTACTTTCTGTTCTGTAGGAGTGATATTTATTTCAGGGTTAGACTGGGCCTTCAACAAACAAAAAATCTCTCTAGGGTTACTAATCACAGGGGCCTCAGGCAATTCTCTAAGACCCAGTTTCAGAGAAGATGCTGACCAACTTTTGGAAGAGAGAGTTCTCCAGGAACATGCATTCACAAACCAACAAAATGCCAGGGTGGGAGTCATCTCTTAATTATCCAGAGCCCAGGACTCTATCAGGGTACTGGGAAAGAGAGATGCAAAGATGAAGAATTCACATGTGAAAAAAAAAAAAAACATTGTGTTTAAAAACATAAATAGAAAGATTGGTATAAAAACATCTGAGCAGCTTGGACTGGACTAGGAGTGGGGAACTTTCGGCCTGAAGGCCACGAGTGGCCCTCTAGGTCATCAAGTGTGGCCCTTTGACTTGAATCCAAACTTCATAGAACAAATCCCCTTAAGAAAAAGATTTGTTTTGTGAAACTTGGATTCAGTCAAAAGGCTGAACCCAAGGACCCACAAGGCCACATGTGGCCTGGAGGCTGAAGGTTCCTCACCCCTGGCACCAGACCATCGCCATGTCTGAGTCTACCCAAAAAAACTATTAAAAAGCCAGGCTGGACAGTGAGAGTTGCACTCAATCCATCACCCTGGGATGATGGGGAGTGTCTAAGACCTGTGTATCAAGGCCATTGTTAAGACTCAGTGCAGGACATAGCTAACATAGAAATCTTTTGCATGACTTCATCTGTATAATCTATATTAAATTGCTTGCCTTCTCAAGGAGGAGGGAGGGATATAATTTGGAACTCAAAATTTTTAAAATGAATGTTAAAACATTTTTTCATGTAATTAGGAAATATTTAATGAAATAAATAAAAACATATTTAAAGAAAAAAAAAAAGGACTCAGTTCAGTGCAGTGGGAGAGGCAATTAGGACCTATGTAAACTGCTGGATCTTCCCAGTCACCAGAAAGTAGTCTGAAACTGGGAGTGGGCATCAGTGTGCTCAAAGCTCACCATAAATGGGGAAAGAATGTGGGGGGCAGCTGGATCAGGGGAGTCCCTGGTTTAGATGACGGACCACAAGTAACTTCTCCTGACTGAAGAACAGCTAGCTGTCCCCATGGCCCATTAAAGCAAGCTAAGATGGATGGATTCTAGGACTATCAATCATCTCCGTTTTGACTTTGCTTGTATACCAAGGACTTAACACCATGACACAAGAGGCTCCTAATAAATACTAGCTAACATTAGTGTTAGGAACAAAGTGCTCTGTAGGTTGGGAGATGGGAATAGCTGCTCTTTAAAAAAGTATTCATTATGACCCACCACACCCCCAAACTGCCATTGCTCTGACCCACCAAGACCACTACTAGATAGATACCCCAGAGATAAAAAAAAGGAAAACAATCAAACATAAAACAATTTGCACATTTTGTTGCTATAAAGATGTAGAAACAAAGTGGATGTTCATTAAGTGGGAAATGGTTGAAAAAAAATTATGTTGTGTGAAAGTAAATATTATTGTGCCATGAGTAATGTCAGAAAGGCCTGTTCTGAACAACCTGGGATAACTTAGAGGGACTGAGGCTGAGTGAAATGAAGGAGAACCATGAATCCAACATTGGAAAGGAAAACAACTGTGGAGGACTTAAGGACTGTGATCGAACCAATGACCAACCCTCACTGCAGAAGACCGATGCTTCTCACCTCTGGGCACAAAGACGAAGGGTAAGAAAAAGATTTTCAAACAAGGACCATATGTGGATTTGTTTTTGGTGATCACACTCATTTGTGAGAGAAGACTCTTAATCTCAGAGGGGAGCAGGAAGGAAAAAAAGCAATAGTTGTTGTGACAGAGAAAGAGGAGACCAGTTCTTGGAGCGTGTGCTAACACTAGCGTTTGTTGAGCTCTGTTCTGAGTGGGCAGCCAGGCCTCTCCATTTTATATCCTCACAATCCTCCAGAAGCAAACTCACCAACCTCAATGTTTGCATGTGATTCCACCACTGGGCTTTCATAGCCTAGTCTCTTCCCTCTTCTCACAACAAATTCTTTCAAAGAAAGCGTCAATGAATCATTAAAATACTGAAAAGAGCAGAAGGAATTTCAGAAGGGGAAACAGCAGAGCAGGCCAGTATTGAAGCTCTCTTGTTAAGTCTGAAATATGCCTAGAAAATAAAACAACTGTGTATGGTGGAGAATCATAGTTTTGGATATAGTCCTATTTTTCTATTCTTTGTACAGGAAAGTACTCATGCTTGTTAGTGTTGGTAATAATAAAATAATTTTTTAAAAGATCTGTTGCCTATGTTCAAACCTTTGTTTCATTTAAACAGTTTGAATGAATGTGACTTTGATAGATAATGTGTTTATGGGAGCCTGTATTTGGAAAGGGCATAATGAAAATAAGTGTAATATTTAAAAATATAAATAAAAGTTTAAAAATAAATGACATGTTTATAATAACAGACTAGCATAAATAATGGTAATGCTTTGGTTTCATTAATATTGCACCAAACTATTTATCCTGGCACCCAAATGTATTGTACAAATCTCACACCTACTTCAAGGTCACCCTATGACCTGTCACCAAGAAAAAAAAAGCTAAGCAAAATTATTTCAAAATTTAAAGTTAAGTTTAACAACTAAAGCTTCCACAAAACAAAATGGGCTTCTTAGGAAGGTTGTAGGTTACCCGTCATTGGAGTTTTTCAAGCAGAGGTTCTATGACTACTTGTCAGGTATGTTGAAGTGTGACAGGTTAAGAATCAACCTTGACATACTACTTTGAAGTTTGTAGAGCACTTTGTATGCCTAATACCTTTGAGGGGTACTCCATAACTCTCACTTGCAGTTTTTCAGATTGGATTCCCAGGGGGAAGCATCTGCCCTAGCTTCTAGGGGTAGCTTAGTGGTTCTGCCCATCTAAAACCATTGAGCCCCAACAGGTGTCCTTATCATAAACAATCAGCCAGCAGACACAATTAGCTCTTAGCAAAGACATTTATTAAGATGGAATAGAAAGAACAAAACAAAATATGCCTCCCATGAAACTTGGTTTGCACCCTCACATAAATACAAACAATATCCTTGGGAAGAATGGGCTCAAAAATAAAGTACAAGGATAGTGAGGCATACATGTATGAAAGACTTGTGGCAATGGAAGAGTCAGAACACCTAGTACTGAAGAGCTTGGAATTCCTTTCTCTCTTCATTGAATCCTCACATACCTTCCCTTGGGGGTAGTGTTACAGAAGAGAAGTTGTTCACCTGGGATTCCAGGATCTTTTCTTCTGCAGAGCCTGCCTGGATTGCCAGAGTTTTCTTTCTCTTGAGTCAATAGCTTACTCTCTTCTCTGCTTTCGGGGATCCCCTATTTGTTATCCCTAGGACTTGACACTATGTCACAGTAGGCTTAAAGAAAGGGTCAGTCACCCTTTACTTGAAACTTCCTCCTGGCACTGGCAGCACATTCCATTTTTGAGGAGCTCTAATTGTCACAAAGATTTCCCTGAAACTGGGCTAAAACCAGTTTCCTTGTATTTGCCACCCATATAACAACTCTTCAAATAACTGTAAATCAGTGTAAAATCAAATTTCATTAGCCTTCTGAGTCAAGAATCCTGCATCTCTCTATGCTTTGCTTGCACTTTACTTTTGATAGAATTAAACACAGACCTTGTTAGAGACAGATGAACTATCTTGCTGGTAAACCCTGTGGAGTTCTTGATTCTTTTTTTTTTTTTTAATTTAGTAGTTTCTGAATTTCCCCATCATTCTCAACAAACCAGTCCTGATGTTTGTGAGTGGTCTGGCCCAGATGAATAAATGTGGTGCTGTATGCCATATCTCTGAAAGCTACTCACTCTTTTTCTGTTCCCTGTAAAAGAACTATGCTACATAGAGATTTCTTCCTTGGTCATGATAGGGGTTTTTAGGGAAAAAATGTTTTTTTAAAAGAAACACTTTTGAGGAACTTTTACCTCTGAAGAAAAATATTTGCTGCTTTATGGCTTCAGGAATATTTTTTTCCCTTTTGCCAAAAGCAGAAGCAAGGGAGAAACTTCTTTCTCCAAAAGAGTTTGATGGGCCTTTTAGAAAAGGCAATCTTAACCTGAAGATCTTACCTTGGAGAGGTTTCAGGTGGATTCAGTAATTTAAATGGGGAGGAGGTGACATTTTCCTTTTCAC
Organism: Vombatus ursinus; assembly: GCF_900497805.2. NCBI lineage: Eukaryota > Metazoa > Chordata > Mammalia > Diprotodontia > Vombatidae > Vombatus > Vombatus ursinus. Next base: position 11,713,059 of record NW_020940527.1, read on the forward strand.
TAACTTTTAGTTTTCTTTGTAATCCTATGGATTTTAAAAACATTATTCTTCTTGGCTTCACTAGGATGCCTTCACCTTAGTTGAAAGGACAAGACACTTTAAGAATATGGAGTAGGCAGAGGTTGAGCAGAAATTGAAGAAAAGAAGCATCTCCCTGAAAGTAAAAAAATTAAAACAAAATCACACATCTCATAAAGTTGTTCCAGCAATGCCCGTTAGCTCTGAAGGTTTTCAATGGATAGTGATTACCTTAGATTGACAGAGCATTGGCAAATGCTCTACTGGTCAGGGATTGTATGCTGGATTAATGCAGCACCCCCTGAAGTAGTTTATTGAGGGAGGTCTCCATATGTGCTATCTTGCCAAAGCCTTTCTGGACCTCCCTACCATTCATAGAATCCTACCAACAAAGCACTTTGAGTATCTCAAGCCTGTATTTTCATGCATATAGTTTTTGTTTATAGCTCCAGCATATTGTTGTGATTGCACTGATGGTCTTTGGAGTCTTAAGACCTTGCCTCACTCTGGTATTTCCTGATTCCCCCAGTCTTTCTTCCTCTAGAAAGTCCTAGCTATGATTTTGTAAAGGCACTGTATTGACTATTTATGTGCAAGTACACATATCTCTATCTTCCAAGTAGAATGGAAACTTCTGGAGGGCAAAGAGTTTTCTCTTGGTTTTTATACCCCCCTCCCCAATCTATTATAGGGGCCTTGGAAGTCACTTCATGTTCCCTGTTTTTGATCTCCTGTTTCACTCTGCTCTTGGGGGATAGTAGCTTAACTCATTTGTAAAATGAGGTTAATAGTCCTTTCTTACATATTGCACCAAGTTGTTTAGAGGAAAACTCTTTGTAAAACTTAAGAGAACTGCATAAATGTGAGCTGGTATGGCTAGTCTGCATGCCCCCTGCAGGTCATTCTCTGTGTGTTTTTCCTAACAGACTGCTTTGTGCTAGGTAGGCTTCTAAAAAATACTTCCCAGCATCACAGACTTAAGAACCAGATGGGACCTTAGTGATCATCATAAGTTCTTCAGTATAATCTTGGATAACTGTATTGCTGAGAAAAGCTAAGTCAGTCATAGTTAATTATTGCATAATGTTGCTGTTACTGTCTACAACATTCTCCTGATTCTGCTCATTTTGCTTTGCATCAGTTCATATAAGCCTTCCCAGGTTTTTCTGAAACCATCCTGCTCATCATTTCTTAAAGCACAATAATATTCCATCACAATCATATACCACAACTTGTTCAGCCACCAACTGATGGGCATCCCCTCAATTTCACCTTTCTTAGCATCATTTCTTAGCTACCTATGTTTTAATCAATCAATCAATCAACAACCATTTATTAACCTCCTATTATATACCAGATACCATGCAGGCTTCTGTTGCCTTTAGATCAACTGCCCAATGTCCCTCACAAGACTGCAACGTTCTGCCAGACCTGCTTCTTTTGTATCCCCTTTTGTATAAACCATACAGCAGCAGTTTAGTTAAAACTTGTAGTAGCAACTCTCATAGCAGTCCTAGGTTCCCAGCCACTTTTCTTATTATTTGAATTATCATAGTCTGTGGTTGGGAGAACTGTTGAAGATCTTTTAAAAAGTTTAATTGGGGGCAGACTTCCGGGGCTGGCTGAAGGGGCAGGGATGCGGGGAGGTGGCGCCAGGTGTCCGAGCTCCTCTGTCCAAGGCCCGCTTCCTGGGATCTCCTTTATTCATGCTTGAGTTTTTGTTCCAGGTGCTTTCTTCATTGGAGAAATTGTACTCACCCAGTGGATGGGTGAGGATTGTTGCCTGTCTCCCTGATGTATTACCCCAGGCAACATGAGGTTACTCATTGTCCTTCCCTCCTCCACTGTTGATGCCTCCCAGGAAGAAAAGCAAAAGTCAGTCCTGGAAATCCCAACTAGCATTCTGAGAAGCACCTCTGTAGGGACCCAAGCATCCCTATGGATCCTCATAGCCAGCCGCAGCCCTTCCAAGGCATGCTCCAGTCAGACCAATAGACCACAAGACCATCACTTCTTGGGTGTCTCCTCAGTTTGAGAATACAGGAGGCTGGTTGCCAGTCTACCAGAAAAAAACAAAACAAAACAAAACAAAACAAAAAAAACACATCGGGTGCCTTACGATCTTCGGAATCTGCCAAAAGGTTCAAGTCAAAAAGCGACCAAGAATAGATTTCCACCTCTGTCCTTTGAGAGTTAGTGTCTTCTTCCAGTGAAGCAGCTTTGGACAATCTCTCAGTTATGGACTTTCCTATGCAGTTTCCAAATGACACTGCCAGAAGGCCCTTGATCCCTCTATTCAGTCCTCAAGGCTGTGGGGAATTGACTTCTCATGACCTTCAAAATTCAGGTTACATGGTTATCCCGCCTGATATCCAGATCCCTGAACAGTCCCCCTATGAGGGACAGTAGGCATATTCCCACAGATCAGAGGAAGCATATAAGGAGCTGCCCTCTCCTAATGGATCCTCCCAAGAGCCCATACTCTGGACCTGTACTGCTTGCAGACACACCAGAGGAGACATATGGGCTGAAGATAACTTGGAGACGATGATACCAACTTCATACTTACCTCAGGGAGAAGGGAATTTTGAGAATGAGCTAGTTTCTTGTGAAGACGTGAGCAGAACCTTGAAATAATGATTTCTTTTTTAGCAATAACTTGGATCCAGAAGGGCAGAAATTTACATTGCCCCATGGATGGTTTTATGGTGCTGCTAATCCAATTTCTGGCCCTTGAAGAGATCAAATCAACAGACTCAAGTATCATTTAGGACTGTTGCGGTCCTTCCTGTTGCTTTAATAGGAAACCATAAGCCCCAGAATCATTATGTGAACTAAAGCTGAAGTTCCCTAGTATGTTTTTTGGTATTGCTAGTTAGTGGCATAGCATACAGAGACCATTCTTTTTAATATTTTTTCTCCTGCTATTTATCCAGTTTAAAGGTAATTCATAGCAGTTAGAGGGGAAATAGTCATACAATATTTTCAACAAATTGTAAATATCCACTTAAGGGTGGGAAGATAACTTGTAGAAAATATTAAAAATGTTTACAAATAAATGCTGAAAACTATTAGTGAAAAAAAGTTCAATTAGTTTCATTGGTTTTATTGTTAAATCTTAAAATTAAATTTTAATTTTTTTCAATAAGCAAAAATCCACTTCTCCCCCTCCTTCATTCTCCCAACTTTGAAAGAAAGAAAAACAAAACCACTGTTATAAATATGTATGATCGAGAAAAATACATTTCCGCATTGGTCACATTAAAAAAAATTCTTCATTTTGTCCTCTGATTTTTTTACTTTTCTTATCTGGAGATGAACAGCATATTTTATTATTAATCTTTTGGAACTGTAGTTAGTCATTATGCTGATTAGAGTTGCTAAATCTTTCAAAGTTGTTTGACTGTATAATATTGTCTTTGTATAAATTGATCTTCTGGTTCTGTTTTCTTTATTCTGTATAAGTTTACACAAGTCTTCTCAGGTTTCTTTGAAACCATCCTCTTCATCATTTTTTAATAGAACCATAGTATTCCATTACATTTATATGTCATAACTTGTTCAGCCATTTTCCACTGAGAAAAAGATCTATTCCCTTCTATTTCCATTTAGTTCTCTCTGGATATCAATCATATCTGGCCTATCCAAAATTCTATTCACTTCCTTAACTTCTTTCTTATTTATTTTTTGGTTAGATTTATCTAATTCTGAGAGGGGAAGGTTAAAGTCCCTCATTATTATAGTATTATTTCTAACCACTACCTCCCTATTCCACACCTTTTTAAAGAATCTTTCACATTCTCTTCTATTTTTTCATTCTTTTTGTTTTGTTTTAGTATTTCTTGGTCTCTTATAATGTCATTTGCTTCCCCTTGCCCAATTCTAGTTTTCAAGGAGTTGTTTTCTTCCTTAAGATTCTGTATCTCCTTTTCCAGTTGATTGATTTTCTTTTCATAGCCTTCTTGGTTTTCTTGGATTGTTCTTATTTTTTTTTCCAATTTTTACTCAATCTCTCTTATTTGATTTTTAAAGTGTTTTTTTGAGCTCTTCTAAGAATTCTTTTTGAGTAGGTGACCATTTAACATTACTATTCAGGATAGGAGAAGCTTTTTTTGCTTCAGTATCCTCCTCTGAAGATCAATCCCAATTTTCCTTTTCCCATAGTAGCTGTCCATGATTGGGTTCTTTCTCCTTTGCTTGTTCATTTTTATTTTCATTTTTAAAATTTGTAATAGCTTATTCTTATAATCACCTCTAGTCCTGGGATGTGAGGGATGGTGCCTCTGCCCTCAGGTCCTTCTTACTGTTATTTCTTGAGCTTTGTCCAGGTCCCAATCTCTTCACTCCTTTCCCCCTTCAAGTCACAACTAGGGTCCCCAGGCACACTATGCCAGAAATGCTCTTGCTCCCTCCAGTGGTTGTAACCTTCACTTCTACCCTGTGACCCAGAACTGAAACCAAGAACTCAGCTTTCTTGTAAGTGCCCACAGCCAGCATCTTCTCCACCCCACTGCTTCTGCACTCACCCTTTGGTCATGTGCTGGTTTCTTCTTACCTTCAGCCACATCCTGGGACTACTATCTCGGCAGCTAAGGTTCCTTCAATCTTCCCTTGCTCAGATGTCTGACCCCTCACACTGTCTGTGAGGTGAGAATTCCTGTGGCTGAGGCTGAGGTTACTTCTCCACCCAGCTTCCCCAGGGCTTGTTGCTTGTTGTTTCAGCAGAGATAGCCTGGAGGTGTTTGCATTTCACTCAGGCCAAATCTCAGTCCTGGTGTCTTTCCCCAAGTCTTCTCCACTTGTCCCAGGAGTATCACTTCTCTGCCTCAACTCTTGTTTATTTTTACAGCTCTTCCTTCACCCTGAGGCAATGTTTTGTCTTGTTTGTGGAGGAAATCTGGAGAGCTTGGGATTTTCCAAGTACTCTGACATCTTCCCAGAATTCTCTCCCATTTTCCAATTTATGGGTACCCCTCAGTTTCCAATTCTTTGCTGCCTCAAAAAGAGCTACGAATACTTTTGTACATTCTTAGTCAGAGGTTTTTGTGTTCATTTTTGCTTAGGATCAATCCCTTTTTTAATCTACCTTCCCTCTGATTCCCTATCCTACCTTATTTCTTTTTTTTCCTATTTCTCTGTTGAGTGAAATGTACTTCTGTACAGTCAAAATTAAAGTAGATCAAGGCACAAAGTTCTGGGCATGATCAATTTATTGCCAAATGTGAATTTACCAATAAGTAAGATCTCAGCTTCCCCAGCAAAGCTAAAACTCTGAATGATAGGGAAAGCTTTCTTTTATAGTTTTGGAGAGTACAGAAAATAGAAAGGTTAATATCATAGTTGCACGAGAATATGATTGTTTGGAAATTGAGAATGAGGGCTAGCAACTACCCCATCTTTCTCTCCTGTGACAAAGAAATGTTCAAAAACACTCCAGCTTCTGGGATAAGAAATCACTATTTAGCAGAAACTGCTGGGAAAACAGGAAAAATGTATGGCAGAAATTGGGCATAGACCAACATCTTACACCCTATACCAAGATAAAATTAAAATAGATACACAATTTAGATATTAAGACCGATACTATAAACAAACTAGAAGAACAAGTACCTTTCAGATCTATGGAGAAGGGAAGAATTTATGAACAAACAAGAGATAGAGAACATTATGAAATGCAAAATGAACAATTTTGATTACATTAAATTGAAAAATTTTTGCACAAATAAAGCCAATGCATCCAAGATTAGGAGGGAAACAGAAAACTGGGAATGAATTTTTACAGCCAGTGTCTCTGATAAAGGCCTCATTTCTAAAATTTATAGAGAAATAAGTCAAATTTATAAGAATACAAGTCATTCCCCAATTAATAAATAGTCAAAGGATATGAACAAGCAGTTGTCAGAGGAAGAAACTAAAACTATAGTCATATGAAAAAATGCTCTAAATCATTATTGATTAGAGAAATGAAAATCAAAACAACTCTGAGGTACCACATCAAACTTATCAGATTGGCTAATATGACAAAACAGGACAATGATAAATGTTGGAGAAGATGTGGGAAAATTGGAACACTAATACATTGTTGGTGGAGTTGTGAAATGATCCAACCATTTTTGGGGGGGGGGTTAGGCAATAGGGTTAAGTGACTTGCCCAGGGTCACACAGCTTGTAAGTATTATGTGTCTGAGGCTGGATTTGAACTCAGGTCCTCCTGAATCCAGGGCTGGTGCTCTATTCACTGCACCACCTAGCTGCGCCATGATCCAACCATTTTTGGAGAGCAATTTGGAACTATGCCCAAAGGGCTATAAAATTGTGCATACCCTTTGACCCAGCAATACCACTTCTAGGTCTGTATCCCAAAGAGATCATAAAAATAGGAAAAGGACCCATATGTACAAAAATATTTATAGCAGCTTTTTTTGTAGTGGCTAAGAATTGGAAATTGAGGGGAAAGCCATCAATTGGGGAATGGCTGAACAAGTTGTGGTATATGAATGTAATGGAATACTATTGTGCTATAAAAAATGATGAGCAGTCAGACTTCAAAAAAACTTAGAAAGACTTACACAAACTGATGCAGAGTGAAATGAGCAGAACCAGGAGAACATTGTATGCAGTAACAGTCACATTATGGGATGAGGGACTTTGATACACTTGGCTTTTCACAATAACACAAGAATCTAAGACAACTCCAAAAGACTCATGATGGAAATTGCTAACCACACCCAGAGAAAGAAATATGGAGTCTGAATGCAGATGGAAGCATACATACTATTTACTCTCCTTTTCCTTTGTTGTTTTGTTTTATTGTCTCATGTGTGGTTCCTCCCATTAGTTCTAACTGTTCTTTATATCATGACTAATGGGAAAATATGCTTAACATGAATGTATATGTTGAGCCTATATTGGACTGTAAGACATGGGGGTGGCAGGAGAGAAGAAGTAGGAGGGGTAGAAAATTTAAAACTCAAAATCTTATGGAAGTGAATGTTGAAAACAAAAAAATAAACTAAATTAAAAAAAGAGAAATATTCATTGTTTGAGTCTAGCTGTATTTGCAAGATAGAGAAAGTAGGGGCAACTGGGTGATGCAGTAGATAGAGCACCGGCTCTGGAGTCAGGAGGACCTGAGTTCAAATCCGATCTTAGACCAGATACTTGACAGTTACTAGCTATGTGACCCTGGGCAAGTCACTTAACCCCAATAGCCTTGCAAAAACAAACAAACAAACAAAAAGACAGAGAGAGTAATCCAGACTTCTTTGAATAAGAAACTAACTATCCTTGAAGGATGGCTTTGAATTGTCAAGATACTAGATCAGACTTTCTGGTGTCTACCTGCCTCCTTCAAGGATAACAGATTTCCTTGATACAAGAAAAGAACAGTGATTAACAGGAGAATTGGATTTCTAAACTTAACTCAGCACAGCTGAATTTCTGAACTAAGTACGAGACAAAAAATCACGAGTTAGGCAGTTATAGGACAAAATCAATTAATTCTAAATAGGATCAATTAAAAAAGATACAGAATTGATCTGATTATTTCAGTAGCCAATTATGTTTGTTTGTGTGTGCACACACGTGTTTTTACAGACTTCTGCTTGAACACTCCAATTATGTGAAATATTTTTCCTTAATATTCCCCTCTGTTCCCCTAGTATATTCTTCTTCCTCTCCCTTTTTATTAAGAAAATCAAGGCATTAACAATTCACTCCTAGGCTTCATTCTAATTAGGTTCCCTCTATGACCACTAATGACAATAGGGTTTAGAGGAGACATGTGCATCATTTTCCCTATATTAGAATGTAAACAATTTATCCTTGCTTAGTCCCTTAAGATGGTTCATTCATATTTATCTTTTTATGTTTCTCTTAACTCCTGATTTGTACTTCAAAGTTTCTATATAGCTCTGGTCTTTCCATCAGGAATGCTTGGAAGTCCTTTACATCATTTAAAAGTTCTCTCTCTCCTTCTCCCTCCCATTAGAATATTCACTTTTGCTGAGTAAATTATTCTTGGCTGTAAGCCTATATCCTTTGCCTCTTGGAATATTGGCTTCCAAACTCTGTACTCCTTTAAAGTGTAGGCTGCTAAATTATGTGTGATACTGACTTTGGCTCCTTAGTACTTGAATTCTTTTTTTCTGACTGCTTAAAGTATATTTTTATTTGCCCTGGAAGCTCTGGATTTTCTTAATTGTTTAAAGCTAATTCCATAATATATTACTTATTCTAAAAATATAATTTATGCATTGGCTAATAGAGTAGTTGGGAGTGAATGGACCTAGAGTTAAGAAGTCATGAGTTAAATTCAGCCTCAGACATTAAGTAGCTGGGTGACCTTGGGCATATCCCTTAACTTGCTTGCCTCAGTTTCTTTATCTGTAAAATGGGGGCAATAATAGCATCTATCTCTCAGGGTTGTTGTGAAGATAAAGTAATATTTGCAAAGCATTTAGAACAGCTCCTGCCACACAGTAAACATTATATAAAGGTTCAGGTAGTAGCAGCAGTAGCAGCAGCAGCAGTAGTAGTTAAATGAGTATAATAATAGCACTTACCTCCCAGGGTTGTTGAGAGGATAAAAAGAGATAATTGTAAAGTGATCTATAAACTTTAAAATGCTGTACCAATGGCAGCAATTATATTTATGGGAGGTATCATGGTGCAATAGAAAGAATGCTGGATTTGGACTCAGTGGAATTATGTCACCTTGGGCAAATTGCTTCACTTTTCTGGGTCTTGGTTTCGCCATCCATTTGAGGGGGTTAGACAAGATGATCTTTAAGATTTCATTCAGCTTTATTCCTCTGTAAGTGCCAAGTAAGTAGAAAGTGCTATATGGTTCCTACACTGTAGTGTGAGTACCCTTGGGGTTCTATATACACCAAACATTTCCATTTTGCATTTTCTCAATCAATTGAGTTCTTAATCACATGGGGTTGTACTATCTTGGTTTTATATACACATTTATGGTTATATACACATATATGTGAGCAGATAGGTGACACAGTAGAGAGAGTACTGTGCCTGGAGTCAGGGAGAACTGAGTTTAAATTTGACCTCAGAAATTTATTGGCTGTGTGACACTCGACAAGTCATTTAACCCTGTTTGCCTCAGTTTCCTCATCTGTAAAATGATCTGGAGAAGGAAATGGCAAACCACTCCAGTACCTTTGCCAAGAAAACCTCAAATAGGGTCATGAAGAATTGGACATGATTGTAAGTGAATAGTGACAAATATACATATGCATGTGGTCATATACATAGATCATTGTTATGTATACATGTTATTTTATGTATACACATATATATGTGTGTATATATATATATATATAATGTCTATATATGTGTATATGTGTGTGTGTGCATGTGTGTGTGTATCGATATACTACCATGTGGTGTTCCACAAATGTTTTGCTATTAAGTGGAATTGACGGGGTGCTTGGGTGTTTGTGTTTGAGTGCTTGTGCTTGTACTTGGACCCCAATTTCTCCCTAGTCTCAGAAACACTGTCTCTGACAATTTCTCCCCAGCCCAAGGACACTGTTCCTAGCAATTACACAGGAGTGGGCCCCAGCAAGACCCTTATATCTCTCCCTGGTGCAGGTACACAAAGCTAGGTGAGAGAGTGTTGGGCTGCTCAGGTCCCAGCCCTATGATCATGTCTCTGGCAGCCTTTCAATTCCTTAGCAAGCTCCTGTCCTGTGAGAAAACTTTCCCTTGTTGCAGAGCATTCTCTAATCAGTACAGAGAGAGAGGGGTGTCTTGTCTGGCCCAAAGAGTTCTGTCCTTGGCTGGCCCAGGGACTCTTCCTCCTGCCAGATTTCCAAGGTCCATGCCTCTGACATCTGCCTCCCTATCTGGCATATTCCCTATGCTTTCCCATTCATAGCTCCCAAAGACACCTGAACCTTTAGATTACCTAATCAGTATCCCTGGCATTCCTTTCCCATGCCCTTTTCCATATAAACCCCAGCTCCATCCTCAGTCTCCCACAGGTTCCTTAAGAATCCTTGCCTGCTGAAAAGCATAACAATAAACTTTTTGCCAACTTGACTTAAAGAATACTTGAGTCTGTGAATTCATTCCAGACGACCCTGTCCTGTGCTCCAGTCTTTGAGGGGTCTCAACCTCTCAGATCGTAACATTTACGGTGCCCAATGTGGGGCTTGCCTGAAAGCTCAAGCCTTCTCCGAGTCAAGGTGAGCCTCCCCCTCCCTTCACCCTCTTTAGTTGGGTCACCTCTCAAGCACCTAGGAAGGCTTGCAGGGGTTTTGGGTCAAGCCCGTAACAGGCTCTGGCAGATTTCCCTCTTGACAAGGGATGCCTTGTTTGGGAACTTCTTGGGGTTTTTTTCTCCCTCTCCAGGACACTGGTAGAGGCAAGTAGACTACAGAAACCCTATTGCCATTATCCCTTTTCTATAGGCTTGTAGGCAAGGAGATGGGCAGAGTTCCCTTTACAACCAGGGATGGGATCTGCCCCTAGGTTATCTATTATAGAACTGGGGAAAGCTCAGTCTCCCAGACCTTAAAAAGGAACATTTTGTCTGGTCTCCATACGATCTGGAGAACCACGAAAAAATTGTCTGATTTTTGTAGGGGATTTCTGACAAGTCTCTGAGCTTTTGGATTCTCCCTGTCATTACCATGTATCTGTTCTACGTTTGTGTCTGTATGGTGTGAGTGAGTGTCCCCATGTGTAATCTGACACCCTTTGCAGCCAGGTAGCAAGAATAGTATCCCAGGGCTGCAGCTGGACTCTGGAATGATGCTTTTTTTTTCTTTTTCTTTCTCCTTCTCCATCCCTGATTACAGCAGCCTCAGAGGAGCAGGTGGATGGGAGAGAGAAAAAGAGAAAAATACCTTATTATTTAGGTTATATGATTGGTAAAAGGCAAGTCGAGGAGGATCCTCGAAGTGTCAGATCAGAATTAGAAAGAAATAAGATATGTGCAGTTTTAAAGAGACTTTAATCAAAGTCCATCAGAGGTATAAGTAGGTAGAAGGAAAGGCAAGAAAGTTTAAGCATGTAGGAATAAGAGAATTATGGGTAGAAAGAAAAGCATAACCTATTTGCACGAACAGTGTGAACAGAGGGTTTGAGAGTAAAAGGTCTGGAAACTTTTGGAGAATTGTTGGGAAAAAAAATTCTCTCTCTATATTCTAACTCTGGCCAAGTTTTGAATGTGGAGGGAAAGACAAGAAAGAAAAGGGGAACCTTTTCCCCTCAGATCAAAAAGAGAAGCAGATTGAGTAGCACTTATTCCTTTCAGCCTCACATAAAAAAGTTTTTGTGTACCAGAACACAACCAAAAGGTAATTTAATTCATTCTGGTAATATTTTAAATGAAATGTGATGCTCTTAATTTAATGCTTAAGTCAGAATTATATTGTTTAGCACTGAGGTAAATTGGGAAAATGTATGGATCTGAAATTTGTTAACTGGGTGACATTAAGCAAGTTACCTCAGTTTACCTCATGATTGGGAGGTGCCTAACACAATGCCTAGCAGAGGGCAGACACTATAAATGTTAACTACTATTATTATTAGTTCCTTAATTAGATGTGACCAGTATACAATGAAAATGGTGAAGAGATGCCTGATTTTCCATGTAAGGAAATTTGGAAATGCATTCATCAGAGTTGGAGTCACCTGATTGGTAAATTTCAAGTTTTAAACACCTAGTATTGTTTCAAATTGGTAAACTTTTGTATCAGTTATGTCAATCAGCTTTTCATAATTTGGATATTATTAAAGTGTGAATTGTAAGAAACTAAAGGATGCTGGAAAAATTGCGTAAAACCAGTTACATTACTTTGTCAGCCCTGCTAACCTTCTCTTATAAGGTTTTATAACTGCCATTTAGAAAACCAGGTATTTCCACCTTTACCTATAATTAAAGAAGGGATTATAGCTAAAGCAATTTGACTATCACTTATGAAAGCTATAAGATTGTTAACTAAGATATTTGAAGTTATTGTTTTAATGTTAAAACCTAGAATTGTTAATTGATTACCATGTGTGAAAAGGAGATTGAGTAAAAGCCTTATCCAGATTAGTTCTGCCCATTCAAAACAGTCCTCCTTGGGATATGGGGGTCGGGCAGCAGGGGCACCAGGATCAGCCCCTCCAATGGGGTACAAGGCAATTCCCCTTATTTTGTAAACTTGCCAAGGTCCCTGGAAACCATCTGTGTGGCCAACATCATCTACCCTGAGAAAAGAACTTGTTTGGGTTATGGAGTTCCTAAACAATGAACTTGGCTTGCTGAGAAGTTGCAAATTTATGTACAATAGATAGAAATGATTTCTAATGATTGGCTTTTACACCAGGACAAGTTTAAATTTGAGAAGGAAAGATGTAAAGTGAAATCTCTTATGTCCTGGTAAATCTTTATTGCTTATTGCAACTCCAAGAGAGTAAAATTAACTGTATCTGGCTTTAAGCTGTGATTAGTGAAACTTGCTGTTTGAGGTAAAAGGCTCTTGGGACTATAATTGTGTTTTGAGTTTGAATTTGGGTATAGTGGTCTGCATTAAATCAGTATCTGAGAGAAATGCCAATGTGATCCTGCACCATTAACAGGTGTAGGTCTGCATCTGGGAAAGAGTTGTGAAGACAATCTTTGCCTCAATCTAAGATGGGATCCTCCTGGCTCAGTTTCCCCATTATGTTCCTTTGAGAAGGAATGTTTCCCACCTGACTGTTCCTGAGTCTGGTTATGATGTGGAATTGATATTGCATGATTGGAGAACTGTGACTCTTACCTGAATTCAAACAGAGCTCAGGATGTTCTATCTTGTCATATTTGGCACGTCACATGTCCCTGCCTTTTCCTTTTACAGTAGATTTCTGTGATCAGAGCAAGTGGTATGTGAGATCTTGCTGTTTTGATCTGAATTTGTAGTCATCCCATGGCCTAAGAGTATTGTCTGAATTTATCATAATATCGTATGTATCATTTATCATATGTAAAAGACTCATTTTCTGAGGTGTCTCTTCCAGAGTGAACATAGCATAAACAAGATTGTGGAACAAAATTGTGTATCTATTCAGTTGTGAGGTTTAAGTTAGGAACCTCTTTTGTTTAAGACAGTTTTTGCAAGAAACCCCCTCCCTAATGTAACCAACTCAGAGGTCTTTGCCACCCGTTTTGTACTGGCCACTCCTTTATGGGAAAATTTTTCTATCTCAACACCCTGTTTCTCAACAAGGAATTATTCTCTTGCTTGGGAGACAAGCTCTGGGGCCCCTGTACAGGTAAAGGCCCCTGTCAGGGGCGGGACTGTAAATGTCTCTGCTGGTCTCTTGACTTGCATCACCTGTAAGGATGCCTACAGTGATGAGTGTCCCTGGAATTTTACCTGTTAGCTGTACCACCTGTTTTGAGGGAACACTCCCTATTTGCACCTACGACCGAATCCTTCCTGCCACTCTCCTGGTAGGCTCTCCCTATTTAACCTTCTCTTCCCAGCTGACATACAATGCTACAGCCCCACTTCTAGCTATAACACTCTTGTTGATCTTTTGAAAGTTTCTCTCTCACCTGGAATATTAGCATGTAGTCATACTGATCCATGGGGCATCCATGCTCAGTACTTTTTACAGACCCCATCTGTACCCCTAAGGGATATTCCTTCCTTTGTGGGTTGGGTGGACCATGTGGTGAGGATTTTGGGGAAGAAGTAAAGCAAAATGCCACCAGTTGGCAGGACCCTAGGACTGCTGTTTTGGCCACCCGGTGTTTAACACTTTATAAGGATTTTGCTGTGTGCTCGCTTGGATTTTTGGCACCACCCTCTGACCATTTTCAGTATTACTAAACCCAGCACCTCCACTCTAAAAAGAGTAAAGCGTGGTTTCTGGGACAATGTTCTCTGGTACCTTAAAAAGGGAGCAGAGTATCTCATGTCTTAGTATAGACATTTACAACATGAGCTCATTCTTTCAAACCTGACAGGGACCATTCACCAATTGGCAAATGACACAGCTTATAGTCTCCAGGACATCTAGCAATCTCTGGATTCCCTGGCAAATGTGGTCCTAGATAATCAGATAGCTTTGGATTATCTACTTGCTTAGTGGAGGTGTCTGTACCCTGGCCAACACCTCCTGCTGTATGTATATTAACAACTCTCAACACCGAAAGTATACTAGAAAAAGCTAATTGGTTGTGAGAAATCCATGAAAACCTTAGTAGACCAGGGTCATCCTCTTCTTGGGGATCCTGGCTTCTCTCTATGTTAACTCCTATTCTCGTCCCACTCCTGATCATATTCCTTTTACTTTTTTTTGGCCCTTGTTTGCTTAATCTCCTTGCCAGATTTGTCTCATCTAGGCTCAGTGCCCTCCACTTCCAGATGACTGCTCAGGCTGGGTACCAACCTCTGTCTGAGACCACAACCCATCAACCCTTGGGCCTGGCATCGACCAAGTTCCTGACACTGGGTAGAGAACCGACCCCTTGAACGGAGGGACCCCAGGAGGCAGGTACAGCTCTACACCCAATCCCAGCAGGAAGCAGTTTCAGAAGCTGGGACCTTTATCCCTCACCCCAAAAGATTTTGGGTCCCATCTATTTAAGGGGGGAATGATGGGGTGCTTGTGCTTGGACCCCAGTTTTTCCCCAGTCTCAGAAACACCATCTCTGACAATCACTCCCCAGCCCAAGGACCCTGTGCCTAGCAGTTATTCATGCGTGGGCCCCAGAAAGACTCTTAGCTCTCTCCCTGGTTCAGCTACACAAAGCTGGGTGAGAGAGTGCTGGGCTGCTCAGGCCCCAGCCCTAAGATCACGTCTCTGGCAGCCTTCCAATTCCTTAGTAAGCTCCTTTCTGGTGAGAAAGCTTTCCCTTGTTGCACAGCATTCTCTAATCAGTACAGAGAGAGGGGTGTCTTCTCTGGCCCAGAGTTCTGTCCTTGGCTAGCCCAGGGACTCTTCCTCTTGCCAGATTCCCAAGGTCCATGCCTCTGGCATCTCCCTCCCTGTCTGGTACACTCCCTACACATTTCCATCCATAGCTCCCAAAGACACCTGGACCTTTGGATTACCTCATCCGTGTCCCTGGCATGCCTTTCCCATGCCCTTTTCCATATAAACCCCAGCTCCATCCCGTCTCCCGCAGGTGCCTGAAGAATCCTCACCCGCTGAAAAGCGTAACAATAAATCTTTGCCAACTTGACTTAAAGAATACTTGGGTCTCTGAATTCATTCCAGACGACCTGTCCTGTGCTCCAGTCCTTGAGGGGTCTCAACCTCACAGACCGCAACACAATCCCTCTAGTCAAAGGTTAGATTAGGAAAGATCTGACCCAAGGCTTCCTCGGTGGGTAAATGTATGACACCCCCCCTCCCCCCCCCATGCCACGCACTTTAAGGAGGATCCTAAGACCCTAGGTCCACCTGCTGGGAATCGCTTGAATCTGGTCTGACTACGCATGCACGCCCCTGACCATGCACATGCGTGCTCTGGCTTCGGCGCCAACCAATCAAATACGTCTCAGTCTCTGCGTCCGGGAAAAAGCCGTCCCTTCCTTTTACTCCGGGCATTTTGTTCCGCGGCCTTGGGGGAGGCGGGGAGGAAAGTGCAGAACGCACTTCCGCTTCCGGCGGTGTCCATGCGGAGAGGAGGAGGGTGATCGCTGTGCGTACCAGTAACGGCTGCTGGCGGACAGAAGAGAAGAGGGAAGGTAGTTACAGGGCGAGGGAGAGTGGGAGGCCGACCAAGAGCGGCCCGGGGGCGGCGGCTGACTAGCAAGGGTCGCGGTCTGTGGAGAGTGTCCCGGCCTCCCGGGGGCCATCGGCCCCGGGATGGGGGGGGGACGAGTGCCCGGCCAGATGCCCTGGCCCCCCTACTTTGCCCCTCCCCACTCCGCCTCAGCCCACCCTGTCCTCGTGTCCCGCGCGGAAGTCGCTTCTCCTCCCCTAGCCCGGTGAGGGCTAACGGACGGATTCGGGTCCTCGGGTTCCAGAAAGTGGGAAGGGGAGTCGTCTGGGAATCGCTCCAATTTAGTTCGCCCTCCGTGTGGCTCCTCCTCCCTAAGCGATTTACAGACGGGGAAACTGAGGGAGAGCCTTCCCCAAGAAGTGCGGGTGCTGATGTTTGGGCCTCCAGGGCCTCTGTACATCTTTCCTTTGCCTGCTGTGCGCTAAATCTCTGCCGATCCAACCCTTTTTGGTTGTTAATCCGTTTTCAGTCGTGTCTGACTCTTCCGTGACCCCGTTTGGGTTTTTGGCAAAGACACTGAAATGGTGTGCCGTTTTCTTCTCCAGCTCATTTTTTCAGATGAGGCAACTCAGGTGAACAGGCTTGTTTGAGTGTCGCATGGTCACTTGCCCAGGGTCACACAGCTAATAAGTGTCTGAGGCCAGATTTGAACTGAGGAAGATGAGTCTTCCAGATTCCAAGCCGAGTGCTTTTATCTGCTGCGATGCCTAGCTTCCTTGATCCTTCCCTGGACAAAGATAAATGGAGACCCTCCTGAATGCACAGGAGCTGGCTGTGGGACCTGGATGAGATTCTAGCTTGTGCTTCTTTTCTGACCCAAGTAAAATCCCGTGTTCTACAGGAAGCTTTCCTCAGTCCCTCTCAATTCCCTTGCCTTCCCTCTGATAATCATCTCTTATTTATCCTGTATATAGCTTGCTTTGAATATATTTGTTGACATGTTGTATTCTCGGCCCCCCCCCCAATATTGTAAACTCTTTGAGGGCAGAGACTGTCTTTTCCTCTTTTCCCCAGAGCTTAGCAGGGTGCCTGGCTTGCAGCAAGCACTTAATAAATGTTTGATTGATTGATACTCATCAAAGATGCTTGATCCTCAAATTATGATTTTGATTGTGGGAATGAGGAAGATTTGGAGAATTTGTGATTCTGGAGGGAGGGTACTTTCCCCATTCTGTCTGTCTTGTGACAGAATGTCTTGTTTCTCATTTCAGTCTCTGTTCTTACTCTTACTGATTTGTCTTTCTGATCCTTTGCTGCTGAACAACTGGAAATAAAAAGTCAAGTACTCTTTCTCTTCTTTGCCATTGCTTGTGTCATATTTATTACACAGGGTTTTCCTAGAGTCTCAGTGCCTTTTAAGACTTGGGACATCTTGTATTTACAGATGACAGAGGCAAAGAAGGATAGTTCGTGCACTGGAAAACATTCTCACAATTTAGAAAACACTTTCAATGGGCCAGAATGTTGGGCTGAATTGAATACCATAAAATTTAGTAGGGATAAATATAAAATTTTCTATTTGGTTTTAAAAAAATTGACTTCACAAGCATGAGTTTGGGATGGGAGTGGGCTGGGGCCAGGTGGGGAGAGGCTAAGGAGGAGACCAAAAAGATTGGGGATTTTAGTGAATTTCAAATTTAATATGGATCAGTAGTGTGATGTGGCAATTTAGCAAGCTAATGAGATTTTAGACTGCCTAACACAGTATAATAGGTGATAATGCAGCTGCACTTCTCTGCTTCGGTCACTCAGCTGGAGTATTCTGTTTAGTTCTGGCTACTACTTTAAAAAAAAAATATTGGTAAGCCAAAGAATGACCAGAGTAATGTGACCAGGATGGTGAAAATCCTTAAGATAATGCTTTATGACAATCATTTGATAGAAAAGGGTTTTTAGCTTTAAGAATAGACTTAGGAGGTAAATGATAGCTATATTCAAGTATTTTGAAAGGTGCTTATGTGGAAGGAGGAGTAGATTTTCTGTGCTCATTACAAAATGGTTGATCCAGAAGCACTAGAATAGAAGCAGTTGCCAAGAGGAAGTCTCTTCTAACTCTAAAATTATTTTTTTTAAACTATTTTTCCAATTACATGTAAAAACAATTTTTAAAATTCACTTTTAAAAAATTTTTAAGTTCCTGGTTCTCTCCCTTCTGTTCTTCTAAATTGACTCAGTTCTTTACATATTTGGAAAATGAGGCCTTTATCAGAGAAATACAACATTTTCTCCCAGTTTTCTGCTTTCCTTCTAATCTTATTGCATTTGTTTTGTTTGTACAGAAACTTTTAAATTTAATATGATCAAAATTATCCATTTTACATACCATAATGCTCTCTGTCTCTTGTTTGGTCATAAATTCTTCCCTTATCTATAGGTATGACAGGTAAACTATTCCACGCTCCCCTAGTTTGCTTATGGTATCACCCTTTATGTCCATTTATGTACCCATGTTGACCTTATCTTGATATATGACATGAGATGTTGATCTGCTTTCCAGTTTTCTCAACAGTTTTTGTCAGATAGTGAGTTCTCATTCTAAAAGCTGGGATCTTTGCATTTATCAAATACTAGATTACTGTGTTCATTACCTACTGTATATTGTATACCCAGTCTATTCCACTGATCCCTCACTGTATTTCTTAGCCATTACCAGATTGTTTTGTTGATTACTGCTTTATAGTATAGGTTGAGATCTTGTATGGCTCGGCTACCTTCTTTCACTTTTTTTTTCCCATTAATTCCCTTAATATGCTTGACCTTTTGTTCTTCCAGATGAATTTTGATAATTATTTTTCCTAGCTCTGTAAAATAATTTTTGGTAGTTTGATTGGCATGGCACTGAATAAGTAAATTAATTTAGTTAGAGTTGTCAATTTTTTTATATTGGCCTACCCTTGAGCAATTAATATTTTTCCAGTTGTTTAGATCTGACTTTATTGTGAGAAGTGTTATGTAATTGTGTTTATATGGTTTCTGGGTTTGTCTTGGCAAGAAGACTACCAAATATTTTATATTGTCTACAGTTATTTTAAATGGAATTTCTCTTTTTATTTGTTGCTGGTAGACTAACTCCAAAATTATTGATTCTGTGATTCTGTTAGTTTTCCTAATCTCTGTTGTCAGTTTCAGAACAGGAATTGAAAAATCAGGCAACATAACTCCCCCAGTAGATGAATTTTGGCACCATCATTTTTGTCAGGACTTTTGGCATCTTTTTACCCTAAGCATCCTTTGCCATATATGTAGTCCTTACTCTCAGGATTGTGATAGTGTTCCCTAAGAATTGTTGTCATTTTAGGGGGCATTGAGATGTTTGACACAAATTCATGCCATAGTGGTCTGGCTCTAGTTTCTGGACGAAATGAGTGTTACACAGGCTTCTTAGTTCTTTGGAGGCAAGTATGTTGGGTTTGTTCTGAAGAAATCAGTAGTCTTTATGAGCTTGATGAACTGAATGAAGATTTTTGTTTTCTTTTTAGCTTATTTCCAAGTGCATGACATGCTTCCTTTGTCTTCATTGTTTTGCTGAGATATTTGTAGCATAATTATAAATGAAGGGACAATTTTCTGTTCTCAGTAGACCAAGTGATTTCATGGAATTGTAGGATTCAGGAGTCTAAATGATGCTTACCTCTTTATGTCTTGAATAGTTATTTAGCTATTAAAGTGTGGGATGTGGAGTCAGGGAGAGGTCTTAATTCAAATTCTGCCTCTGACATTTCTTAGTTTTGTGGCTATGGGAAAGTTATTTAACTTTTCTAACCCTTAGTTTCTCTATTTTTAAAATTAGAGGATTGGACTAGATGACCTTTTATATAGACTTTATGGAAGAGTGAAGTTGGGAATAATTTGTAGTAGCTCTTTTCTGTCCTTGTTAGATGATCAAACACATTGTCCTTGTGTACAGGTAGGGTTTTTCCCCCCACTGATTGTCTGGTTGGTCATATCCAGAATGATGGAAAAATGATTGCTAGTTGTCTTTTGATATAGGTGATAGCTGATTGCTAAAAATCATCATGGAGGACAAGGATCAGAAAAGACATAGGAAGAAAAACAGTGGGCCAAAAGCAGAGAAGAAAAAGAAACGTCACCTGAAGGATCTAGGACTTGGAGATGAGGAAGATGCTCGGAAGAGAAACCCAAGGGCCTTTGCTGTACAGTCGGCTGTTAGGATGGCACGGTCCTTCCACAGGTATGGGCAACTTTTTTTTTTTTTTTTAGTCTTGTGGCTCTCTTGTTTTATATAGCGAACACTGTGGGACAGGATAATTTAATTTTAGAGCTGTAAAAGACGTGGAATTAGTTTTATTTTGAGTGAAAAATGTCCCCCATGTAATTATAGAGCATTACTTTATTTAACACATGGAAAGGCTTTATCCTTGTCACTTAACAATAACATCATAGGAGACTTTCATTATGACGCAAACTTTGAATTGTCCTTTGGTATTTAATGATCTCTTTGCAAAATATTGATTCCATCGACTACAGGTAAGGGCTTTTTGTTTTTCTTTTCACCTATGTGCACATCTTTTGTTTTTTGTTAAACATTTATAATGAATTCAGAAATATAAGTTTTAAAGTTTTTTAGTCTTATCTACATGACCGGTTGATAACACTATTAACGGAACACAATTGCTTCTTTATCAAAAGGAAACAAGCAGGGCTTTGAGGTAGACTTATCTACCTTAGAATAGAGCAGTCATCAGGTTTTCTTTTTATTTGTGATTATGTATGTGTTTGCATGTGTGTATGAATTTCTTATTCTTATTTCTTTACATGTAGAACTCAGGACTTGAAGACCAAAAAACATCATATTCCAGTGGTTGATCGAACTCCCATGGAACCTCCTCCAGTGGTGGTTGTGGTAATGGGTCCTCCAAAAGTTGGGAAGAGCACTTTAATTCAGTGCCTTATTCGGAATTTTACAAGACAGAAACTGACAGAAATTAGGGGTCCTGTAACAATTGTGTCAGGTATGCATAGTGCTAATATGTTCTCACATGTGCTTATTTCTTTTTTGTGTTTTCTTATAGACATCAGATTTTAGGTGTAAGATATTATATTTTGTTTAATATGGAAATGATGCAATATGCTATGGAACTGAATTGTTTTGTGGTAGGGAAGATGATTTTAAACTATTTGGAATAGGGTAAACTGTGTCACCTTTTATTACTTAGTAATTTTTAGAAATCATCACTTTGACACAAAATGAATCACTGTTCTTAGACTTTCACCTACTGATGAGAGTTTTATTTAGTAGTAGAATGTTAGAGTTGGAAGGGAACTGGGAGGTCATCAGTCTAACACCTACCGCAAGTGGTCATCCAGTCTGCTTGAAGGCCTCTACAGTTGGGAGAGCCCACTGCCCAGAGGCAGTTGTTTTGACTGCTCTAATTGTTAAAAAGTTTCTTCTTTGCCTCTTTACAACTTGTGTCCATTGTTCCTGCTTCCTCCTTCTGGATCCAAATTGAAGGAATCTTATCTGCCTTCCACAGGGCAGCTCTTCAGACACTTTTGGGCAGCTCTTCAGACACTTTGAGACAGCTCTGATATACCTCTTACATTGCCTTCAGTCTGAACATTCCTGGTTTCTTCAACTGATTCTTTTCTGAATGGAGGCTTTTTCCCTCTGGTTCCCCTCCTAAAACATAGCCAGATACAGTACATGTCAGGCAGGGTCTGAAAAGGGTCAGGGACAGCTCTGCCACTGCTGGTTCTGGAAACTGCCTTTTCATTCAGCTTAAGATCTCATTAATTCTCTTTCCTACCACATCATACCATTGTCACACCAAGGTGATTTGGCAGTCTACTAAAATTACCAGTCAGCCCCAAGTGTCAGGCTCTGTGTGAAAACACTGGGCATGCAAATTTAAAGAGCAGAACAACCCTTTTGTTGGAGGAGTTTACATTTAGACAAGGAAGATAGCAAGTCCATTTTTAAGTTTGTACAGAAAGTGTGTAGATTCAAGGGCAGGGAGGGCACTACTGGTTGGGGAAATTAGGAAAGTCTTTATGGACAGTGTGGTTCCTGATCTGTGTTTTGGGTTGGGCTTCTGTGGGGTGAGGAACAGAGAAAGCCAGTTTGGTTGGATCACAGAGAAAGGTACTGGGAATAATGTACAAGAAGACTGGAAAGCTAGGTTGAGGGCAGATTGTGAAGGGCTTTATAAACGATACAGAGGACTTTATGTTTGATTCTGGGGCAACATGGGGTCACTGGAATTTGAGTAGGAGCATGCCATGTTCATGTCTGTACTTCAAATCATTTTGGTAATTGTAGAAGCGTTGTACTCAGGTGTTTAGAAATTTTCATCAAGGGGTGACCATGTAGAAAACTGTCCCAATAGTTACAGAAGAGTCAGTGAATTAAGGATGTGGTTGTTTGAGTAGAGGGAAGGGAAGGAGAGTTGTGAAGATAGAAATGGCAGGATCTGGCAGATGATTTCATGTTTGTGGTGAAGTAGAGTGAGAATCTTTTTCAGACAAGATGCTATCTAACTATGCCTTTGTATTTTGCATTTTTGAAAATTTTATTTTAAGCCCAAAGCTAAGATTTGACATTTATCCCAATTAAATTTCATTTTATTCAGCCAAGTTTTCTAGCTGGTTATGGTATTTTTGTATCCTAAATTTGTCAGCCAATTTGTTAACTTTGTGTTATTCCAGCTTTATGTCACCTGAAAATTTATTGAAGATGATTAAAAAATATTAAACATCACAAAGCCAATGCCAGATTTCTGGGACACCCCAATGAAGACCTTATTACAAACTGACATATATCATTAAAGACTGCTCTTGAGTCTAGCCATTCAGCCGATTCTGAATACACCTAATTTTCCTACTGTCCCATATTTTTCTATATGATCTTATAAACCAGTGTAGGCTTTGGCTTCCATTTCATTTTGTTGCTTGCTGAAGAGGTTTCCAGTCTCTTTTGGTCTCCTCTTTGTGTTGACTGACATCAGTGAAATTTTGTTAGGAAATGGTGAGTCTCAGTTGGTGTTGTTCCTCCCTCTACAATATCTCTCCCATCTGTTTCCTCCTCTCTACTCACAGAACCACCATTCTTACCACATCTTGCCTAGACTGTTGAAATCACCTTCTGGTTTATGTCCCTTGTTAAGTCACACAGTTCTCAGTGTCATTTTCTTAAGTTCATAAGCTCCTCTGTTTGGCTTTCAAATTGCTTCATAACCTGGACCCAGTTTACAGCATCTTCAATCACATGTTACTCTAAATCCTTCCTGAACAGTAAAAATTGTACTTGACTTTCCCATCTTTTTCAACCTCTTTGCCAAGGATATCATTCTCAAGTCTCGTCTGCCTCTTGGAATTCCTCATTTCTTTCATCATTCTGTTCACTTCTCACCTTCAGTCTGAGACCTCTTGAGATCCCCTTAGCTACTTAGTGTCTTCAGTCCAATATATTTTGAATCTTTCGATATGTGTTTTGTAATCCTTATTTATGCCTTTTGTTATCTCTTCTGATAGACTTTTGTGAGCACGTTGAGAGCAGGAGCCATTTAATTTTTGTCTTTCTCCAGTGCATCACACATAATAGATACCTGATTACTATCTTTTCTTTTATCTGTTTCCTTTGTTTTTGTTATCAAAAGCTGGTTGAAATAGAGTCAGATCTTCTGATTTTTATTCTTCTAGTTTGTTGTTGTTCAGTCTTTTTGGTCATGTTCAACTATTCATGATCTCTTTTTGGGGAGTTTTCTTGGCAAAGATACTAGAATAGTTTGCTATTTCCTTCTCCGGCTCATTTTTCAGATTAGGAACTGAGGCAAACAGGGTTAAGTGACTTGCACAGGATCATACGGCTGTAAAGTATCTGAGGCCAGATTTGAATGCAGGAAGATTCATCTCCTGACTCCAGGTCCAGCCCTCTATTTTCCGGACTACCTACTTGCCTCCAGCTTGTTACTGATTTTTATCTTTGCTCCAAAAAATTGATGATCCAGCCACATAGAAAGTTCATTTGGAAATGATTTTCCATAGTAACTAACCACTTCCTTTTCTGTTAGAAGATTATCAGTCACTTTTTGTGAATTTTTTTGGTGCTTGGGGTGTTCAGCACTTCCTGAGTCTCTTCCTGAAGAGAATATTCATGATACATAGTTATGAGATTTTTGTGTACTATACAAGCCTTTGGTTCATCTTATTTCTCAATCTTGAACCATATTTTCAACATGCTTTTCACTGTTATCCCCTAGTTGCATTGAAGTCACCAAGTGTTAAAATTTAACTTAAAAGGTTGTCATAGGATTTTTCTACATCACCATCTGTATCAGCAGTTGGTGTATAGGCTGTCATTATCTTCATGATGTTCTCTGCAGATAATTGTCATGGCATGGCAATGTGAGATGACCAGCTGTCTAATAAAATGATGAGTTTCTGGTTGCCTTTGGATACAAGATAAAATCAGCTCCACCAATTTTATTTGCCTCTCCAAGGAGAATGGGTGATAGTTCTTTTCTTTGGTGGCAAAATTTTCTCCTGTGGAAGGGAGAGAGGAGCAGTCATTACTGAGTGCCTCCTGGGTACCAGCCAGTGTGCTGTGCTAAGTTCTTTATGAATTTTATCTCATTTGATTATCATTTCCTAAATATATATATCAAGAATGTCAATATAGTTATATTTCACTTTTTCTTATAGTATGCTTGTTTGTTACTGGACAGAGATCTCCTATTTAGTATACAGTAGCTAATGTTTGTAGATATTACTATGGTTAATATATTTTATTTTAACAGTTCTTTCTTAGAAAATCTTTGTTATAGACTATTATATGTCAGTCTTTAAGAATACATAATTATTTGACATTTTCCTCCATATTATTTCAATTATGGCATGGTATTTGAATATTTTTGTTACATACATGTTTTTAAATTTTCAATGATGCCTTTTGTTTACACACTATAGTTCAATCCCTGGAAGTTCCCCCTATGTATCCCCCTTTTCCCACACCATTGAACATTACTTGGAATAAAAAAAAAGAGTTAAGAAAAACCAATTGATGTAGCATCCATGGCCATAGATGCCTACCTTTTGATTGAGAAGAGGGACTGAGTCACTTGTTATTCAGAACTGAGATTGGTCATTTTTAATGACTGCTATTTAGTGATGGTTTTATTTACATTATTATAGTAGTTGTATATGTTGTTTTCTTGGTATTCATTTAAAAACACACTACCGTGTACACATCTTTCCATATTTCTCTGAATTTATGACATTCATTTTTTCCAATAGTGCAATAAAATTCCATGAGACTCAGATACTGCAATTCCAGCCGTCCCAATCAATGGCCTCTTACTTTGTTTCTAAGTTTTTGCTATCAACTGCCTCCCCCCAAACAAAACAGAACAAGAAACACCCCAGAAAAGAGCAAATACTTTGGTAGATACTGTAGAAATATTTGAGTAAACCAGTTTACAAGGTAAATGATTTTAGGTGTTTTTAAAATTTAAGTTTTCTACATCTTTATTCTCAGGTAAAAAACGACGGCTTACCATCATTGAATGTGGATGTGACATTAACACAATGATTGATTTGGCAAAAGTGGCTGATTTGGTAAGTTATCAGGGAAAGCTTTAGTCTCTTTTGGAGAATCTGACATATCTAAAATAGAGTAATTCATTATCTTCTTTCCATCCCCAGCCCTGTTTCCTATTTCTGTTGAAGGCACTACCATCCAGACCCTAGTTTCAAAACTTCACAGTCATCCTTGACTTTTCACTGTCCTTCTAATATATCCAATCAGTTGCTAAATCTTGTGGTTTCTACTGCTACATCTCTTATACCTGTCCTTTCCCCTGTACTCCCATGGTCACCACCCTAGTGCAGACCTTCATCTCCTCTGTCTTCTGTTTTTGAAATAGCTTACTAATTGGTCTCCCTGCCTGAAGTCTCTCCCCTTTCCAGTCTCTCTTCCACACAACAGACAAAGATTTTCCTCTTCACACCCAATACTTTGTCTTCTTTCTCCATGCCTTTGTAGTAACTGGAATGCACTTTCTCCTCACTATTGCCTCTTAGAATTCCTAGTTTCTTTTGAAGATCAACTCAAATGCTGCCTTCTACTTGAAGGCTTTCTTAGCCCTATCCTAGTGCTTTTTCAATCCCTAAATAAAAGATTACCTTGTATATGTTTATTTTTGAATGTGTGATCTCTCGATATAATGTAAGTTCATTGAAGGCATAGGCTATTTCATTTGTGGTAGCCAGATGGTGTAATTCATAGAGTCTTGGACTTGGACTCAGGAAGACCTAAGTTTGAGTGTGTTAACACTCGGCCCTGGGAAAATTAGTTAATCTCAGTCTTCCTCCGTAAATTGGGGATAATAACACCTACCTCACAGGGTTTTTATGAAGTTCAGCTGAGATAACATATAGAAAGTACTTTGAAAATCTTAAAACACTAGATAAATGTTAGCTGCTCTTTTATCTCTTCAGTTTCTGACACAGGGCCTACTAATTACTTGGTAAATCCTTATTGATTGAGACTTTATACTTTTATTGTATTCAGATGTATCTTGTTTTTGCTACTGATATTTA
Source organism: Vombatus ursinus (assembly GCF_900497805.2). NCBI lineage: Eukaryota > Metazoa > Chordata > Mammalia > Diprotodontia > Vombatidae > Vombatus > Vombatus ursinus. Next base: position 11,739,370 of record NW_020940527.1, read on the forward strand.
AAAGATATATGTAAAATACATCTTAGTAATTTCCATTGTATCTCAAAAAGGTAGAGGATTTCGATATTTAAAGGACTCCTATATACTTCATGTAGGCGAAGAGCCCTTTTAAATCACCTCCAACATTTATCTCTGTTGTAAATTTGAATTTGTGTTTGTATATGTGTGGTGTATTTTTGTAAAGAGGACCACCTGTACAAATTTTCAGTCTGATTTCTGTGCTTTTTCAAATTACTTCCTGGACCAGCTCTAATGGAAGAATTCTTAAACAGCTGGATGGGAAGTTATGGGAAATCTGATAAGATAATTTCTTTAACAAAATTTGTTTCCCTCAAAGTGAGATTGGAAAAAGGCATTTGATTCTACATAGGATTCTACATTCTATTAGTATTTTTTTTAAATTGCCTTTCTAGGTTGAATGGAAGGATGACTGCTCAGAGACCTATAGTTTATATTTTTAGATCTAAAAGTACTTTATAAAGGAATTGCTTTTCTTAAAAGTAAAGAATCCTGAGAAGCTTCTGTTTTTATCTGTTTTCTTTCTAATACATTCAGATTCTTGAGGTGGAAGATTGTGACCCTTGGTCGATACTAAGGTCCCTTGATAGTAAAACCAAAATGTTTTCCTTGTCAGTGTGATTCTCTAAAGAGAAGCTTGAGTCAGAGTCTCGATTCCCTCGCTGGTTGATCACTTCCAAGGTAATTGGCTGCTGTTTTCTGTTTCAGGTTCTTATGCTTATTGATGCTAGCTTTGGGTTTGAAATGGAAACATTTGAATTTCTAAACATCTGCCAAGTGCACGGATTCCCTAAAATCATGGGTATCCTCACACACCTCGACACCTTCAAGAACAACAAACAGCTGAAGAAGACCAAGAAGAGATTAAAGCACAGGTTTTGGACAGAAGTCTATCCAGTAGGTATCACAGTCAAAATTTGGTGCCTATATTACATATCTCTTGAAGCGTCTTGACCCTTGTTCTTTCTAATTTCTCTAGGCTTTAGGACTCTTCTTTGTAAAATGAGGGAACTGGACTAGGTGACTTCTGAAATCTTAGCATAGTGTCTGGCACAAGGTAGGCCCTTAAGAAATGCTTATCGTGGGGCAGCTAGGTGGTGCAGTGGATAGAGCACTGGTCCTGGAGTCAGGAGGACCTGAGTTCAAATCTGGCCTCAGACATATAACACTTACTAGCTGTGTGGCCCTGGGCAAAGTCACTTGCCCATTGCCTAGCCAAAAAAAAAAAAGATGTTTATTGACTGACTCTTTTGACTCTACAACTGTTATCTTGTTATCCTTTTGAAGGAAAGCAGGCTCCAGTGCTGGAAGAGACCTTTGAAATCATTTAGTCCATCCTCTCGTTTTGCAGATGAGTAAGCTGGGGCCTAAAGAGTTAACTCTGATGTCCTCATTTTGGCAGTCTAGGAATGTGAAGTGCCATCTTGCCTTTGGTTTTTACAGGGTGCCAAGCTATTCTACCTCTCTGGAATGGTCCATGGTGAATATCAAAATCAGGAAATTCACAATCTGGGACGCTTTATCACAGTCATGAAGTTTCGGCCTCTCACGTGGCAAACCTCTCATCCTTATATCCTAGCAGACAGGTAAAGGTACTTTCCATTTAATTCATTTTGTCAGAAAGCAGGAGCAATAACTAGCTTTGCTTGGTAAACAATGTATTTTAAAGGGAAATTGGTTAGAACCAGACTGTGATAATGTAATAGCTAGCTATTGTTTATGCATAAAGTTTTTTAAGGTTTAAAAAGTACTCTCTGTGTGTTAGCTCATTTGATCTTTACAACAACCTTGTGAGCTCAGTGCTGTTATTCCCATTTTATAAATGAAAAAACTGAGGCTTAAAGAGGTTCAGTGACTTGCCCAGGATCACATAGTAAGAAAGTGTCTGAAGCTGGATTTGAATTCAGATCTTCTGACCATCAAGTCCAGCCTTCTGTCCTCTGTACCACCTAGCTGTCCAGATGTTTTATGCACACTGATCTGTGAGGGAGAAAGGGAACAGTGGGATCATAACTAGTGGGAATTCATTTTCACTTCCTATATTACTCTTTAAAAGCATTTTGCCCCCAGTTTGCCCCGGTAGAGGAAGAGCTCGGTCACTCAATTGTGGAAGCACTTGACAAGAGAGATTGGTGAAAGATGGCACGATGCATTGACCCCTTAGAACCATGAGGCTTGAAAGCAGAGAGCACCACAGAATTTGGGACCTTTGAGAATGTCCAATCTCCCCTCTTCCCTTTGCAGAGAAGGACACTGTGGACTATAGAGAAATTGATTAGCCCAGGGTAGTAAATAGGAGAACTACGTTTCAGGTCTTTGACTCCCAAATTCTGTGTTCTTCCTATAACATCACTACACTTGGGGGAGTTATCCTAATCTTACTTTTTTTTCCCTTCCAGGATGGAAGATTTGACTAATCCAGAAGATATTCGAATGAATATTAAGTGTGACAGAAAGGTGTCTATTTATGGTTATTTAAGAGGAGCACACCTGAAAAATAAAAGCCAAATTCATATGCCAGGTACCCTGTCTTGCTCTATTGTAATATTACTTTGAGAACACTTTGGGGCAAAATAATTTCTTAGGAAAACTGAAGACAATGATAAATAAAAAATAAATAAATATCCCAAAACATAATAGGTGCTTAAAAACATTTGTTGAATTAGAATAGTCTTTCTGATGTTTGAAGAAAAAAATAACCTTGATTCAATGAAACTTTTTCTTCTATACTTAATAACTTAACCTAGAAAAGTACAGTATCTAGTATTAAGGGGATTTTTTTCCTGGTGGTATTTATTACAATTGTTTTATCTGTTGGGTTTTTTAAAAGCACTTAGGTTTTGAGTGTATAATGTTGTATAATATAATAATAAGATTGATTATCTTTTGTGTAAATGCTGATGTCTTTCCTATTGCTTTGTGTCATAGGTGTAGGAGATTTTAATGTGAGTGATGTCAGTTTTTTGCCAGACCCTTGTGCTCTTCCAGACCACCAAAAAAAGCGAGGTTTAAATGAGAAAGAGAAGTTGGTTTATGCACCTCTGTCTGGAGTTGGTGGTGTGTTGTATGATAAAGATGCCGTTTATGTTGACCTTGGGGGCAGTCATGCTTTTCAGGACGAAGAGGTAAGGGAGGACTTTTTTGCTTTGAGTTTTTCCTCATTCTTTCAGATACCATTTTGAAGCAAATAAAATTTTTTTTTAAATAAGGAATGTCATATTTATCTTTTATAGTCTCAAGATGGAATTGTCTTTTTAGCTATTGGTCCTCCTTTGTTAAACTTTCTTTATAGTTTTGAGGGGTAAAAGTTCTTTTTTTTGCTGCCCTTCCATTTTTTTTTTTTTACCCTAGCTGAGCTTTAGGCTTTTGGGAAAGGGGGAAATTAGGTCATATATTATTTATTAGACAAGAAAATTTTTGTGATTCAATCATTTCTTATGTAATTTAAAAAGTTCTTTTAAACCAACAAATTTTCTTTGTGATCACATGCACTTTTTATAACAGTAGTCTTCTCTTACTGGTTTTATTGACAGGAGTTGAGGCCAACTCATGAGCTGGTCCAGAGCCTTATTTCCACACATTCTACCATTGATGCCAAAATGGCTTCAAGTAAAGTGTCACTTTTCTCAGATTCCAAACCCTTAGGGTTAGAGGAAGTAGAAAACCAAGGGTAAGTTTTCCTTTAGTTTCTTTAGGAGATATATTCTTCTTGTGGCCAAAATAATTGTAAAAGGTCGAGCTGTTGCATGATCTCATAAACATTTTCAAACTTTCTGACCTCATAGTTCTGCGATGATTAGTTGGTGGTGTAGCAGTACTTCCTGTGTGTTCCCTTTTGGCCTTGGATCCAAAAAGATCTTGGGTTCAGGTCCTGTCTCTGATATGCCCTGACTGTGTGGCACTCTGCACGTGACTGAACCTCTCAGTGGGCTGGGCTGCTTTAGACAGGGGTTCTGAAGGAGAGCCATGAACTTGCTTTTTTGTTGTTAACATTTTTAATAAGCTGTATTTCACTATAATTGATTTAGTTTCTGATCCTATGTATTTTATTTTATGCATTTAAACATGTTTTTCTGAGGAGTCCATGTGCTTCACCAAGTTCTCAAAGAGGTCCATGACACAGAAAACATTCAGAACCCCTGCTCTGATACTTTTAGAGAATGTGCCAACTGGCATTGGTAGAGTAAGTTTCTTCATTCAGGAGTTCCTCTATGAATGAAGTCCTAGGTCCACCCCTATCCTCTATCTCCTATTCCCATCCTATGGATTTCAGCTGTTGTGTTTCTTGTGAGAATCTGTGTTCATGAAGGGTTCAAAGTTTAGTATATTTGTGGAAGTTACTAGCTAAGTATAAGCCTATTGGCCTTAAGCCGATCATAAATCACTTTTATGTAGAAAGTGATGCATAATGTATACTCACTAGTGCTGTTTATGTATGTTCATGGAAAGTGTTAATAGTTCCTGTCTAACTAATTCTGTGCAAATAAGTTGCTGTATACTTGCTTGGGAATACAGGTTTCTGTTGCCAAAAGAGGAGAAACAAATAGACCCTGAAACTGGTCGAGTTCGTCGGAAAGCAGTTTTTGGGGGTGAGGAAAATGAGGATGAAGATAGTGATGGTGATGATGATGATGATGATGGTGATGGTGAAGATGAAGAAATGCCTGAGGAGGAAACAGTGGGAAATGATTCTAGTGATGATGAAGAAAATGAGGAAGAATCTGATAATGAATTTCCCGGTAAAGAACAGACCATTAGGAGAATCAAACGTCCCAAGCTGGAGGAGATGGAAGAAGATGTGCAGATGGATCTGCCTGCGTTTGCCGATAGTGATGATGACCTTGAGAGGAGCTCAGGTGAGGAAGGGGAATCTCATGAAGCTGATGAAAGCAGTCAAGAAGGGGAGTCATCTGAAGAAGCAGAGAGTGATGAGGAGATCGCCGAGTCAAAGGCTGTTGGCCTCGGAAAGTCCCCGACTAACCAGAGTCTAGAGAAGGCTTCCGTGGTGAAAGCAGCCCTCACCACTACGGACTCCGGTCACTGTACAGCTGAAGAGGCATTTGCATCAGATGCAGAATCTGGAGAAGAGTCTTCTCTTGATTCACTGGAAGAAGGTTCAGGAACAGAACAAGGCGCTAAGAAAAGGCTTCTGAAGCGCCAGCATCGCCAAGGTGAGGGCGTTCACCAGGTGGAGTCCAAGGACTTAAAAGATGAGAGTATTGAGGTGGAAGATTTGTTGAAAGAAGAGGAGGAATACAATGAGGAGATTGACTTTTCCACAGAAACTGCAGGTATGTTTGAGAAGTTTTTAACACTGAGCTTCCTTGTCTCATCTAATCAAATGAGAAGAATGAGAATTGGCTTTTGCTGGCCTTGTTAAGGATGAAAAGATGATGATCATACGAGCTTGGAGACCCGAAGGCTGAAAAGACATTGACAGTCTTGTTTGTGCTTCTAGGTGCTCTCAAGTGGAAGGAAGATCTTTCCAGAAAGGCCGCTGAGGCCTTTTTGAGGCAACAGCAGGCAACTCCCAACCTTCGAAAGCTTATTTATGGGACAGGTATGGCAAAAAACCAAACAGCTGGTCAAGAGCCAGCAGTCTGTTAGCTTACTAGCATGTTGGCTTCCCAAAGTGGTGGTGAGAAAGGGGGCTGGAGTTTTGTTTTGGGGAGGGGTAGTTCATAACCATAGGTACTAACTACTGGGTAAATTAATGACTTTTCGTGGTCTTTTTTCAAGTGTTCCATATTTGATAAATGGGTTAAAATGATTGCTATCTTTTGTTTTCATAACACTTACATTTCAGAATAACCATTTCTCCTGCCACACACACTTAGAACAGAATAGAAAAGAAGGGGAGAAGGAAAGCCCCCCCTCTTTTTTTAAAGTATTTTATAATCAACTCATAAGAGGAGTGAGATAGCTTTTTCCAGTTGGTAGTTTTGAAGCAAAGAGAAAATGAATGACTGGCTTGAATCTGAGGGCTGAAAATGCCCAGGCAGAATTAGAACTCAAGAGCTTCTGGGTGTTTTACTTTTGTCTTACTTGTGGTAAGTTCTTGCCCTTGAAGGTGGTGACTGTGGAGGTGTAAAGCTCTTCATCCCTTTCCCCTTTAGTGGCCGAGGACAATGATGATGAAGGTGAAGAGAATGAAGAGCTTGGAGGCTTGTTTCGTGTCAGCCGGCCAGACAAAGAGTCCAAGCGAAAGGCTGACTCTTTGGACTGTTCCAAGTTTCCTGTGGAAGCACCACAAGATTGGGATTTAGAGGAGGTAAGGCACGGAGGAAAGCAAACCATTCTCTGTACTTGGTTCTTGGAGAGACCTGGCTCTTCTTGGAAATTGATTGGTTTATACTCGGCTTAGTTGAGCATGGATCCTTCTTATCTGTGGAGGGTTCAGTGAATGTTGAGTATAATATTGTTGCAGGTTGAACCATTGTGTCTGTGGATATATTACTCATCCTTTTAGGGGAGATGTTTTGTTAACTTTTTGGGGGGTGCCAGGAGTTCTCTTTAGGACCACTGATTCTGATTCCTAACCTTTTGGGTCATATGTCAGTTTTACAAGGATCAGCCTAACTCTTATTTAGGGAGGCTCACTCCCAGTTTGGCATTGAAGTGATGAATTATTTCATCAAGGTGACTCCAAAACTATCTGCCAGGCTGTAAGGGGTTGTGATCTCTGTTAGTGGAAGCCATAGCTTTGTGAAAAGTATACATTTGACACCATTTCATTTTCCCATTTTTTGATTATATGGAAATCCATGGAATATTAGGGTTAGAATGGGCCTTAGTAATCAGATAATCCATCTGCCTCGTTTTATAGCTAAGGAAACTGAGGACCCAAGAATTTAAGTGAGTCTTAATATCTAATAGGGCAAAAAACCCCAAAAAATCTGCCTGTAAAATTGAGAAGGGTGGGCTAGAAATTCTCTAAGGTCCAGCTTTTTTTTTTTTTCTCCATTTTTAGGCAGTTGGGGTTAAGTGACTTGCCCAGGGTCACACAGCTAGTAAGTGTCAAGTGTTTGGTCTGAGGCTGGATTTGCACTCAGGTCCTCCTGACTTCAGAGCTGGTGCTCTATCCACTGTGCCACCTAGCAGCCCCCCAGCTCCAGCTTTAAAATTTATGATTCTGTAATTTTTGAGTTTCTCTAAATAGATGACTATCCCTCTCTGACTTTAGTTTGAATATCTCTGAATGGAAATTGTCTGTGTTGTAAAGAGCTGTGTTTTTACCTTGAAGTTTTCTTGTCTGGGCACCTTTTTTTGGCCATGAACATTTAAAAAAAAGTTTGTACGATATTTACTACAAAATGTAAATAGCAGCAGTGTAGCTCTTGATATCTGCAGTTAACACAAATTGACAGGGTTTCTACAGGAGGAAAAGTCAATAGTGTGCCCCTAGTGTAGTTAGACTCACATGTATCTTTGGTTGACTGTGCATATATAAAGATGGTGGGCTTTTCCTAGATGAAAATGTGAGGATACAGGGCAAAATGTATTAATGATATTCTCTAGGCTGGCTGCTTTGATATGTAGTTCTAGCAAGAAAATAAGAGATTAGAATTCTTAGTTTCTGTTGTAAATAAAGTAATTAGAAGTAGTAGTGAAAGCTGTTGACTGTAGAGTTTGATTGGACCCAAGTTTGAACCTTCTTTTAAAACAGTATCAGAAGAGTTACTTTCTCTAATTTGGAAAACCTCTATTTAAATTTTCTCTCCTGTACCCCTATAGCTTCATTGTTGGGAATAACAGCTTAGGCTCTGGTTAATGCTGTTGTTTTCCCTATTATTCATCTTTAATTAATTATTTTATTCCCTGTTATTAAGCTCTTCAGTTAGGTGATGTGTAATAATTGTGGTTAGAACCTGGACTTAGTGGCATTGCAATCTCCTCGGATCTGGGGACGCTTAATCAGTTCAGACAGACCCAAAGGATTAAACAGACTTTGGTGGCTTGAACATGGGAACATGACCAGCATTTGGTTATTTTAGAGAACTAGGAAGAAAAGTCTGAAGGTTGGCCCAGAACTTAGAGGTGAAAGAATCCATGGGAGAAAGGATGAGTGAGATGTAGATTACAAACCAAGTCAGTGATTCTCTCCAGGAATGGGCAGGACAGGCAAACAGCAGAGGGTTGAGCTGGTTAAGACTGGAGTTGTGTTGTAGTAGAGCTAGTCATAGGGATATCAAGGTTTAGAGATGGGAAATTCAATCCCTGTGGTGCCCAATAGGGAAGTTAAGGAGCAGCCCAGTTTCTGGGGGACTGAGCTGGAAGGGAAAGGACAAAATCACAGGCTAATTAAAGGGGAACCTAATTACTTGAGCTTGAGGTAGGGCTTCAGTCAACTGTAAGATTAGCGCTGAAATTTTAAGATGCAGTTATAACAACGAGCTAGTTTCTAAGGTACAGCTGGACCCAAAGGTAACAGTTAACTGGGCTGTTTTGTTTAGAATAGGAGTTCATGTTCATGACTTAAAAATCCCTCACCCCCCCATAATTCTATTTCACTATGATTTTTTTTTTTTTTTTTAGTAATTCTGTGATTTTGTTTGGTTTTGGTTTTGGTTTTTAATGTATTTAAAAACTTTCTGAGGAAGGGTCCATAGTCTTTATCACACTGTCTTGGGGGGACTGAGACACACAAAAAAGGCTGAGAGCCCCTGGTTTAGAGGGATGCTGTAGCAGGCTGTGAAAAATGTCTTTGCAGAAATTTTCTTTTGTTGAAATTAAATGAAAATAGGAAAAATACGGGAGGAAAAGTTTCAAAATTTATTATCAAGCTCTTAATGATTGGGATTTGAAATGTAGCAAGGATACTTTCTTTGTGTTGTCTGTATGACAGTATGATCTTGGAGAAATTGAGGGACTGGTAGTATTACCATACTCTGATGCCAGTTTGAGTAAGTCACTTAGCATCTGTCTGTCTCTGTTGCCTCCATTCAGTGAGCTAGCTTCTTCCCTCCTTGCTACCTAGGGTCATTGGCTCCCTGTTGAGCTCTGTGCTTAAGGCAGGCATCAAAGAGAAACAGCCTTTAGGACGAATGAGAGTAGATGTCAGATTGCTTGGGAAAGTAAGAGCCAGAGGCAGATGTAAACCATACTGCTGTTTAGCAGGTAGAAAGTTTATGTGAAATGTTTGGCACCCATGATCTAAATGCTGATTTTTGTTTTTTCATGTGAGGTGATGAACAATATTCGAGATTGCTTTGTGACTGGAAAATGGGAAGCAGATAAAGATGCACAGAAACTTTTGGATGATGATGGTAAGTAAGCAGCCAAATGTTTAGCAAATACCTACTTCTCTTTGGGGCATTGACATCTAGAAAATGTTTTCACGCAGTTATCTCACTTGAAAAGTCAGTGGCTTTGAAAAACTGCTTCTCTATCATATTTTAAATCATTGACAGTCTGAAGTTTCTTGTCTATGCCTCTGCTGAGCTCTGAGCCCAGTCATGGGCTCATGTAGGTGAGCCCATAGTAAGTGCTTAATAGATGGTGACTTGCAGTTGTTGAAAAAGGCAGAGAATGCAGAACTCTGCCTGGCAAATGAAAGAGGAAAAATGGGGCATGTTTCTATATAGTGTCTCTTGAGAGAAAAGTGTCAGGTGACAGAGGCTCAATGTGAAATATGTGGAATTGTGGGTTTCACAATAGTCCTTCATTGGTTCTTTTTTTACAGAAGAGCTCTATGGTGACTTTGAAGACCTGGAGACTGGGGATGTGCACAAGGGAAAATCTGCTGAGCCAAAGGAGGAAGATGAGGAGGAGGAGAAGGTATGCTTTGATCACTTTTCAGATATGGCCCACTTCCTAGCACACAAACCTCTCCTGTAGAAAAACAATTTACTGTCTCTGTGGCCAGGGGAGAGGCAGGGTGCCATATTGGACCTTCCCCTATTTACTGAAAAAATGGGGGTTAAAGCGGGAATTTTCTGAACATTCTTTTTTTTTTCCAGTATTTTATTTTTTATTTTTCCCCAGTTACATGTAAAAACAATTTTCAGCATTGGTTTTTAAAATTTGAGCTCCAAATCTTCTCCCTCCTTCCCTCCCCACCTCCCACTCCTATTGAGAAGGCAAGCAATTCGATATAGGTTATACATGCATAGTGATGCAAAACATATCCATAATACTTATGTTGTGAAAAAAAACAGACAAAAAACTCAAGAAAAATAAAGTAAAAAAATATGCTTCAATTTGTGTTCAGACACCATTAGTTCTTTCTCTGGGAATGGATAGCATTTTTCATTGTAAGTCCTTCAGAGTTGTCTTGGATTGTTGTATTGCTGAGAAAAACTAAGTAGTTATTCACAGCTGATCATCTTACAATATCACTGTTACTTTGTACACAGTACATTTCACTTTGCATCCGCCTATGCAAGAATTCCAGGTTTTTCTGAGAGCATCTTATAGTACAATAGTATTCCATCATAATCACATACCACAGTTTGTTCAGCTGTTCCCCAATTGATGGGCATCCGTTCAACTTCCAATTCTTTGCCCCCAGAAATGAGCTGCTATAAATATTTTTGTGCATATAGGTCCTTTTCCTTTTTGGTTTTTTATCTCTTTTGGGATACATACCTAATAGTGGTATTGCTAGGTCAAAGGGTTTTATAGCCTTTTGGGCATAGTTCCAAATTTCTGTCCAGAATGGTTGAATCAGTTCACAACTCCACCAACAGTGCATTGTCTCATTTTTCCCACATCCTTGCCAACATTTGTCATTTACTTTTTCTGTCTTATTTTATTAGCCAATCGAATAGGTATGAGAATTGTTTTAATTTGCATTTTTCCAGTCAGTAGTGAGTTAGAGTATTTTTTCATATGGCTATAGATAGCTTTGATTACTTCATCTGAAAACTAACTGATCATACCTTTTGATCATTTATCAACTGAGGAATGGCTCTTATTTTTATAAATTGGACTTAGTTATCTTTATATTTGAGAAATGAGGCCTCAGAGAAACTTGCTTCAAAATTTTTAGTTACTATTGCTAACTGTATTTCCCTCCAACCTATCCCCCCTGTTCATTCTATTCTCTCTTCTTTCACCCTGTCTGTCCTCAAAAGTGTTTTGCTTCTGACTACCCCCAATCTGCCCTCCTTTCTATCACCCCACCCTTCTCTTAGCCCCTTCCCCTCCTTTCCTGTAGAGTAAGATAGATTTCTGTACCCAATTGAGTGTGTATGTTATTCTCTCTTTGAGCTAGTTCTGAAGAGAGTAAGGTTCACTCATTCCCTCTCACCTCTCCCCTCTTCCCTTCCAAAAGTTTTTTCATGCCTCTTTTTTTCTTTTTTTTAAAATTTATTTAAATATTGAATTTTAGTTTTCAGCATTCACTTCCACAAAATTTTGAGTTCTAAATTTTCTCCCCATCTTGCCCCTCTTCTCATCCCAAGATGGTGTGCATTCTGAATACCCCTTCCCCTAATCTGCCCTTCCTTCTTAAACCACCCACCCCCACCTCCAGCTTTCTCCTATCTCCTTCTCCTTCTATTTTCCTTGTCAGGATAGATATGTATGCCCCATTGCCTGTATATTTTATTTCCTAGTTGCGTGTAAAAACAGTTTTTAACATTTGTTTTTAAAATTTTGGATTCCAAATTTTCTCCCTTCCTTCTTCCCTACCCACCCTCATTGAGAAAGCAAGCAACTTGATACAGGTTGTACATGGGTAGTCATGTAAAACACTTCCATAGTAGTCGTATTGTGAAAAACTATTTCCCTTCATCCTATCCTGCCCCCCATTTTTTCTATTCTCTCTTTTGACCCTGTATCTCCTGAGAAGTGTTTGCTTCTGATTACCACCTCCCTGAATTTGCCCTCCCCTCTGTCATATTCCAAGCCCTCCGGTCCCTTATTGTAGAAGTAGCTAAATCTTGTGTTATACTGATTGTGTTTCCACAGTACTTGAATTGTTTCTTTCTGGCTGCCTGCAGTAGTTTCTCCTTGACCTGGGAACTCTGGAATTTGGCTACAATATTCCTAGGAGTTTTCCTTTGAGGATCTCTTTCAGGAGGTGATTGGTGGATTCTTTCCATTTCTATTTTGCTTCCTGGTTCTAGAATATCAGAGCAGTTTTCCTTGATAATTTCTTGAAAGATGATGTCTAGGCTCTTTTTTTGATCGTGGCTTTCAGATAGTCTAGTAATTTTTAAATTCTTTCTCCTGTATCTGTTTTCCAGGTCATTGTTTTTCCAGTGAAATATTTCACATTGTTTTCTATTTTTTATTCTTTTGGTTTTGTTTTACAATGTCTTGATTTCTCATAAAGTCACTAGCTTCCATTTGTTCCATTCTAATTTTTAAGGAAGTATTTTCTTCGGTAAGCTTTTGCACTTCCTTTTCCATTTGGCCAGTTCTGCTTTTTAAGGCATTCTCCTCATTGACTTTTTGGACCTCTTTTGCCATTTGAGTTAGGCTATTTTTTAAGGAGTTATTTTCTTCAGTATTTTTTTGGGTCTCCTTTAGCAAGCTGTTGGCTTGTTTTTCATGATTTTCTTGCATCCCTCTCATTTCTCTTCCCAGTTTTTCCTCTACGTCTCTTACTTGCTTCTCAAAATCCTTTTTGAACTCTTCCATGACCTGGGACCGAATCATATTTTTCTTGGAGGCTTTGGATGTAGGAGCTTTGACTTTGTTGTCTTCTTCTGGTTGTATGTTTTGATCTTCTTTGTCACCAAAGAAAGGTTCTGTGGTCTGACTTGTTGCGAAGTTTGCTCATGTTCCCAGGTAATTACTTGAGTTTTAAACTCTTTGTTAAGGTAGGGGTGTACTTCCAGTGTGGAGAATGTATTGTCCCAAGCTTTGGGAGTTTTAAGCAGCTGTTTGCAGAGAAACTTCTAGGGACTTGTAAATTTTCAGTTCTTCCAAGGTGGTATGATGCGGGAGCAAGGTGTTTACTGCTTTTCTGGCCTGTCCCCTAGTCTTTGAGTGACCACAAGCACTCTTTTCTGCCTTGGAACTGTGAGGAGGATTCCCTCTCCACTGCCACTACAAGCTCCGCCATGCCAGTGCTCCTCCTCACCCTGGAGAGATGCTTCCCAGAACTGTGACCCAGATCCAAGCACAGGCAAAGCAAGAGATTCCTGCCTCAGCACCAGCAAAGAGATCCCTGAAATCCCCTTCTGATCAACCACTCTATTCCCCTTCCCTCTGGAGAGCTCCAAAAGCAGCTGCCCTCCTGGGGCAGCACTGGGACTGTGGGGCTGGGACTGAATTTGTCTCTCACTGTGCTTGCAGAAATGTCTTTGTTGTTTGTGGGTTGAGAAGTCTAGAAACTGCCACAGCTGCCTGTGATTCAGTCCCCTGAGGCCTGCTCCAGGTTCGCTGAGCCCTGGTCTTTGCCTGCTCCACTATGCTGAACTGTGTTCCTCTCTCAGTCTGGCGGAATAGACCTTTCCAGGCAACCATCCAGGTTATCTTGGGCTGGAAATTTGTTTCACTCTGTTTTTTTGTGGGTTCTGCTGCTCTATAATTTGTTTAGAGCCATTTTTTGCAAGTATTTGGAGGGGTTTGGGGGAGAGCTCAAGCAAGTCACAGCTTTTACTCTGCCATCTTGGCTGTGTCTCTCCTGAACATTCTTGTTGGTTGCTATTACCCTCCATCACTAGGAATTTTCGAATTTTTTTTCCTTCCTTTGAAGGGGATCATACAAAATTACACAGGAAGCAGCCACAAAGTTGATTGTCCTTTTGTCTTATCATTGCTCCTTTCTTTTAGTAACTGATTAATACCTTAGACTGGATGAGGCGGTCAGTAGAATGTCTTGAGACTATCCTTAACCCCTCTTCATTTAGCATTTTTATAGCAATTTGAAGGAGAAGCACAGATGCTACGTTTAACAAATTCATTATGGATGTTAATATATTGGCAGACAGAAAGGGCATAAAAAATCTTGATCGCCTGAAATTATGAATCACATTTAATAAAATGAAATTTAATAAGATCAAGGCCTTTATTTTCTCATCTATAAAAATGGAGGTATTGGATTAGTTGATTTTGAAGGTCTTTTCTAGGTTTGACAGTCCAGGATTCTAAGTGTAAAGTCCTATACTTAAGAAAATCAGATACACAACTTTAGACTGTGGGATCTGTAGCTAGACCTCAGTATTTTTTTAGTTGACTGCAAGCTTAAAATGTCAGTGTGTTGTGTCTGCCAGAAAGCTATTGTTGCTTTAGCCTCAGCTTTTGTAATTTCTGAGTGAAGTCTGTGACTGCCTGCCCTCTCTGTTCTGTGGAAGTCAAACATGCTAGGTCTGGAGTTTTAGGTTTAGTTTTACCTTCCACACTTGGAGAAGACGTTGCCAAGTTGAAGTATACCCAGAGAAGGCAACCAGGAGGATTAAGGACCTGGGAGCCATGTCACGTGAGGAGGACTAATTAAGGTAATCAGGAATAGCTTAGAAAAGACTGAAGATTGATGTAATAATTGTTTTCAGTTATTTGATGAGTTGTTATGTGGGTAGATGTTACAGGGAAGCACATTTTGTCTGAGTTTAAGGGAGTGCTTTGTAACAATCAGAACTTCTCAAAAATGGAATGTGCTGCCAGTGCTGGGAGGAAGTGTTGAGGCAGAGGGTGATTGAGCACTCGTTTGGAGAGTTGCTGCTTGCTTCTGAACCATGGCTCTTTGGACTCCTTGTTTCCAGGGAACTTCTCAGGAGGGGGGAAATAACCAATCTCAGGTTAGATGTAAATTTCTTCAAAAAAAGAAATCCTCACAAGCAGGTAAGTGAAACTGTGTGAAGGAAGAATCGGGGCTTCTGCCTGTGTGTGTCTAGCTGGCTATATGCAGGTGTTTTCCAGTCTTTCTGGAGTGTTGGCAGCCATTTTCCGTCTGAGTTTTGTTCATTGTCAGAGTTGAATTCACTTAATGCAGATTTTGTAAATTGCATTTAATCTTCCTTTTTGCCTTGTTCTTCTTTCTACCACTTGATACAGGTTTTCCTCTATTTCTTTGACATTTTCATTGTTTCCTATAGTAGACTGATATTCCATTGTAGTCACATACCACTGGTTACTTAGCCATTCCCTAGTAGTAAAGACATGAAGCGTCCTTTATTTTGATTTATTTATTTTGCTGTCAGATATTCCTGCTGCAAATACTTCTTTACAGATAGATCTTTTCTTGTTATTGGTATCTTCCTTGGGGAGGTTTAAACCCAAAAGTAGGATTGTTTTGAGCAAGCAGTTTTATAACTAGCATGATTCCCAATTAGTTTTCCAGTGTGATTGCACCAGTAGCAAATACATACATACTTTTTTCTGTACCCCTGTCAGCTATGAACTTGTCTGTTTTATCATCTTTGCTCATTAGTGTGGGGCAACCTATTGGTTTAATTTGCATTTCTCTAGTTACTAGTGATTTTAAGTCCTTTTTAAAAACAGCCGTTGATACTTGAAGTTTCTTTTGAGAGCTGTTTATTCACATCCTTTGACCATTTCATCTTTTGGTGAATAAATTTTAATCTTTGAAATTTGTATTAATTTTCTTTAGATTTTAGAAAGCAGACTTTGATTATGAGAGCTGTTTTGTGCCAAGATTTATTTCTTATTTCAAGAAAGCCGCTTATGTGAGAAATTCTCAAGGTTTTAACTTAAAACCTTTAACATTGTAAAATTGAAATTCTGGGGAGAATCAGGGCAGGGGGTTGTGATGGAAAAGGAGAAGGAAAGAGGCATTTGGTGTGAATCCCAGGAAGCAGAGGTTGTTGAGGGTAGATGGGGGGCAGTGCTGAGGGGTTTGCAAATACTGAGCTTAAGAAAAAAGGTAGAAAGAGGCAGCACCGACCAATTATGCCTTCAGGTAAGTAGTGGTTATCTCATGTTCTTGAAAAATAGTGGGTCAAAAGCTGTCCTGTTCCATGTGCCAGGAAACTTCAGTGCAATGAGAGACACAGATGTCCTATTTATTAGTTTTTGGAGAGTTCAGAAGGGCACAGGTTTAAGTTGAAGCATTTTCACTTCTGGATTTTTTTCCCTTACGCAGGTAAGGTTGTATGGTTGTAAAATCATATAATCTGATTTAAGATGAAAACAGTCTGAAACACTTTTTTATTTGGAGTTGAGGGTTTTGGTTTTTTTTTTTTTTCCTTTTTGCCAGGAAGTAGAGGAGGACGAAGTGCCTAAGGTAGAAGAAGATGCGAAGAAAAAGCGTCTGGAGAAAAAGCGGAAATTGAAAGAATTATTTGATAACGAGTATGATGAGGGAGAAACCACGTATTTTGATGATCTGAAAGGTGAAATGCAGAAACAGGCTCAGGTAACCTGTCAGAATGTGTCAGCCCCGTTTATGGATTATAAAGTTTGCGGTTATTGGAACCAAACTCTTTGTTCCCCCTTTTTCCCCTTTTCAATCCACCTTGCCCTTTTATCTCTTTTCCTATGTCTCTGCTTTGTGAAGAGGTAAATAGGACTCTGTACAATAGGACTTGAAGTGATCAATTAGGGTGGGCAGGTGATAGAGCAGTGTAGTCTGGAAGCAGGAGGCCCTGAATTCAAATTTGGCCCCAAACACTTAGTAGCTGTGTAACCCTGGGCAAGTCACTTCACCTCTATCTGCCACAGTTGCCTCATCTGTAAAATGAGGATAATAACAGCACCTACCTCTCAGGGTTGTTATGAGGCTCTAATAAGATAATGTTTGTAAAGTACTCAGTGCAGTGCCTGGCACATGGTAAGCACTAAGTAAATGTTATTTATCTTCATCATCATTATTAAACAAACAAAAAAAAAACACACTATAAGTCATTGGGAGGCTTTAGGATCCAACCCTCCTGTTAGCACACCATTTGCAGCAAGTTTTTGGCTCACTCTGGCATTGAGATTCCTTACACGTAACAGAGTTACAACCAACTGATCTCTAAGCACTCATCCGGCTCTGACCTTCTGTGATTAGAAGAAGTAATGGAAGACAAGCTTTCCAGAGAGGAAGGAACAGAAGTGGAGGAAGTGAAATGTGGAAGGGGACGTCAGGGGTAACGATTGCCGTCTGCCCCCGAAGTCCGACGAAGGGGCTAAAGTGGATGGCGGATGGCGATAAGTTGGGATGGAGCCATATACATACAGACAGCTCGGGGCAAGGCCTGGAAACATCTGTAGCTTGAAGGGGGCTTAGTCAGGGCCTGCCATTGAGAAGTGTTGGAAGCTTTGGGGCCAGAAGTTAGTCTAAGATCTAGCTCTGAACATTGTTTAATTCACCAAATTCATTAAACATTTAGTGAGTATCTTGTCTAGAATCTGGTGCTTGGTACTGGGGGAAATGCATGTCAAGTCAAGTAGTCACTCAGCAAGCATTTATTAATTGCCGAGGTAAAAGTACAGAGAATGAAATAGTCCCTACCCTCAGTTGGGATAAGATATCCTGTCTTCATGGAGGGGAAGTGGAGTGAGCTTTCTTTGGTGGCCTACATCTTCTCAGTGAAGTCAGTGCAGCAGTATTAAATATCTTGTCCTGTGTATGGGAAGATTGTGAGTTTATTTATGTAAATGCAGTCAGGGAGAGGCTCATTCTAACCTCTGCCTTGATCCAGGCTCACGGAAGTCTTGTTTGAGCCATGATGGTGGTCCCCAGGCTGTATCAATTAGCCTTTGACATCCGTGACAACCACCATAGAATCCTGGGCTAAAGTGTTCTTGTAACAGAACATTTGTAGTGTGAATAACTGCTTTCCACTAAGTGGCAAACAAGATAAGCAAAACCAAATACAACAGTTTAACTTGAAACCATTTATTAAAGCCTATGTCGTAAAAGGTGTACAAGGGTGCAGAAACAAAAGTGGGAAAGCTTCAATTCTATGTCAAGAGAAAATCAGTAAATAGGAGCTAATTTGAGGAGGAATCGAGGTGGCCCCTTAGCAGAGGGAAGGAGGAAGAGCGTGGCAGGCAGCCTGCATAAAGGCATAGGAGCAAGCTTCATCAAAGAGTGGGTGGGTGGGTAGGTTAGTAAGCCAAATTTCAAGAGCTTCAAGAGGGAAGAGGCAATTCAGTACAGAGAGTTATTTCTAGGAATTTGGCAGTCATAGGGAAGAGATCCATAGGGTGGTAGTTTTAGGGCTTAATAGCATCCAGTGAAGGTTTTTAAAGATAGGATGGATTTCAGCATGTCCATCATCAGGGGATGGGGATAAGTGGGTTGAAAATGTGAGAGGCCATAGTTGATGGGGGTGCTGCAGGCTGGAAATGGGGTAGGAAGAAAGGGGTAGGGTCGAGAATATCTGCAAGGAGGACCAAGAGACTAGAGTAAAAGACAAGAACAAGAGATGACGTGGTGGGGATTGAGGCATGGAATGGAGGAGAAAAGGCTAGCATAGATTTTCTCAGTAAGGTAGGAGGGGTCATTTTTACTTAGGAAGAAGAGGGGCACTTGAGGAGAGAAGAGGTTGGGAAGAGGTGTGGAGCACAGTAGAGAATCAGGGAAACAAAACTTTTTGTGCAGTGAGGCAGGAACCAGCTAATCTTGGAAAGAATTGCTTGAACACATCTATTCTGTGAGTACTTGGCTTGGCAGTCGTGAAATGCCCGGTAGAGTCACAGAGGGGAAAGAAAGTGCTTCAGAAAGAGTGGGAGCTTTTAGGTAGTTAATGAGACATACTCGAACTATGTTAAAATTTTATACTAAAAAGTGAGAAGAAACGTAGATAGGCCCTTTTTAGTCTTCCGGATTAGCTGGTCCTTGAAGACCCAAAGACAACACCCAGATTGGGCTTTGAGGAAAGACATCTACATCACTATGAGAATACAGTTCTTTTTGGCATTAGGAATAGCACTTGAAGAATTGTCCATGGTTCTTGAATTTCAAAATTACTGATATATATTTCACATTTTAAAAATAAAGATAACAGTGTTATGTTCTTTGTCTCACATGTAGCTTAACCGAGCAGAATTTGAGGATCAGGATGATGAGGCCAGAGTTCAGTATGAAGGCTTCCGACCTGGGATGTACGTCCGGATTGAGATAGAAAATGTCCCTTGTGAATTTGTGCTTAACTTTGACCCCCACTACCCAATTGTTCTGGGTGGCTTGGGTAACAGTGAAGGCAACGTGGGCTACGTACAGGTGGGCATTCTTAGTTCCATGTGTTTTGTCAGTTAAGGCTGCTTGCAATCTGGCTCCAACCTGCCTTTTCTCCCTTATTTCACATCAGTCCCTTTCATGTGTTCTATATTCTAGCTGCATTGGACTTGAGTCTTGTCTTGAAGTCTCTGTGCATTCCTGTGGGCCCTCTCTAGTGCCTGGAATCTACTTCTTCCTCAGTTTCATCCATCAAAATCCTTTTTTGTGGCCCTGTTCAGGTTTTGCTACCTCTTCCCAGAAACTACCTCAAATTCTCTCATTTGAAAGTGATCTTACTTGCTTTAAATTTTCTTTTTAAAAATCCTTTATTCTCAGAAATTATTCACTAATTTATTTTTATGAGCTTTTATATCTTTTCTTCCTGCTGCCCTCTCTACTCCCCTACCTCTTCCCCCCCCCCCGTTTGAACAGTTAAAGAAAACCCTCAAAACCAAACATTTTGTCTAGCAAAACAAATCCCCACATCAGCCATGTCCAAAAATCCATGTCCCATTCTGGATTTTAATTCCCAGCACTTCTAGCCAGCGGTGCGTGTTGTCATCCATCTTCTTGTGGCTTATGATTGTATTAATCTGAGTTCTAAAGCCTTTAAAATCTGTTTTTCTCTAGAACTTTGTCATTGTGTGCATTGTTCTCCAAGTTCTGCTCACTTCACTCTGCATCAGATCCTAGAGGTCTTCCTAGTTTCCTCTGAAACCATCCATTTTGTCATTTCTTATGGCACAATAATATTCTAGGACAGTCTAGACTAATTTGTTCAGCTATTTATTTCTCAGTGGGTGAGCACCCCTTCCTAGTTTCTGGCTACTGTGAGAAAAGCTGCAATAAATATGTTTGTACATATGAGCTCTTTTCCTCTTTCTTTGATCTCTGGAGTGTAGGCCTAATGGTGGTATAGATGAATCAGAATGTATACACATCTTGATGACTTTTTGTTCATAGTTCCAAATTGCTTTCCAGAATGGCTGGGCAAATTCATGGCTCCTCCATCAGTGCACTGGTGTGCCTGTTTTTCCTTCTTTTCTTATATTTGCCAGTGTGATAGATATGTAATAGAACCTCAGAGTTAACTTTAGTTTGTATTTCTCTAATTATTAGTGATTTGAGGCATTTTTTCATGTAGTTATTGATATCTTAGGTTTCTTCTTTTGATAACTTCTTCATATGCACTGACGATTTATCTTTGGGGGAAAGGCCTCTTTGTCCCTATCATTTTGTACCTAATATTATACCTATTTTATGTTTATGCTGAACGATTCCCCTTTCACAGATACGAAACTCCTTGAGGGCAGGGACTTCATTTTTTATCTCTGTATTCTTAGTATCAGGCATAATGCTGTGCATAGAGTAGATGCATCTTTAAAGTTGAAGTAAATTGAATGAAGCTTTAATACATGTAAATTCAGGACTGAATGGGCTTTTAATTTTCTAATGATCCCAATGAATAATTTTTTTCCCTTTAATTTAGATGCGTCTGAAGAAGCACCGTTGGTATAAGAAAATTCTTAAGTCTCGGGATCCTTTAATTTTCTCTCTTGGATGGAGGAGGTTTCAGACTATCCCGTTATATCACATTGAAGACCATAATGGGCGACAGAGGCTTCTTAAATACACCCCACAACATATGCATTGTGGAGCAACCTTTTGGGGTAAAATGGTTAGAGTGATTAATCCTTAGTTAATTCAAACCTTTCAGGTATTAATGTTAATTTTTCTTCCCTTTATACAATTTCATGACATGCAACCCTCCATAAGTAATCCTGATTGAAAATTTTATAGGATATGGAAAATATCTAAATTTTTAAAATGACTATAGATTGAGAGGAAAAAATTTGAAGACCCTTTGTTGCGAGCTTAGGGAGGAAGATTTTACCATCTGAGAGTATGTAGAAGCACTTCTTTCCCTGAGTATGTGGCTTGCCTGTCAAGGCCTCAGAGAGACAGTGTATGATGAGCTGGTATTGGGGACCTTAGTTGTGCCTCTTGATTGCTGGAGGCATCATGAAATAATTCCGAAAGTCCCCCATATCTTCTCCCTTCCCCTTTTTGGTTCATGGTCTTTCTTTTCTTTTTTTCATTTACTTTTAGGTCCTATCACCCCACAGGGAACTGGGTTTTTGGCGATTCAGTCTGTCAGTGGCACAATGGTAAACTCTAAGTCTTACTTGTGTTTGGGAAGCATCTTTAACATGTGGGGTTAATTATGGATTTGGAAAAAAGCTTCTGCAGTGAGGTTTTTTACTACATGTGATTTATCATACTATCTTCTTTTACTTCCATTTGCAGGAGAGGGAGGATGTAATAAAACTGCATTTCTCTGAAAAAGCAAATAAAGTATACTTTTCATCAGAAATTCTTTTTATTTCTTCTGAACAACTCATTATTAAGTTCTTTCTTAACCATTTTTGTGTCCCCTTTGACACTCTGGTGAACCTTTTTTAGAATAATGCTTTTAAATGCATTACAAACTATATTAAAATACAGTAATCAGAATAATTTTTAGAAAGCCATGGGCCCCCTGAAATTTCTCTATTGATGGACCTTGGTGGACCCTAGTTTAAAGACCCTGCTTTAGAAGGAGCCCTAAACTTCTTTATTGGCTTAATTTTAGTTCACTGGAGCCTGAGTATCTAATCTTTCCTAGTGATGGTAAATGAAACACAATTCTCTAATAAAATGTCAGACCACAAATACTCATTTTTGTTGTTGTCTTTTTTAGACTGATTTCCGGATAGCTGCCACAGGAGTTGTCCTTGACTTGGACAAATCTATAACAATTGTGAAGAAATTAAAGCTAACAGGTTTTCCCTTTAAAATCTTCAAGAACACCTCATTTATTAAGGTTTGTATGTTCAAGCTAAAACAAAAATGAAAAGAACATGCTAAACAGTTCAGTACTTAATGTGAACTGGAAAAGTGATCCTATTTAAATTTAAATTTTACAAAGCATTTTAAATTTCTTTGTGCCTGCAAGCATTGTTAGAAGTCTTAAAGGAGTGAATGGAGTGGAAAGAAATAGATTCACAAAAGTTTGTGTTCTAATCTTGGCCTACTTGATGACTTTCTCACTTTGGACAAGTTCATAGGAACAAAAATTGAGAACTGAGAGGAACCTTAGGGGATCAGTTCTGAGGCCCAGGGAGGTTTATCTTTAGGTAAGTAGCCTAACTTTAGGAAGTAGAAAAATACAGTATATGAATCCAGGGCCTCTGATTCTGACTTCATTCCTCTTCCTCCTCTACCACACTCATTACTTACAGTTACTTAGCCTGCCTGCGCCCCAGATTCTTCATTTGTAAAATTCGTATAATAATATCTGTGTTGCTTGTGGGAAATATTGTGAAAAATCTGATAAATCCATAGGGGCTCTGCACATAACCAAAAAATTGGGTGTTGGTAGTACTTTGCATGTACATCATGACTTAAAAATACAGCTAAAGTGAGATGATTGTACACGTTGGAGCCATAAACTACAGGCTGAAAGTCATCAGCTAATTGGATGTAGAAGTACAACAGAATCCTCTTGTTTTTACTCAGTGGCAAATTTTCGTTTTCAATATAAACTTTTTTTGAACTCTGGATTGAGAAGTAGTAAAGAATAAGCCTTATGCAATAAATGCCTCTGTTTATTCTCATCTATTAAGTAGATCTTTTTCCTCTCCAGGGTTATCATTTTATAGGACTTTTAAACTTTTTGATAAGGACCTGTCTTCAGAGGTCTATGCTGTAATGAAGCACAGTAGAATCCCAAGTAGATTAATGAGCACACACACTATCCTGGTTGCCTGCCACTTACCCTACATATTTCTTTTTTCTTTTGTCAGTTTTATGTTGACTATAGATTTTGGTTATATGTGTTTTATTCATGTTAAAAAAAAAAACTTTCTCAATCATTGATTTAAAAGTCTTGGCTAAAGTAATAGAGGGCATAATTAAATCACCCGCAGGGAATGTTCAACTCTGCCCTGGAAGTGGCCAAGTTTGAAGGTGCTGCAATCCGGACCGTCAGTGGGATAAGGGGGCAGATTAAGAAGGCTCTTCGAGCCCCAGAAGGTGCCTTCAGAGCTACCTTTGAGGACAAGTTGTTGATGAGTGGTAAGTAATCCTGTATCCTGATCTGAATTGGATAATTTACTTTTTACCAATATTTGCTAATTCACGGTAGTTGAGGCCATTATTCAGAAGAGATTAAGAGGGCCGCTGTAGTGTGAATATCTCATGTTGTATATTTGCAGTTGATAGGTACAGACTGTATGGATTCTCTTTGGTTCAAATTATCATGTCAGTCTTTTAAAATAAAATTTAATAGGGGTTTGATGAGCAGGAATGTTTGATTTATTTTAGTGACACCTCCTGTCTTCTCACAAATTAATTATTAATTAAAATCACAGAGAGTTATGTAAATTGTTAGTGCTTTTGCTTCTAGAATATACTGATAGATAGAGGACACATTAATTATTAGATGGTAATGGGAAGAGACTGTGTCTCACCTCCTTTGTATTCCCCAAAACTTCTGGCATTGTGCCTTGGACCTAGTGAGCTCTGAATAAATATTTTTTGAGAGAATGGATGAATTTGAGTTTCTTTCATAGATTTAAATAAATATTTTCTCTTCTAGATATTGTCTTCATGCGAACCTGGTATCCTGTTTCCATCCCGACCTTCTATAATCCAGTAACATCTTTGTTGAAACCAGTGGGTGAAAAAGATAGTTGGACAGGAATGAGAACAACAGGCCAACTTCGCCTTGCAAATGGTATCCGTCTGAAGCAAAGCAAGGATTCTCTGTATAAGGTAATTCATTTCACTCAGAGAATAAAGGTACCAATGTGATAATAAATCATCAAGCAGTATGTAATCATTTATTCTCTTACTTCTTTTACTCAAATTTTTCAAAGCATTTACATGCCAATATGGTATAAATATTACTATAAACTCTTCCTTAGGGATCCTGATAAATGTTTATTTAAGTCACTTGCTAATAATAATAGAGTATAATCAAACAAATGTCTGCTTCACAAGATTGTGTCTTTGTACCGTCCATGTTGCCTAGTATAGTGTGTGCACATAAGAGATGCTCCATAAATATGGTACACAGATTGCTCTTCACCTGTATCTGAAGGTGAAATTTAATGCTTCCCTCAGTAAGGGAAATCCTTTAAGGAGGCTTAAGTGCCAGAGTTTGAAAAAATACATATTAAACATAATTTGAAAATATTGTACTATGTGGCTTTATTTTTTTCAGCCAATAGTGAGGCAGAAGAAGCATTTTAATTCACTTCACATCCCCAAAGCCCTACAGAAGGCCTTGCCTTTTAAGAGCAAGCCTAAGAACCAGGAGAAGGCTGCCAAGGTGCCAAGGGATCGGGTGAGGCCAGCCGTCATCAGAGAGCCTCATGAAAAAAAGGTAGGATGTTGTTATGGCATACGGTGCATTGTATTCTGATGTGATTTCATGAGACATTACTTATCTTTCCAATGCATCCCCATTTGTGTCTGGGGAAAATCTAGCTTTCTCACAATTGGGTGAGGAAGATCATCTCTTGCCTCAGAGCAGAGGAAGCTTCCTTAATCTCTTCTAGTCATGTCTGTTATTTGATTCATCAAAGGAAAGAAGGGAGTTTCCAAGATTAAAGCAGACTCCATCGCATTTGGGGGTAAAAAGGCAAAAGTATTTCTGTATTTGTAACATTCATGCAAAAAGGGTTCATTCATGCAAATATGTAGTATTTCTAGCATTTATGAGTATGAGCAGACTGAACTGTTACATGGTTAGGTGATGAAATTAAGACATTGGATAGAAACCACAGAGATCATTTTTGTTTTGTTTTTTCAACCTTCTGTGACTTAGTTTCCTTAAAGGCAAGAGTTTTGTCTCTTGCTTTAGTTTTATTTCGGGACTAGTTCTAATGGTGCTAACTTTTAGTGGTCCAAAGAGTCAGAAGTATTTAGAGAAGCACATACAAGTCATAAGAGTCATCAGTGTTGTCAGAAAGAGCTGCAGAATGCAAAGGAAGTTATAGGAGGTTGTACTTTACCATCACTTTGTACTTGGTAAAGGTTGACAATTCAGTTTACTCCTATCTGAACTCTAACTCTGATACACTCAGGTTTGATGTCTTGGCTTCTCTGAAACTAAGAGATTACAAAATGTTCTGTGTGTAAAACACTGTGTTCTGATGACTTGGGTCTCTCTCCAAATCAGATCTTCTCCCTGCTCGCCGCTCTGGGCACAGTGCACAGCTACAAGATGAAGAAGGCCAAGGACAAGCATCGCCAGCAGCATAAAGAGCACCTCAAAATGAAGCAGGAGGAGGAGGAGGAAAAACGCAAACGGCAGAAAGAGGCCAGGAAAAAACTCTTCCGAATTAGGGGCCAGAAGGAGCAAAAGAATGTGAGGTCAAGCCTGAAGGGGGCCGGCGCGCCGGAGCAGGCAGCCTTCTGAAGGCTCTGGGCAGGGGACCACTTTTAAAGTACTGGTAGGCTTGAAGATAGCAAGCCAAAGAAAGGACTGGCTTCCAAGCCAGACCTCTTGCTGGAACTGCCCACAGACCACGTCTTGGAGCAGAGGTGCTGATAGTGTGGTGTGCACTTGGAGCATTTGGAACACGTACAGATAGAAATTGAGATAATTTATGCTTTTGTGAATTGTTTCCTACAATACTTGAGGTATCGCAGTGTAGTTGGGCTCACAGGGCCCACTACATAAAATCATTAAAAGTATTTTCTTGTGAACTGTGATGTAGTGTTTTCCTTGTGGGCAAATGCCTCAGAAATTTGATTTTGAATAATTGTCTGCTGACCTTATTTTCATCGTATGTCCGCTACAGGGGAAACATCAGCAGCCTTTTTTTTTTCTTTCAATCCTTTTATTCTGTGAGCCCTTTGGATAGTTTCACTTAGTTCTGCCATGTGACGTTCTTTACATGAAGACTTTAATGAGACTTTTCCCTGAGTGTTTTTTAGCATTCGTGATATGCTAGTGTTGGAGTCTGGTTGTTCAGGTGGGTGGTATCCTCTGGGGAGGCCTGTCTTTCAGAACCAAGAATCTGAGGGGTGTTGTAGGTGAAGCCACAGAAGGTGAAAGCCTTTCATTTTAGTACATTTCTTTTGGAATGACTAGCAACAGCTTATTGTTAAATTCATAGGATGTCCTGACTGGCACACCCCAAGAGGGGGAAAGAGTTTTGTCTTCTCCTAAGCTTATGATAAAACAGGGTGACCTCGGGAGGTAGGCAGAGCGTGGGGAGCCAGCAGAGGCATTCTTGTCTTCTCTCCTCTGCCCAGTTTGCTTGGATAAGGCTGTGTGTGCCCTCTTCCTTTTTGTTTCCCATCATTTCATCTACATGGATATCTTCATTTTACGTGAAATGAGCAAGGAGAATGGTGCTGAATGAATGCTGTGCTTACAGCTCCTTTGATGTGGTTTGGGGGTCTGTAAATTACACTGCTCTAGACATGTATGTTGGAGGTGAACTGCAAAGCCTTGCCTGTCTGCTTTCGAATCAATTTGATGTTTACTTTTAAATAGGTCAGACTCAGTGTTATTGGTGAGACTCCTTAGATTTTATTTCTGACACAATATTTATTTATTTAGGCAATTTGGGGTTAAGTGACTTGCTCCGGGTCACACAGCTAGTAAGTGTCAAGTGTTTGCTCTAAGGCCGGATTTGAACTCAGGTCCTCCTGACTTCAGGGTCGTGCTCTATCCATTGCACCACGTAGCTGCCGCCTCTGACACAATATTTAAACCAAAATTGGGGGATCCAGGTGGTTTGCAATGGAACAGTTATCCAACTTTCCAGATTCTTGATGAAATTGAGAGGTGTAATAAATGTCTGCAACAAATAGAGGCTGACAGGACCCTTTCTTTAAAATAGGGGGGACCCGGAGACAGAAATAGCAATTGCACCTACTAAGCACCAAAGGAAGACTTAGCAATTGCTGATGTTCATCTTTATCTGGCTTACCTTCAGCTGGTGTGTTCAGGAGTATCTGGGGTCTGCATATCCTTGAGGGGTAACTGAGTCCCCTTTGTTTCCCACTGAATATTAAACAGTGTACCGTCCTGGAAGAACTCCTCTGTACTCTGGTATGTCTCAAGTTAAGACAGAAGGGATTGCGTGCATGTCAGACTGGCAGATGCCCTCGTAGCCTTAAATTATAAGTAGTTAAGGGTCCCATGCATGTGAGCTTAAATCCAGAAATGGACTGTTTCAGGCCTATTCCTGAGTAGCCAAATTAATCCTCTAGTGCAGGAGTTCTTAACTTTTTTTGTTTTATGAACCCCTTCCTTTAGCAGTCTGGTGAAACTTAGGGTCTTCTTCACAGAAAAATGTTTTTAAATGCATAAAATAAAAAAGACACAGGATTACAAAAGGAAACCAATTCTATTGAAATATAGTTATCAAAATGTTCACATGAATCCAAATTCACAGACCTCTTCATAAGGATCCCTGCTGTAATGATTGAGTCCTTCTTAATTAAGATCCAAGCAATGATAAAGGGGACTAGAGTTTCTTCAGCTATAAAAAAAAAACAAAACCCAAATGATTTGAAAAGTAGGCAGCCATTTTACAAGTGAAAATAGAAACATCTCACTAAATTCAGATTTTTCCTTTTCCGCATCTGGTACATGAAAAGAAGCTGCTCATAGTCAACATTCAGTAAATATTTATTGAGTTGAACGAAAGGCACTGCGCTAAGTGCTTGGAGATTGTACAAAGAGGTCATTGGTAAGTGTATTTCTCTTCAAAGGCATCATCAGTATCAGGCTGGATGCTAAAATGGGAATTCTCTAGAACAATTCATGGGGATGGGGGTGGGTGGAGGAAGACATTGTTTGGGAAGTAAAGAGCTGAGTAAGAAGTTACTGTCTGAGAATTGAGTTTGGATTTGTGGTCAATGCTTAGAATATCAGAATGAGAAACCTTTGGCCAGGGATGCAGTGCTCCTAACAAAGGCGTGTAAAAATGTTCTTTCCTGTTGTCTGGAAATTCTGATAAAAAACGGAACAGGAGGAAAAAAGCTGCTAATGTATGATCTACCAGGTAAGATACATGAAGAATAACAACAAAGGAAAAACTACAGCTGAAACAAAATTCATGTGACAAAATCCAAAAAAGAAACGAGTAGTAAAACCCATGACCTCCAAGTAAAAGTAACAAGCCAGATCCTAATGATGGCAACAGTGGGTCATGTGATTTCTCCCCTTCCCCCAAGGATAAAAGAGATCTGAGGAATGAGGAATTAGTGAATAGAAAGTGATAATAAGAGGCTTTCCTGGAAAGCTTGAAGAGTCCAGGGGATAAGTAAAGGGGCTAGCACTGACAAGAAAGGCCACCCCTTCCCCAGAGACTGGAGCAAAGGAGGAGCCAATGGGAAGAACGTAGTGGGATTTTTAAGCTGTAGGGCACAATAAGCTTAGGGTGAATGTCCTCACTGGATTGCAAGGGTGGAGTAGGATTAATGGCAGTTCACAATGAAACACTTAAAAAAATGAAGTAGGAGTAAAGTCTGCTGAGGGGGCAGGGGAGCTGTAGTAAGTTTTAAGAGGAAAGTCAATAAATAATGAACACCTACTATGTACCAGGCACTGTGCTAAGGCTGGGGTATGCAGAGGAAGACAAAAAGACAGTCCCTGATTTTAAGGAGCACACATTAAGGGAGAGACAATATGATAACATTTGTGTACAAATAAGATAGATACAGGATAAATAAGTTGGAGATAGTCAACTAAGGGAAGACACTAGAATTAGGAGGGCTTGGAGAAAAAATCCAGTAGAAGGAGGGATTTGAGCTGGTATTTGAAAGTAGGAAGGAGAAGCCAGGATGCAGAGATGACAAGGGAATATTTTAGGCACAGGGAACAGCTATGGAAATGTCTTGTGTTGGGAGATAGAGGGTCTTATCCAAGAAACAGTGAGGAGAACAGTGTCAAATCACTGCATAGAAGAGTTCATAGCAGGGAATAAGATGTAAGAAAAGTATGCATAGAAAAGAGTATAAATAAACACATATGTAAGTAAATTTGTTTTTATATACACTTGTAATCTGTCCTTCCTACTACTCCCCAATTCCATAACAAAAAAATGACAAAACAATATCCTCATAAACATACATTATCCAGAAAAACAGATTCCCACATTAGCCATGTCTGAAAATCTGTCTCTGCATCTTAAGTTCATTGTCTCAGGAAATGAATAGCATGTTCCAACTTCAGCCTTCTGGACTCATGGTTGATTATTGCATTGATCAGAGTTCTGAAGTCTCCATAAAGTCTTTCTTTAAAAAGTTGTTTTTCTCTACAATGTTACTGTCATCATATAAATTGTTCTAGTTCTGTTCTCTTCACCCTGCATCAGTTCAGAGAGGTCTTTCCAGGCTCCCCTGAAACTATCCAAGTTGTCATTTCTTATTCCACAATAATATTCCATAACATTCATATACTATACTTTGTTTGCCATGTACCAATAGAAGGAAAAATTCTTAGTTTCCAAAAATTTTTTTACTACAAAAATCGTTGCTAAAAATGTGTGTATGTGTGTGTGTATATACATATATATACACGCATCTATAATCTAATATGTATATACATATATACATATATATATACATGCATACATATATGTGTATATATAGAGAGATGTAGAGATATGTCTTTTCCCTCTTTCTCATTGGGATATAGACCTATTGCTGAATCAAAGTCTAAATCGTATATCTAGGTATTGCTGAGTTTACATCTAAGTCACGTATTCATTGGGGCCCCTAGGTGGCATAGCGGAGAGAGTGCCAGGCCTGGAGTCAAGAAGACTCATCTTCCTGAGTTCAAATCTGGCCTCAGATTTGTGTGACCCTAGGCAAGTCACTTAACCCTGTTTGCCTCAGTTCCTCATCTGTAAAATGAGCTGGAGAAGGAAATGGCAAACCACTCCAGTATCTTTGCCAATAACTGCCCCCCTTGAAAAAAGGGGTCACTAAAATGACTGAACAAACAACAACACATATTCATTGCCTAATATCACATATCCATATGTCTAAGTCAGGTATCCATTTGAAGCTTATTTTTATATACAGTTGTGATTTTGGTTTATACTTAGTTTCTGCCAGACTTGCCTTTCATTTTTTCCAGCATATACCAGATAAGTTCCAAATGGATAACTGCAGATAAAAGGTAATATCATAAACAATTAGAGGAGAAAGATTAATGGACAAGGAAGAGTACATGACTAAAAAGAGATAGGAGAATCACACAATATAAAATGGACAGTTTTAGTTACATAAAATTAACAGGATTTTATAACCAAATTTAGTATAGTTAAAATTAGAATGACAAATGCTCCAAACTATTAATTGGGGACATACAAATTAAAGGAATTGTGAAGCTCACACCAGACTGGCAAATATGACAAAGGATAAAAATTAAAAATGTTGGGGAGGCTGTGGGGAAAGAGGCATATTAATGCACTTTTGGAGCTGTGAATTGGTCCAGCCATTTGATTGATTGGTCCAGCCATTTGATTGAGGGCTATGCCACCAAAGTTACTAAATTATACATATCCTTTGACCTAGCTATTAGGTCTATACCCTATTGACAAATAGAGTATAAGAGGGAAAGAACTCACAAATTAAAAAAT
Organism: Vombatus ursinus; assembly: GCF_900497805.2. Taxonomy (NCBI): domain Eukaryota; kingdom Metazoa; phylum Chordata; class Mammalia; order Diprotodontia; family Vombatidae; genus Vombatus; species Vombatus ursinus. The sequence goes on from NW_020940527.1 coordinate 11,770,108, forward strand.
ATATATATAGCAGTTCTTTTTTGGTGCCAAAGAACTGGAAACTGAGGGAGTGCCCATTAATTGGGGAATGTTGGAACAAGTACATGAATATGATAGAATAGTATTTCCTATAGAGGAGATGAAGGAGATGATTTCAGAGAAACTGGGAAGACTTATCTGAACTATTGGATAATAAGGTGAGAACCAAGAAAACAATTTGTACAATAACCATAATACTATAAAGCCAAGCAATGTTGAAAGAATCAAGAATGTTAAAAGATTTGACCAATGCAATTGACCAGCCATGATTACAGAGGACTCCCAATAAAACATGCTACTGATATCCTAAAAGAGAGGTGATGGACTCAGAGGGCAGATTGAATCAGTTTTAGTTTTTTTTCCTTTTTTTTTTTTTTAATTTTGATGTAATCAATGGGGAAATTTGTTTGGCTTGACTACTCATGTTTGTTATAGGTGCGTTGTTTTTCTTTCTTTTTCACTGGGGAAGTGGTGAGAGGAAGGGGAGAAGATGACTTTTGGATAATTGAGAAAAGCTTGATTTTTAAAAAATGACTTGGAAAGCCTTAAGAACCCTGATTAACACAATGACCAATCATGATTCTAGAAGTGTAGATTCTAATTCTGATGATTAAGCCTTAATCCACCTCCTGAGAAAGCTATGATGAACTAATGGACTGAGAGTACTGAAATTATTGTTGGACATGACCAGTGTGAGAATTTAATTTGCTTGTCTATGCAAATTTGTTACTCCCTCCCCAGCTTTTTTAATGGTGGGGCAGTGGGATGGGAAGGGAGGCAGAGAATAATTTTTAATTGAGAAATTTTTAATAAAAAAACTAACAAAAATAAAATGCATTTGTCTTGTGCTTAGAGATTTTAATTAGGAGACTGTCAGACTTGAAAGGGACCTCAGAACACCTAGAGCAACCTGAAATTAAACTCGAATCCCTCAACAATATACCCAACAAATGGTTATCCAGCCAGATTCTTGTCAGTGTGATCAGATTTGGTTCATTCGAGAGAGTTTCCCCCTTCACCCTTGCAGATATATACCTATCTACCTGCCACATTGTCAGAAATTCCACCATTAGAGTTATTGGCTTTTTTCGAAAGTCCCCAATGATGGCCCCTTGGGAGAACACTTGAGTTCTTAACTCAGTTGGAAAAAAGCACACGAGATCCCTGGTAGAACCCAAAAACAAAAACAAAACCAACCTTTAGGAAATCAAGGAAGGGAAATGAATACCAGAAGTACACATAGGTGGGATTTGGAAACTTCATGGGAGACAAACTTTGCTCCTTGGCTAAAGGCCAGCTCTTTATAGCACATTGAATGTGTACCAGAGTAGGCAGGAGATGGGATCTCTCCATTCTGCTCTTTGTAGCTTCTTTAGATCTTGCCATATACTGTTCAAAAAATTAATGAGACCATGGGGGTGGAAATCAATCACTACCTTTCCCAGTTTAAACCTGCCAGCCCTCCAGGAATGAAAAATAATGGTAGGTCAAGTATAACATCTTTCTTAGTAATCCTTTCCTTCCCTCTCCTTCCCCATCCTCTTTCCTTTCAATAAGACACTGACCATCTCCCTTGCCTAGACTGCTCCCTCCTCTTCTCTACCGCGTAGCTTGCCTTCCTTCAAGTCCCAACTCAAATCCTCCCTTTTGCCTCCTTTCTTGAATCAAAGTTGCAGAATAGATATTGAGATACTTTATACCCTTCCCTCTGAACCAACTCACCAACCAACCAGCCAGCCATCTAACTTCTTCCCCACCTATCTGTTCACAAAAATCTCTTCTCATTAGATCAACTGAGAGCCTGGGATGTCTTTTTCTCTGTCTCCCTAGAAGGTCCAGACACCCGAATTTCCTGGAAATCAGCAAAGATCTGACTTCCTTGGAATTAAGACAGGAAGACTCTGCCCAGGTGGATGACCATGAACTGCTCTGCTGGCCACATAGTAGTCACTCGGCAAGTATGGCACTCGGGAGGAGCCAAAGTCAATTCAACAAACATTTATTAATTGCCTACTATAATAACAATCATAAGCCGCATTTATATAAAGATTCAAGAATTGTAAAGCACTTTAAATATGTTATCTCATTTGACCCTTACGAACTCATTAACTCTGTTTTACAAATGAGGAAACTGAGGCATTTAGAGGCTAAGCAACTTACCCAGGGTGACACAGCTAGTAAGTATTTGAGGAAGAATTTGAACTCAGGTCTTCCTGACTCCAAGTTCTGTATTCTGTCCACTGTACCTGCCCTGATTATGTTACAGGCAGCATGGTGGAGTGGATAGGGAGCCATCCTTACAGCCAGGAAGATCTGGGTTCAGGTCGCCGCCTCCGAGTCATGCAATGTAGTCAGTCTCTGTAAGCTTGTCCGCAAACTGTAAAATGAGGATAGTAATACTTCCTGGGGTCTGTGGAAGGAAAGTGCTTGGTCAGCCCTTGAGCGCTATCAAAATGGGATGGATTTTTGGATAGTCTGGTGATGGATTGTAAAGGCAACCTATGCACCATTGGATTCCATTAATGAATGGAAAATTATTTGCTGATCCATAGCTACTGCATCTATTCCTTTCTCAATAAAACATGATCTTTATGTTTCCTAAAATAGAGTCATTAAGTTCTTTGAACTCTGTTCCCAGCTCAGTGAAAGGGGCAAAGTTTTATAACCACACCTCCCAGAGAAAATGGGGCTGAAAATGGACTCAGTCTTCTGGCTGTTTGCTGTTGTGGGTTGCACTTGGAGTGCTGGCGAAGGTGAGGAAGCAATCAAGGGTCTCTGATCTCTGGGGGTACCATCTAAATGTGGCCAGAGGAAAAACCTATGCTTCAGAAAATAGTGTCTTGATAGGATTGTTCCTGCTACTAATCTAAGTGACTTTGGCTCCTAATCAGTTACCAATTACTCAGCTCCTCACTTTGTACACAAAGTGAGGAGCTGAATAATTGGAGACACTTGTGGCTTTTCTCTTATGATTCTAGTGTTGTTTGTGCTTTTATGATTTGGAAATGATTTTTTTTAAAAACAGCATATAAAGACTACCCAGAGTAGGCACTAAGTAAATATTAAGCCACACAGCCAGCTAGTCATTCTCTCTTTGACTCCAGTCTCAAGAGTTGAGCTATTTCTTAGCCCTTTAAGCTTTCTGGGTGGGCCTGAGGATGAAGTCAGATAGTCAGAACCTGAAACTCCCAGCTGCAGATCAGTTTAGAAAGGATTACATCCTCAGTGGTCAAGCTTGGCCCCGAGAAGGATTGAGAAAGTGCACCTTTCTCCTTTCCATGCAGAGGGGTGTGTGTGTGTGTGTAAACTAACGGGTGTAGAATACTGCATATATTTCCACATAGGCTTGATGTCTTGGTATATTTTGAAGAACTGCTATTTTTCCCCTCTTTGTTGCAAGGGATGGTTTTCTAGGTAAGGAGATAAGGAAGAAATATATTCATAAATGAAGGTGCTATTAAAACAAAAGATATCAATAAGTTTAAAAAATTCTTTAATAAAATGAAAGCATTTTTTTCTCTTCACTGGATGAATATTGTTATTGGGGAAAGAATGGGGAAGTCATCACCTCAGTGTTAAATCCACATCCCTTGATCTTAGAAAGAGAACATGAGGTCTGAAGAAATTTGCTCATTGACTATCTAAATATTACTAGCTATAACAGTTTTTTTTTTGGCTAAACCTGTGATTTCATTGGTCAATTACAATAATCATATGAATATATAAGGTCAATAATGATATTTTCCAATTGTTTGCAGAGTGCTTTACAGATAAAAATGTACCATCATGTGTATTACCTCACTTGATCTTTGCAACAACCCTTCAAGGGAGGGAGAAGGTGGATATTATTCCCCTCATTTTATAGTGACAGAAACCAGGATCCAGAGGGTAGGATTCACTTGTCCAATGTCAAAAAGCTAGTCTGTGGCATAGCAAGGATTAGGACCTCAGTCCTAGCCCACTGCCCCATCTGTAGACCAGTCTGCCCTTAGTTTTGAACCGAGTAGATTAGCACTGTCTTTTCCAACTCTAAATCTCAGGGGAGGCAGTATGATCCAGGGGATTTGGATTCTTGGGTACAAATTCTGGTTTCTGTCACAGACAACCCACGTGACGTCAGGGAAGTTCCTTCTTTAACCTCTTTCCAGTCCCTTTTTCTCACCCATAAACAGAGATGGTCGGGGAGGGAGTTGTAGAATAGGAAATCTGTAGAGCTCCCTCTAGCTCTGACTTTCAGGGATTCCATAAGTGAGCAGTGACTTAGGGGAAATGCATAAAGAAGCAAATCTCTTGATAGAAGTAACCTCCCTGAGGACAGGGAATTTCTGTGTTATCTTTCTATCATCAGGGTCTAGCACAAGGTAGGTGCTGAATAGATACTTGTTGAATTGAATCACATTGCAGTGATCTGTGGAATTTGTCTCTATATCTTGACTGCATAATTACTCTGTACTTTCTGCACCCAAGATTTGAGGAATGATTCTTTTATTCTGGCATTATGATGTGGACACACCCCGCTAATGCCCAGTTTAATTTATGAACCTGGTGTTCACATGGAGGGAAGAGAGGGGGAGGAGAGTTCAGGAGTGCATTATGTTTATCTTGGGATAATGCAGTTTCATCTGCAATGTGCATGCAATTATAATGACTAGTATCTTTTATACACACATAATACACACATTTTATGCACATGATTTGATTGAAAAGACGGATGAACATTTCTGATTGACAGTAATGGTCTGCACTGGTGTACCCCACCCCTTCTAGATCTGTGCTTGTCTTTTAAATTTAAATGAAGTATAGCTTTTTAGTTAGTAATAGCCAACTATTAGCATTACCTAACACCCCCTCCCCCCCACGTGTGGGCTTGTAGACAGAGAGAGAGAGACAGAGGCAGAGAGAGACAGAGGCAGAGAGAGAGAGACAGGGGCAGAGAGAGACAGAGACAGAGGCAGAGAGAGACAGAAAGAGACAGAGGCAGGGAGAGACAGAGGCAGGGAGAGACAGAGGCAGGGAGAGACAGAGGCAGAGAGAGACAGGCAGGAAGAGACAGAGGCAGGGAGAGACAGAGGCAGGGAGAGACAGAGAGAAGCAGAGGCAGAGACAGAGACAGAGACAGGGAGAGACAGAGAGAGACAGAGGCAGGGAGAGACAGAGGCAGGGAGAGAAAGTCAGGAAGAGACAGAGGCAGGGAAAGACAGAGAGAGACAGAGGCAGGGAGAGACAGGCAGAGTGCCCCTGGGAGGGATCTGGCTTAACTTGGTTGGTTGCCGCTCTTCTGTGTTGTGTGTATGTGCTAGGTGTTGGACTCGCCCTGGACCAGGCCCTGCTCACCCTATACAATCACCTCCCTGAAGACGGGCAGCTGTTCTATGTCTCAGCATGTTGTTACAAGGTAGAAAATACCTAAGGGTTGCATCCTTTTTCTTTCCTGATCCAGGCTGGTCTAAGCTTCCATTCTGCGGTAGAAGTCGCACCCCTGTGCCCATCACCTTGCATTATGGGAAGGAAAAATACCAAGATGGCAACACCTCCCTTTTTGGCAGGGTTTCAAGGCTCCTTTGCCCTCCAATTTCTCTAATGCAATGATCTCGCCTCCTTCATCTCCAGGAGGTTTGGTGTCTGTCACCTGAGAGGTGAACCGTCCTTAGTGTGGATCAGTGTTCCTCGTCTCTGACTCCTTCCTTCTCTTGTTGCTGCTGGCGTCTGAGCTACTGCCCCTCTCCCTTTGTCTCTATTGCACTTCTCTTTCTAAAATACAGTCCCCTGACTGATCCTTTGTATTTATTTGTTACTTTTTTTTGCCAGTCTTGTGATTTTATTGCTACAGGAAACTCGCAGTTCCTCTTAGCCGATGCATATTGGCATCTGCTTTATAACTAGTAGTTGTAGAGATTTACTTAGGCCTCTGAGAAGCTAAATGACTTGTCCAGGGTCTGGTCCAGTTTGAGTAAAGAAAAGCATCATGGGACATAGGGCAATGTGGAACCTTGAATTGGGCCTTAATGGATGAGCAGGATTTGGATTGGAAGAGGGCATGAGAGATGGTAGAAGGAACAGAATTAACTGGGAATAAGATTGTGTGTTTGTGTTGATGTGTGTGTGTGTGTGTGTGTGTGAGAGAGAGAGAGACAGAGAGACAGAGACAGAGACAGAGAAAGTGAGAGTGAGTGAATGAGAGAAAGACAGACAGAGACACACAGAGACAGAGAAAGAGACAAAGTGAGAGTGAGAGAGACAGAGACAGAGAGAGATGGAGAGACAGAGAAAGATGGAGAAAGTGGGAGTGAGTGAAGGAAAGACAGAGAGACAGAGAGACAGAGACAGAGAAAGTGAGAGTGAGAGACAGAGACAGAGAGACAGAAAGACAGAGAAAATGAGAGTGAGTGAATGAGAGAGAGAAAGAGAGTAAGAGAGAGAAACAGAGAAAGAGACAGAGAGAAAGAGAGAGGGGGAGAGAGGAGACAGAGAGAATGAGGAGACTAGCTACAAGTCTGCTTCATCAGTGTGCTTTGTAAACAGTGCCCAGGGTGATGATGATTATGAACCTGATGCTTACATGGAGGAGGGGGTAGATTCGGGAGTGCATTATGTTTGTCTTCAGATAATGCAGTTTCATCTGTAATGTGCAGGCAATTATAATGACTGGTATCTTTTATACACTTTTATTGTCACTAGTCCTTATTGAACACTTATCAAAATCATCAGTTAATTTTGCTTTCTCATTCGTACTTGCCAAGTGTCATTGTTGGGCCATCCCAAAGACATGTACCCCTACTTTGTCTCCCTTTCCCTCCCTTCTTGTGAACCTTTGGGAAGCAACAAAGGAACCTTAGTTTGTATTTCCTGACTTTTCACCAATGTATAGGTAATGCTGGGCCCTCTTCCATCTTTCCTAAGATTGACTAAGAGCACTTCTCAACATCCCTTTGGCTTTTAGAATTGGCCAAACATCTGAAAAGTGCCCTTTATCCATCATTGCTTCTTCCTTCAAGTTAATAGGTCTGTGAATGGGCGCCACTTCTGTACCAAAACCCAGTCTCAGGTAAGACATCGGCTCTAGGACTTTTTTTTTTGACTGGATGGAGGAAGATACAGTCACAGAGGGTACAAGGTCTTGTTGGCATTCTTGTTGTTATTGTTTGTCCTGCATTCTTAAAGAGGAGCCCAGCCGCCCCCAGACAACATCTAGAGGGTCACAAGAGGATGACCCATAAGATTGTGCTTACGGATTCTGACTTCCTAATGTCTGGCTGGCACAGCGGTGGTGTCTCAGGAACAGACTGAGCACTCCAAAGAACTGATAGATAAAAACCGCCTTTGCCAAGAATGGCTCAGGAAGTACCCGAGATTGGATGAATTTTTAAGCAGTCGGTTTTAGAAATGGACGCTGGAAAGTAGCCAAGGCAGTATTATATGGATACTAATAAGAAAATGAAAAATTATGTTAGCTTTTCTGTCTAACAGGCTTTATAAGGAATTAGATGTATCCTATCCAAGGAGAAGAAATCCTTTATAAATCACCCAAATATAAAACCTTTAGCCCGGGGAACTAAGATGAGGGGTTCATTCCAGCAAGGGACCCCAGATCTTGGCTCACTCAGACCATTTTCATACCTTGGGGGAGTATGACCCCTAAAGAGAAGGGGTCATTCTCTTCTTCTGCTCTCTGGCTCATTGAATCAACGATACCCTAGAGCAAGGGTGGGGAACCTGCAACCTCAAGGCCACAGGTGGCCTTCAAGGTCTTCAAGTGTGGTTGTTTGGATTCAGTTAAAAGGTCACACTTGAGGACCTAGAGGACCACATTTGAGGACCTAGAGGCTGCAGGTCCCCCACCCCCACCCCAGAGGCTTGGAGGAAAGTCTTTTAAAGCTTAAAAACCACAAAAGAAATCACCCATTAACAAATACTTAAAACCTGATATAATACTCCTCTTATGCTCCTGAGAGGCTGGTATCCTCAAAGTCCATACCTTTTGCCAGGTTAGAATTTAGCTTGTGCTCATTCTCTGGTGGTGGTCATCTTTTCCTTCAAGAAGTTGTTCCAGAGGGCACCTCCTACAGAACAGTTAGCATTGAGACCCAGAAACATCTGACCTCTCGAACTTGGAGGTTCCCTCCAAGACTATATTATATTTATCTCAGGAATGCTGTTACTTAAGGAAAACGCCAATCTTAGTTTCCATATATAAGGCAGAGCTGCCCTCAATATTATTTAAGGAAGCATTTCTGGGGGAAATGTTTTATTGATGAGCCTTTTGGGTATTGATATTATTTTTATTTTTTTATTTTATTTTATTTTTTTCGTGAGGCAGTTGGGGTTAAGTGACTTACCCAGAGTCACACAGCAAGTTGTGTTATGTGCCTGAGGTCAAATTTGAACTCAGGTCCTCCTGACTCCAAGATCAGTGCTCTATCCCCTGCACCACCTAGCTGCCCCTTGATGTTATTTCTTGATGAATCTCTGTGTTTCTGTGTCTCTTTCTGCCTCTGCCTCCATCTCTGTCTCTCTTCTCTCTTTGTCTCTCTCCCCTCACGTATCTGACGCCCCTCAGCAGCATCACAGGGCCATCTTTTGTAGGACCTATCAGCCCATTTAGCTCTATCCAAAAGTATAATGGGAGATAGTGGGATGTCCCCAATTGGAGGTCTGTAAGCAAAGCAGGAGAATCACTCATCAACACCTGTGCCAGGTGTGTGGTAGTGGGAGATTGCTTATTTTTCTGATGTGGGTGGGATTAGATGGCTATTGAGATGTCCCTTCCAGCTCTGAAATTCTGTGATTCTTTTAGGAGAGAAGAAGAAAGATTCAGAAAAGGTATGAACACATGGGCACTGAATTTCCTTAAAACAACCCCGGTCATAGAATTTTTGGTTTCATAAAGACTCCCTATGTTTCAAATAGCTACCTTTACACTTGGAAATTAGAAAGAAAAAAAAAATCTGTCTTCTTTGCCAAGAAACACTTAAAAGAACTAATTCTCTGTTCTTTGCCCTTGCTATTGACCTCATTCAGGGAGATGAAAGGAGAGAAAACAATTAGTTTCCCAAGAAATTCTATTATGTGGGAGGGATGTGGACACTTGATCAATATTCTAGGGTTACAGGCCCAGCTGGCAGAGGGAGATCTGTCTTTCAGATTGACTGATGTCCATTAGTCCCAACAGTCTTTGCAAAGGAAGTGTAGGGGATGGTACTTTTTCTTTTCTCCCTTTTAATATAAGTTAGTGTTCCAACCTTTTGCTGTATAAAACCATAAATAAAACATTTCATCTGAGAGAGGCTTGAGGGAGGCAATTTAAAAATGATTCAAGGAGATTTTAAAAGATGAAATCTGTCCAGATGTCCATTTGCTTTTCTGGGCTAGCAACAGTAACCTGGCACCTTCCATCCTTGAAGGTTAAAGCCTCTCTGGACATTATTTATTCCAATTCATTCATGCTCTAGGTATCTCTCAGAAGATAAGTGGGGGTAAGGGTTGGGGGGGAAGTGGATCAATTCATTTTTCTCCCTCTTTTCCTGGAAGTGAAAAAGGCTCAGAGGAGCCCAGACAGACTCAGAAAGAGAAGTTTGGGCCCCCATTCCTTGATAACCCTGATACCTACAGCTCCTAACACTGAGGCAGATGGGGGCCAAGTCCTAAGATAAAGTTTCTTTTTTCCATAGTGCCAATCCCAATTGCTGCTCACTGTAGGCCCTGGTTCTTCTGACTCACCCTCCAATGCCAGCATTTGTCTTAGCACCTGCTGTATCCTCAACTTGGAACTCTTTGTGGCAGGAGGAAACAGCTGCAGGTAAGATGACGGGGGAGTGAATGGGAAAAAAACCAAAACCAAACCAAACCAAACGATTTATTAAGTGCTTACTAAATGCTAAATACAATGCTAAGCTCTGGGGATTGTAGTTTGCATTCTCGAGGGACACTTTAGTCTCTCTATAATGTTACTGGGATGGGGAGTGGGCCTTTGGGAGTAGATTAATGTACCTAATCCAGGAACAATGGCAGATTTGATTTGATCTCTATGGCTGGGGTGTTGAGTGGGGCAAGAAGGGGAGCATCCAGGTTTTGGTGAAATTGTCAAGATAGTAGAGGGAATAGGGAGTAAAGTGAAGCATGACTGGCATCTGCCTGAAATAGTAGGCCAGTTGAAGTAGTCATCAAATAGGACAGGAAATAAGTAGCCAAAACATAATTTCACCTTCTTGGGTAGGGTGGTAGTTGGAAAGAAAGAGTCTAATGTACTCATATAATAGGGCCAGGAAATCCTGTTTCAAATCTAAACTTCTGCTTGGCTTACATGTTTAAAAATTAATGTATTTTATTTTAGTATTGTCTTTATTTTTGAATATATATATATATATATATATATATACATATAATATAACCTTCTTTTGTAACAAAACATATAACAAGAAAGAAAAAAATATCATTGGTTTTCAAGACCTCCCAAAATTTGGCCTTGCCATACCCATGCCCATTCAGTAATCTAAAAACTCAATCTGCTCTTGACAAGATACCATGGTTTTTTTTTGTTTGTTTGTTTTGTTTTGTTTTGGGGAGAACTGATTTCATTGTCTTCTCCTTTCCCCCTTCTCAAACAATTACACTGATTTTTAACTCTTTTTCTTTAAGATACATCATTCTTCCTAATCTGGAATGATTCTTCTGATGCAGTTTTGGGAGGTTCAGGGACCCTACAAGGATCAAAATACATGACAGGGTCATCTGGAATGAATTCATGGACTCAAGCCCTAGACTTTCCCACATGGCCAAATCTCTGGCTTGAGGCTATAATCCTGTCAAGTTGGCAAAGGTTTATTAAAATGCTAATATGTCGGGCAGAGCCCCTTAAGGTATTCTGCTATGATAGGCAGAGCTCCTTAGGGAACTTGCAATGTGGGCAGAGCTTCCTAGGGAATTCTGCCACCTAACAGGAATGATGCTAAAGCTTATATAGGAAAAGTAGTGGATTATGTAGCAAGTATGCCAATTAGGTGATAATATACAACCTTAGTCCCAGGTGTCATTTACTACTGAAAACTGGGGGTGGGGTTTCTAAGGGGTACAAGGATATATTTTTGGTCTGTTATGTCTGTATCAACTTTGGGAGTTGATGTCTATAACTTGACCTCGGATCATATATGATAACTGTGGGAATCAGTATGTGATAGTTTTATTGATACAAGAGAGTACAATGGAAATTCTATAGAGGTTAGCTTGTTCTTGTAACAGGGAGAGATAGTGAGATAGTTGACCACACTGGGCCCACTCCTGAGTCATTGCCAGAGATAGGGTCTTTGGGCTGGGGAGAAAACTGTCAGAGATAGTGTTTTGAGGCTAGGGAGAAATATGGTCTTGGAATTGGGGTCTGAGCACAGGCACCCAAGCACCCCATCAGTATCATCTTGACTCCTCACTCTCTCACTCCCTTCCCCCATATCCATTTTGCTCCTAACCCTCATCCTAACATCTCTTTTCTCTGACATTATCACCACTCTGATGCAAGCCCTCATCACCTCATACCTAGACTACTGTAATAGCCTTCTGGTTGTCTCCTTGCCTCAAGTCTGTCCCACACCAACCTCCATTTAGCTATCAAACTGATTTTTCTTAAGTATGGGCCTGACCATATCACTATCCTATCACTATTAATCATATCATATCACATGACCATATCACTATTAATAAATTAATAAATTTATTATCAATAAATTAATAAATTCCCTATCATCTTTGGAATCAAATAAAATCCTCTTTCACTTTATAGACCTTCATAACCCGTCATTTCCTACGTTTCCAGTCTTCTCATGCTTTCCTCTACATATGCTATGATCCGGCAAAACTGGCCTCCTTGCTAGTCCTTGAACAAGATGCTGTATTTTCTTTTCTTTCTCTCTCTCTTTTTTGGTGAGGCAATAGGGGTTAAGTGACTTGCCACACAGCTAGTAAGTTTCAAGTGTCTGAGGCCGGATTTGAACTCAGGTCCTCCTGACTCCAAGGCCGGAGCTCTATCTACTGTGCCACCTAGCTGCTCCTAGAGCATATATTTTCACTGGCAGCCCCCGATTCTCTCTTTCCTCATTTCTTTACTTTTCAGCTAAAGTCTCACCTTCCACAAGAAGCCTTTTCCAGGCTTCCTTAATCTTAGTGCTTTTCCCTGTGTTGATTATCTCTAATTTGTTTCGTCTATATCTTGTTTGTGCATAATTGTCCGTGTGTTGTCTCCCCTGTTAGGTTGTGGACTCTTTTAGGTTAGGGACTGCTCTTGCCTTTCTTTGTAGCCGACGTGCATAGCACAGTGCCTGGAACGCACTAGGCACTTTATAAATATGTTTTGACTCGACCCTATGCAGACACTTCCCAGATCTGTACATCCAGCCCTAATCTTTCAGCTCAGCTGCAGGCAGATCTCTAAACCGCTCCTGGATGTCTTGAGCCAGATGTCCCATCAGCATCTCAATAAAACTCTTCTCTCATCCAAACTTCCTTCCCAGTCACCCAAACTCACAACTGCAGTGTCGTCCCTCACTCTTCATTCTCACGCACCCCACATATCTAATCTGTTGCCAAAATTTGTCATTTCTACCTGAAAAACATGTTGAGTATACATCTCTTCTTTCCTGTTACAAAGTCCCCCCCTAGTTCAGATGCTCATTACCTCTCAACTGGACTACTGCAATAGTCTTCCTGGTTCTCTACTGGTTTGCCTGCCTCTGATCTCTCCCTATTCCAATCCATCCTCCATTTAGTGACCAAGGTGATTTTTCTGAAGTGTAGTTCTGACCGTGTCACTCCCTAGCTCGATAAGCTCCAATGACTCCTTAATATAGCCAGCATCAAATGCAAATGTGTCTGTTATTTAAAAGTCTTTGTACCTGGGTTCCTTCCCACTTTTTTTTTTTTTACTCTCCTCCATTGGGTTTTAGCTCTGATGGGGATGGGATCTGAACCCCAAAAAGGAAAAGACCATGTCTTTGGGATCTGGACCCCAAAAAAGAAAAGCCTTGGACTTTCCCTCATTGCCAAATCTCTGGCATTTGCCTGAGGCTATAATCCTATCAACTGGCCTTTCATTATTGCCTATGCCCAGTCTACCAAATCTGGGTTACCCTTAACCTAGCCTAGCCCTCCATTGTCTTACCTCCCTATGGCCCCTGGCCACTTCCCACCCTTAATCCTATCTAGGCTCCATTCTCCCTTGGTCATATGGTCTAGGTCCCTGGAGTTCTGTTCACCCCAGTTTACTGACCACTCACATCCAGATCCTCCTTAGACCCCTACTCCAGTCACCCCAGACTACTTGGCCACTCCTAGATCCTTCCCACAGTCTTTCTGTATATAAGGTCCATCTGGCCTCCGTTAAGATGCTCTGATTCTTAAAATTTGGCCTGCGTTAGCAATACAAGTGCTCTGATTCCTTAAGAATCTGGCCAATATGGTGGATCTTTAATAAACCTTGCCTTTGGCTGAAAGAAGGCTTGGGTCAAATTCATTTGGGCAGAACCTGCATCTCTTGCTCTCGATATTTCGGGGTCCCAGCACCCCTGAGCCTTAACAGCTCCACTGGCCTACTTGTGGTCCCTTGAACATCACACTTCATCCTTCATCAGTGTCTTTACCTGGAATTCTCTGCTCTCTCAATTGCCTTCCTTATCAGCTGGAGCTAAGGCAAAGAGGTGGGAATGAGCAAGATGTTCATGGGGGTGAGGAGAGGGACAAACAGGCAGAAGAGATGATTGCCCTGTCTAGAGCAAAGGGGCTAGTGTTGGAAAGGAGTGGGAAATAAAGTTGGATGCATAGCGTAGGCTAGGCTAGGCTTGATCAGGGAGAAAGAAGTTGAAGGATAAGCTGGGGTGTTTAGGGATGGTTCCAGTCACAAATATAGTTATTGCTAGATCATTGGCTACTTGAGAGTGGAGACTGTCTTATCTATCTTCATATCTTTCCATAGCCTGTAGGAAAGGGAATAAGCATTGATATAGCACCTACTGCATGCTAGGCACTGAGCTAAGCACTTCACAAATATTATCTCGTTTGATTCCCATAACAACCCTATGAGAAAGGTGCTGTTATCATCCCCATTTTGCAGCTGAGGAAACTGAAGCAAACAGAGGTTAAATGACTTGCCCAGGGTCACACAGTTAGTAAGTGTCTGAGGCCATAGCTGAGCTTGTCTTCCTGACTCTTGGTCCAGTGAGCTATGCACTATGGTGCCACCTAGCTGCCTGATGTAACACAATCCCTTGAACACAGGAGGTGCTCATCAAACCTTTATTAAATTGAATTCAATCAAAAGGTCTTTAAAGCCGGGAGTGACCTCTCTGGAGTTATTCCTTAGGCATCTTTCCTTATCTGGCAGAGGCTCAAAGACTGGATTGGAAAGGGGAAAGGCAGTAAGTAATGACAATGGAACTGAACATTGAGCAAGGCAAAGTGAATTTGACCCAGGAATCTAACTGGGTTTAAAGTATTTTTGTTAAGTGAAAAGAAGAATGGGCCAGAAAAGCCAAACCAAACCAAGAAAACTTGAATCCATGGGTATAGGGCTTCCTAAAACCGACCCAGGCAGCGATCCACCTCTCTTCCCCTACGCTTCACAGCCTGTGTTTTATACATGGAAATCAGAAAAAAATGCTTTTCTATCCTTAGGAGAGGCAGCGCTAGAAACCAAGGAACATTTAAGAGAACTAATTCTCTTCACTGGGATTAGTTAGGAGACCACTGCAGTAACCCAGGCTTGAGAGGAGTGGGCAGAAGCAGTGAAAGTATAAACCTCATTCCCACATGAATCAGTTTGAACAAGGGCTCCCCCTCCAGCATGCACCTCCCAGAAAGAACCATAGGGAAAGCGGCCGTGCCTATGCCAGGCTCTTAGTCTTAAGTCCTCAAGCTGAACTAAGCATGGGGCATGGAGAAAGGCCCTGTCCGTTTGGCATAGTCCCACACTGCAGTCCTGGGCAGAAGCCAAGGTCTAGAAACTTGGAGTTTAAATCCTGAGTCTAATGGCTCGAGTGGGAGGGGGAGCTGAATGAAGGGACAGCTCTCAGGGCAGGATAGATTCTGGGAAACCACCAAGGAGCCTTTCACTGAATACCAATTCTCTCCAAAGCTGATAGAAAATGAGAAGCTTTGGTAACAAGGACAGAGTTACGGTTATGGGTCCTGGTCTGTGCCCAGACCCTGTTGGGATTTGGCTTACTATCTTGTGAGATTCCTGTGCCACAGGAAATGGATTAGGTACCCAGTCTGGTGGAATGGGATGGATTTGGAATCAGAGGGTCTGGATTCAAATTCTGACTCTAATACTAACTAAGTGTGTGACTGCTGGTAAATCACTTGATCTCTCTAGGTTTTTATTTCCTCGTCTGTTAAAAGGTTGGATTGGAAACCTCTAGTGTCTCTTTGAACTCTAGATCTTACAAGCAGAAGAGTGGAATGTGCACTGGACTTGGAAACCAGAAGACCAGAATTTGAATACTGCTTCTTATTAGCTATGCAACCCTGGGCAATTCACAATCCTCAATTTCTTCGTCTATAAAATGGGGGTGATAGTACCACCTACTTCACCGAGCTGTTGCAGGGCTCAAATGAGACGTGTAATGTAAATCAAGTCAACAAGTATTTGTAAGTGTTTGTTGTTTTTGTAAGTGTTTGTTGTTTGTTTTAAGTGTTTACTGTTTGAGCACTGTGCTAAGTGCCAAGAATCCAAATACAAGCAAAAAAGAAACAAGATAATCCCTGCCCTCAAGGAGCTTACTTTTGATTGGGGGAAGACAGCACTTAAAAGGAAGCTGAAAAGGAGGAGAGTGGGGTAAGGAGGAGGGACTCACCTACCCAGGGATTTGGAGAACGGTAGACGAAGAAGTTTAGAGTCAGGAGCAGAGCCTTTAGAGAAATGAAGTGAACACAACAGGATTGGTCGTTTTACTTAAAACGGAGGTTGTGGGAAGTACTGATCCATCAAAGGAAGGGGCTGTGGGGGGCAGCGTGATTTCCAGGGTGAGAAGGCTGCTGGGAAATAGTGGAGAAGGAAAGTCCAAAGTCCAGAGAGGACTAAACCTTAAAGTGCTTATATGTGTTAACTGTTATTATTATTACTATAATAATGGACATGTATATGATAATTTAAAATTTGCCAAAAGCTTTACCTTGATCTCATTTGAGCCTCTGTGAGGTACTGTCCCCATTTTGTAGGTGAAGAAACAGGCTCCTAGAAGTTACACGATTTGTCCATGGTCATATGGGTGGAATTTGAACCCTGATTTTCTGAACTTTAACATTCTATCCACTCCTCCACACTGCCTCTGAAAGGAATGATCTCTAAGCACATTCAAAGCACACCTACCACCAAGTGAAGAAGCAGAGCTCTGTGTTGAAGGAGATAGAGCACTACACCTAGAATCAAGAAAACTTCAGTTCAAATCCAGCTTCATATACTAATTAGCTGTGTGACCCTGGGCAAGTCACTTAACCTCATTTTACTCCATCGATTAAATGAGGATAATAATAGCACTTACCTCCCAGGGTTGTGAGGATCAAATAAGGTCTTAGTAAAGTGCTTTGTAAACCTTAACCCATGATATAAATACTAGGCATTATTATTATTAATCTGGAGTCAGAAGACCTGGTTCTAGTTTTCTCTTTAAATTAACTTCTTCTTCTTATAGTCTGTGTGATCCTGGGTGAATATTTATCATTGCAATTCTCTGGATCTTGGGTGATGAGACTGCAAAAATGGGAAAATAATCCCTACTCTTCTCTAAATGATAGGATGGTTATAAGGATAAAATGAGATTAATGAAAGAATAGTAACACCTCTGTCTTATATTTATTATATAGCTCTTTCCAGCAGTGAGAGTACTGTCATGTTTCATCTCTCTTGATACACCTAACACACCCTTGGGGTAGGCAGGAGATGTCTTATAGCTATCATTTTATGGGGAGTAAGCTGGCTTATTTGATTTGGCCAAGGTTGCAGAGCTAGTAAGTGGTGGAAGGATGACTAGAACCCAGGTCTATTTACTCCTGGTCCAGGACTCTGCCACATGGGAGGGATTGTTGGTGCTAGCAAGGGTCTGTTTTATCTTCTTCAAATCTGCCCCATCATTGCCTGAGGCTGGCTTAATCACAAATCTTTGAAAGGGCAAGCTCATCTCTGTCTTTGCTAATCTTCACATTCCTTAACACAGAGTAGGCCTTAGTGGAGACAGAAGGGGAGATCCTAGTGTGCACTGACAAAAGCATCCTCAATCTGCCTGAACTGAGCCCCTATCTTTGCCATTGGGATCTGTGGTCAGGGTGTGTGCCCTCGGGGAGCTTACAAGCACTGACCAGCAGGTGGCAGCACAGAACTGACTAATAGGGAGAATGGTTGCGCGCCTGTATTCTGCTAAACCAAGTGATTATTTTCTGCTAGGAGTTTATGCCTTTTTGGTAGCATTATTGTCCAGCAGGATCTAGATCTACTCATAACCTGACCTTATTTTAGTAGCTTTTATGGCTTTCGAAACTGGCAGAGGGCTGTTACCAACTTTTATCCCTTCTCATAGGTGTGACCAGGCACATCTTAATGTCTTATTTTGGGGTGGGGAAAGTTTTTAAAGTAAAATTTCATTGTTAATTTAAAAATTGGAGGTTGGTTCATTACTGATGTCTTTGGTTTGCTTGATGAGTAAAAGCAATTCCCTTTATGATTGAGTATTCAATAAATGTCTTTAAAAAAAAATCCCTGAGTATAAACTTGAATCAAATGACCTATAGATGCCTATTTTCATTTCCTGGCTAGTTCTTTCAGTTGTCCTTAATATACAGGATCATAGACAAAGAGCTGGAAGGGACCATTTTTTTGTTCAGTCATTTCAGTCACATCTGACTCTTGGTGACCCCATTTGGGATTTTCTTGGCAAAGATACTGGAGTAGTTTGCCATTTCTTTCTCCAGATCATTTTATAGATGAGGAAACTGAGGCAAAAAGAGACATCTGAACTAGAGGTTGTCTAAGGTCCCTTTCTCAGCAGCTAAATGGCACAGTGGATAGAGTGCTGGGCTTGGAGTCAGGAAAACTCATCTCCCTGAGTTCAAATCTGGCCTCAGACACTTGCTAGCTATGTAATCCTGGGCGAGTCAAATCACTTAACCTGGATTGTTTTTCCTCATCTGTAAAATGAGCTGGAGAAGAAAGTGGCAAACCACTCCAGTATCTTTGCCAAGAAAACTCCAAATGGGGTCACCAAGAGTCAGACTACTGAAAAATGACTGAAAAACAACAATACCGTGGTACGGGTATTGACTTCTAAACTGCGTCTCCTCTCATGAAAGAAGTAGGACGCCTGGTGGAGGGCTGGTTCCTATAGTCCTATGAAGGACCATACATTCACAACTACACCTGTTCATACTTTTATGCAATCTTCAGTTATGTGTGGATGTTCACATTTAGATATACCCATATTGAGGATGTGTGGGTGTTCACTCTTGCATTCAGAGTTGTGCTTTAACATGCACATATTCACACACACACACACACACACACACAATTTTTTCAATGCTGACCCTGAACAACCTTTGTCTTCGTGACTTCACATAGCTTAAGCTTAAGCCTTAGATCTCTAGGCTTCCTCCCTGAATGCTCGGTTTGGCTACGCTTTGCCGTGCAAGGCAATACTGGAGGCAGTCCTTGGTCCACACATTCATTTAAGACAGAAGGGACCTTTGGTTAGAAGAAAAGGATTTGTCTTTGAAAATGAGAGCAGGTGGTGGTAGAGGCCTGGAACCTGTCACTGGGGTCATTACCAGAGATAGAGTTCAATGACCCTATTGTGTTCTCTTAGGTCAAAGGTTAGCTTGCTGCCTGTGGACAGTAAGCATTAGGACCCTTGCCAGCTGCATCTGCCCAAATGAAAAGACTATCCTGACAGGGTCATCCCTGGGGCTCTTCAGGGCTACTTGTCTTCAAGAAACCAGAAGAGACTGCATTCTGGAATGGGGAGAAGGATCATTGAATTATAGATTTAGAATTGGGAGGGACTTTATAGATCATCAAGTCCAACCCCTTGATTTTACCGATGAGGAAACTGAGGCAAGCAGAGGTTAAGTGACTTGCCCAGGTTCACACAGCTAGTGAGTGTCTAAGGCAGGATCTGAGTCCAATTCTTCCTGACTCCAAGTCCAACACTATTGACTATACCATGCTGGCTTTCCCAGAAGACATTATAATTTGTCTTAAAAATACTTTGCTACTTACTTAAAAATACTTTGCTACTTACATGAATTGGTGGTTTCACTGGTATAGTATTCTAACCACTGGTATTGACCAACATCTATCTGTGTATTTTGATCTATATATTTTCTCTCCTAGTCTTTCCATAAATCTTCCACAGAAGATCCTAGAGGCCTTTCTCTGATTCTTTTAATGCCTTGAGGTTGTCAGGCTATGTCTAATTTTCACTCTACAATCAGCCTATCTTTTTCTGTCATATATCTACTGTGGAAATCAATTTGGTAATATGTTGTAGACTACTTCTTTCCATTGCCCTTTGGAGTCACTATGAGGTCTTCGTGTTCCAGGAGTCACAGTCATATAGCATCATTGGTAGACTATAGGCATACTTCATTTTACCATGTTTTGCTTTATTGTGACTTTCAGAGATTGTTTTTTATTTCTGTTTTTTTTGTTTTGTTTTTGTTTTTGTTTTTTTTTACAAATTGAAGGTTTGTGGCAACCCTGCATCGAGCAAGTCTATCTGCTCCATTTTTTTTTTCCAATAGTATACGCTCACTTTGTGTCTCTGTGTCACTTTTTGGTAATTCTCACAATATTTTAAACTTTTTCATTATTATTATATCTGTTATGGTAATCTGTGATCAGCAATTTTTGATGTTACTATTGTAATTATTTTGGGGCACCATGAACTGTGCCCACATAAGATGGTGAACTTAATGAATGTTGTGTGTATTTTGACTGCTCCACCTACTGGCTATCCCCATCTTTTTCCCCCTCCTTGGGCCTCCCTATTTGCTGAGACACAACAATATTGAAATTAGGCCAATTAGTAACCCTACAATGGCGTCTAAGTGTTTAAGTGAAAGGAAGAGTCATTGGATGTAGCAAGCTTCATTGTTGTCTTATTTTAAGAAATTGCTGCAGCCACCCCAGCCTTCAGCAACCCTCACCCTGGTCAGCAGCCAATAACATTGAAGTAAGACCCTCCACCAGTAAAAAGATTATTGTGACTTGCTAAAGACTTAAAGGATTGTCAGCAATTTTTAGCAATAAAATATTTTTAATTAAGGTGCGTCCATTTTTAAAGCATAATACTATTGGACACTTAATAGACTATAGTATAGCATAAACATAACTTTTATATACACTGGGAAACCAAAAAATTCATATGATTCATTTGCTTTATTTTGGTGGAAAAGTAGGCATCTATGTCAGTAGTTGATATTCTCTTGGTTGTCTTCTCTCTCTCTCTCTCTCTCTCTCTCTCTCTCTCTCTCTCAAGTAAATAAAGCCTGAAAAATTTTCTATGCTTTTGGTATCTTCTCTTTCTTCCTTTAGATTTTTTGTAAGTTGATCCATCCTTGCCCTCATAATTTTGTCAATACATTATAAATTAGCTCAACAGGCTCATCACTATGTATTTTCATCTACTTTGCTTTTCCAAATGGTAATTAGACCATTCTCTTTCACATTGCTATGGATTTCACTGAAGAGGTTCTTCAGTGTTTTGTTCCTATTCTGTCATTTGTGAATAAGAGCTCATGGAGAACCTCTCCATTGTTAGGTGATCCTTTGGTTTAGATTCCATGCAAGATGTTGGCACTGATCTTAGAGGATATCTCATGACTCAAGAAAGACCTCTGTTATATGTTATTTAATAATATCTAGCCTCTGATTTTTATTTCCCTTTTCCCCTTTGTGTGTGTGTGTGTGTGTGTGTGTGTGTGTGTGTGTGTCTATTCTTGCCTGACCCCTTATTCTAGCTACTGGTGCATCTGGAAACCTCTACTATATGAGATAATGTACTCATTGTCTCAAGTCCCTCCTTAGTTCCAAGAATTTCTTGGTGGGAAGGGTTTGCCTTATGCCCGCTTAGCTTCGTCAGCCTTGGACTATTTGCTTAGAAGTGGCATTGACCAAGTTGATCTTTTTATTTGATTGTTGGCCACTGGATATGGAACTCATCCATAAGACAAAGGGATTGGCCTAGCTGGCCCCCATGGTTCCTTCCATCTCCAGCTCTGTGACGCCAAGATCCTTTGTGAACTAACACACTTACCGATGGCTCAGCACAAGACCAAGTGGGACTTTGGGGACAGAATGTGAACAGCATGTTGTCTCTCTGCCCTGGCCTGTAGATTTGAACTCTTAACTGTTGACGTAATTATCTTCATTTTTATTTCTGTTCATCAGAAATAGTGATCTTTCAGCATGCAGTGTGTGTGTGTGTGTGCGTGTGTATAGGTAAGGCTAGATTTTTAGACCTATGATTTCATTGGTATACGGAGCTCCCAGATCCAGATGAAGAACCTCTCTCTACTAATGTAGATTGCCACCTTCCATACATCTGAAAGTTTTCAAGAGTTGCCTAGGGAACTGAGAGGTTAAGTGACTTATGTAGTCAGTTACTCAACAAGCATATTCCTAGAACACCGACCCTGGAGTCAGGAGGACCTGAGTTCAAATATGGCCTCAGACACATAACGCTCACTAGCTGTGTGACTCTGGGCAAGTCACTTAACCCCAATTGCCTCACTAAAAAAAACCAAAAAAACAAAAAAACAAGCATTATCTATGTGCCAGGCACATAGATTATAAAAAAAAGCAAAAAACACAGTTCCAGCCTTCAAAGAGGCCACTTTCTAATGGAGGAGACAAAGATGAAAATTACTATGAACATACAATATATATGTAGGTATATATATTGTATGTTGTATAGTAAATATATAGTAAAATATATAGTAATATATGTGTGGATAGATAGATAGATAGATAGATAGATAGATAGATAGATAGATAGAT
>NW_020940527.1:11792159-11829366 GCF_900497805.2 Vombatus ursinus
GATAGATAGATAGATAGATAGATAGATAGATAGATAGATAGATAGATAGATAGATAGATAGATAGAAAATGAAAGGCAATCTTAGAGGTAAGGTGCTAGCAGTGGGGATGAGAGGGTGGGCCAGGTAGCTGAGAAGGCCTCTTGCAGAAGATGTGATTTGGGTAGAGTATTGAAGGAGGCTATGTACAACTAGTATGTGTCTGAGGCAAGCCTTGAATCCAGGTCTTTTTGACTTTGAGGCTATCTTTCTATTCATCTTTCAAAGTAAAAGGACACAGAAAATGCTTATGGAAACATTTATACATGAATTGTCTGTGCCTGCTAAAACAGTCCACGAACGTGCTGTTGTACTTTACTGTTTACATGCTTTTATTTACAGATTCCTCTGTCTAGAATGTCCTCTTCTACATCTCTAGAGATGACCTTTCCACAGTTGATCACAGTTTATCTCTAGGACCCAATTCTAGTCATGGCATCCATCCCAACCAGTTTTAGTGTGAGCCATGGGGTAAAATTTGCCTTATTGCGCTAGGATCTCTGATCCCTTCCAGCTCTGAGGTTCTGTGATAATGTGTACATTATAGCTATCTGTGATTGGTGTCTTATCTCTCTTTGCCTAGGAAAACTCCTCCCCTCAGGAAGGGTTTTACATTGTATTGTATTCATTAAATTGTAGGCTTCTTGAGGACAGGGGGTGCCTTTTGCCTCTTTTTGCATCTCCATCACTGGAACATAGTTGGTGCTTAATAAGTGTTGATTGATTGATGAAACTTATGCTATAAAGATGGCACATAAAGATAGTGTCTCCCCTTCTGCTCAGCAGACCCATACACATATATGTTGCTGCTGCTGGTGCTGTTGGTATTATGGTTATGTCTTTTTACATTTCCTAAAACTGCCTTGCTGGTTGACTAAGTGAGCTACATAAAATGGGGTTGGAGACAGAGGGCTGTGGGGGACAAGGAGCTTATTATGATGGAGCTTTCTCAGGCCTTGTATATTTCCAGAGGTTTTCTTTCCCTGGGGCTTGGTGAAGAGCACCCTTCCTCTCTGGTTCTGATTTTCTCTGATTGCTATAATCCTTCTGCCCTGTATACACAAAAGCCATTGAGGAGGTCAAGTTCCCTAGTGAGATTTGATTACACATTTGTGGTGTTGTCTTGTAAATGCAATTAGGAAGTGTTCACTTAGGACATCAGCTGCTTCCCTGGCAGCCAGGACTGAACTTTCAATTTACCCCCAGGATTTTCTTTCCAACTTTGCTCGCTCCTTAGGAATTGTCTTTTGGTGTTCTGCAGTTATGGGAAAGACCTTTGAGGATTTCAGCACTTGACTCCTCTTCTCACTTGGCTGATCTTTGGTCCTTTGCTAAGCTGATGTAACAGCTGTGCTTCTATCTCTCACTCCCAGCATCTTGCCTCCTTTTAGGGTGAGGTCTTTGGTTGAGGCTCTTACTGAGAGCAGGCCAAATTCTTTGGGGGAGATGAAAAGCCTTTGGCTACACTTTGGGGAACTCACCAGAAAACTGCTTCAGCCATTTTCTTAATTGAAATTTTTAAGTGGAGAGGAAATTCAGGGAAAAATTCCAGGAATTCTATCCATTATGATAATCTACAGTTATCAGAATGAAAGAGATTTATTAATTAACCTGACTTCTAAGCCCATCTCTATTAAGCTCTATTAAGAGTGGAATATACAGAGACTCATAGAATTCTACGGGTCAGAGGGCATTTTGAGGTCATCTTGTCTCTTCCTCTGTTTCTGGACAGGACCATGGTCAAACAATTCCAGGCAGAAAAGTCTGCTCTATTTATGAAGTTCTCTAAAGATGCCATTTCTGCAGTTTGTTACAGTTTATCTCATAATAATGTTTAACTCTATCTAAAAATTTTTTTGGTCTCCTCTAAGCCTAAACTAAGGTCCTTATGTCTCAATGTCAGCACATTTCTTTACATTTTTCCCCCTCAGTAGAGATGAGAAAGTAGCTAGTTACCTCTATCAGGAAGAGACCAAATCTAACCTCAAACACCTGCTAGCTATGTAACCCTAGGCAAGCCACCAAACCTTTCTTGAACTCAGTTTCCTCATCAGTAAAATAGGGGAGTTGGATTTAGAGGACCATAGATTTATTTTTATTCATTTTTTTGGTGAGGCAATCAGGGTTAAATGACTTGCTCAGGGTCACACAGCTAGTGAGTATCATGTGTCTGAGGCCGGATTTGAACTCAGGTCCTCCTGACTTCGGGGCCGGTGCTCTATCCACTGCACCACCAAGCTGCCCAGGACCATAGATTTAGAGCTAGGGAGGGTCTAGAGGTCATTGAGTCCCACTCCCACATTACAGAAATAAGTCACAGATTTGCCCAGGGTCTCATAGCTTGTCTGTGGCTGAGATTTGAGTGTAAATCTTCCTGACTCCAAATCCATAGCTCTCTTCATTAGTCCATGTAGGTGCCTCCGCTTTAAGGTCCCTTACAGCTCCAAACCTATCAACCTATGTTAAGACAACCTTTTATGTGTAGAATAAAGTTGACCAACTCATCTCTGTCCTTGATTTTTTTGCTATTGGTGGTCTTGTTTACTCAGGCTTTAAATCTTGGGAATGATCTCTGGTTCTTTTCTCACTCATTCACCTATATTCACAGAGTTGACAAATGCTTCTGAAGACCCTCAGAGCAATCCATTTATTTCCATGCTGACTGAGACCTTGTAGTCTCTGCCCTCATTACTTCTTGCCTGGATATTACTGTAGGAGCTTCCTAACTGGTTTCCAGTCCTTAGACCCTTAAATACATCTTATATTCTACTGCTAGTCTGATTCTTTATAGTACAGTTCTAAGAAGACCATTTCACCATTCAAAATTCTTAAATGGCTCCCCATTGCCTTCAGAACAAAGTTCAGACTACTTGGATTGGCCTATAAGGCCCTCCATGGTCAAGCCTTATTTCCCAGTACTCCTTCACATATATCCTAATTTTTAGTCTACACTGGGTTATTTGCTGTTCCCTGAAAGGGCAAGTAGAGGTAAGTAGGTAGTGAGGTGGATAAGGGTGTTAGGCCTGGAGTCAGGAAGATCTGAGTTCAAATATGGCCTTAGATACTTCCTAGGTGCGTGACCCTGGGAAAGTCATTTAACTTCTGCTTTAGTTTTTTCAACTATAAAACAGGAACAATAATAGCACATGACGTGAAGGGTTATTGTGAGGAACAAGCAAGACGATATTTGTAAAGTGCTTAGTACAGCGCCTGGGACGTAGTAGGTGCTTAAAAAATGATTATTTTCTTCTTTCCTTCCTGAATATCCTCTGTAGTTTTATGCCACTGTTGCCTTTGGTTAAGTTTTTTTTTAAACTTGGAATGCTCTTTCCTTCTTCTATGCCTATTGAAATCCTACCCATTCTTTGAGGGGCATTCTGGGAAGATGGCAGAGTAGGTCAGAAATTTCCATACTTCAAGGCCCAGATATTAAAGATTTTTAGGCAGAGGAACAAAGTGGTGAGATCTTTGCATAAGAAAGATAAATCTGGCAAGGATGTCAAGGATGGATTGGGGGTAGGAAGAAAATGAATGTCAAGAGCCATTAGGAGGCTTTCACAGTGGTCATGGTTGGTCATAATGAGGGCCTGCATAATTAGAGTGTTAGGAACAGGGCTAGAAAGTGGATGGATTCAAGAGAGATCGTATAGGTAGAATAGCCTGGACTCAGTAACTACTTGGATATGGGAAATAAGGTTAGAAGGAAGAGACAAAGATAACATTGAGTCAACAAACATGGGTAACTGAGTGAATGGTCACCATGCCACCATTCCCGTGCCAGTAATGGAAAAAGGAAAGTCCGGGTGGTAAGTAGTGATATCAGGATAGCCTGATGAGCTTCCTAACTGTGTTTTCTTCAGGGCTAGGCTGGGGTTTGGGGACTAAGTAAGATGGGGACCCTGAACTGATATTGATGATAACTTATTTTGGTGGAGGACATTGGTGTAGATTGGCTAATGGTCACCAGTCTCTACAGGCATAGGTATTGTTGATGCAAACAGGTGTCATAATTGTGTTCCAGGAGATAAAAAACTTGGGCCCTGATTTAGGGAAGACTTTTGAGGTAGGTAGAAAGTCCTGATCCTCTGAGGTTAACACTGCTCTCTAAGGGTACATTATCACCTTAGTTCTCGCCCTATCCCCAGCCCTTAGCAAACTGGTCCAGTTTATGTGGAATCAGCCCTAGTCTACCTGTTCTACCCTTGGGATCTATTTCCAAGGTATAACTTGTTCATCTTATAGGCCTGAAGAGTAATCATGGCCCCTTTCTATGTTTTTTGGGCTTATCCTACTTATTCAACCCATTCTGCTTATATCTTTATATCCTTTTACATCTGGTCTTGTTCTCTAAATGTTGGGGTATGGGTGGAGGTGCCTGGATTTTTTTCTCTGCCTTTAGGTCACTGATAAAGGGAAAGGTTTAATTTCTCCCTCTCTTACCTGCTCTGCTGTGGTCCTCAGGTGTCCCTTATAGGAGTCTTCCTTGGAAATGGAGGCTTTTGACCCAGGTTTCAGTAGCCAAAGGAATGAGCCACTTTCTTTTAATCAGTGGATCTGGCTGCAAAATTGTTTGGGCTTAATCTGTGGTATCCTGGAGTCTTAAATGCAAGGGAATAAACCACAGCTGTCTGCTGGCCAAATGCTGACATTTTGTACTTGATCAGTTAACCCAGCAATTGGCACGTTCTTAAAATCGACTCACTTCTGACAACCAGGTTAACAAACATATTAAACCAAACAAGGATTGATTTTTGCCCATGTATCTGAGACTGATCCCTTCCCAAGCTTAATAAATCTGAAATTAAAGCTGGGTCAATATATGTCATTCTGGGAAATAGTTTTTCCCAGCAGAGCCACCAAACAGAACCACAGAATCCCAGAGGCAGAAGGAGCCTCAAAGGAATTCTAGTCTAAGCTACATCCAAAGCATGGATCTCATATAAAACATTCCCAACAAACAGTTATTCAATTGGGTCCTCTTGGACCCAGTTTAATCCAACACATATTAAGTTTCTATTGTATCAAAGGCAGAGAAACAGCGTGGCATAATGGGTGGAGAGGTGGCCTTGGAGGCAAGAAGGTCTGGGTTCAAATCTCAATATTGGTACATGTGACTATGGGCAAGTTATTTAACCTCTCAGTGACTCTCTAAGACAAGGGAAACCTTAATCTGGGATTGATGAATTTGTTTTTTAAAAAAATTTGGATAACTGTTTCAATATAATTGATTTTCTTTGTAATTGTATTATATTTAATTGTAATTATAATCATTTTTTGGGTAATTGTTTTATATTTTATGCATTTAAGGACATGATTTTGAGAAGGGTTCAGTGGGCTCCATTAGATTGCCAAAGTGGGGTGCCTGATACAGAAAAGGTTGAGAACCCCTGTTTTAATACTATAAGTGAGAAAGGAGTTGCTAAGCTGAATTGGTGGAATTTCCACGATGAAATCCAAATCAGTATCACTGATCTCTTTGTTCCTTCATTCCCCCCCCCCCACCCCACAACCCTAACAAACCATGTCCAAAAAGCATTGTACTGCTCTGAGGGGACAGAGACAAAAACAATATCGTCCTTCTCTTCCAGGAGTTTACATTCTGTTAAGGGGATGCAACATGTCCATAGATGGTAAATATAAAGTCATTTGAGGAGCCAGCAGTAACATCTGGTATACATTATGTGTATGGGGGGGCAGTAAGAATGGGTTTGGGAATCAGAGAAGGCTTCATGGAAGAGATAGCACCTGATGTGAGCCTTGAGTGATGGTACCAAGTTCAGGAGTGAGTGAAATCTAAGCATGGGGATTGACTTGTTTGAATAAATGGAAGCAAGAGATGGAATGTCAATTCAGGGGTGGCTAGTTGAAATTCTTAGTTTGGTTGGAAAGTAGAGTGTAGGAAGAGGAATAATAGGAAATATGGCTTGAAAGTTAGGTTTTGGACTCAGACTCTGGAGAGCCTTAAATCAACAAATCAAGCATTTCTTAAGTGCTTACTATGTACCAGACAGCCAACAAGGATTTATGAGTGCTTACTATATGCCAGGGCTAGCTAGGCGAACAGTGTGCACTTGTGCGTGTGCACACACACACGCACACACACACACACACACACATTTGCAGATGAGTCAATTTCATTTTCCTTGATCTCTTTGGTGAATAGACCTAGCAGGGTATCACTAGGTCAGTATGAAATGCATAGTTTCATGACTTTGGGGGCATAGTTCCAGTTTTCCAGAATGGCAGTTCTGTGCATTAAAGTGTTTCTTTTCCCACGGAAAGATTCACCAACATTTGTCACTTCCTTTTGGTGTCATGTTTGTCAATCTGATGGGTGGGAGGTCGAATCTCAGAGGTGCTCTAATTTGCATTTCTCTATCAGTAATTTTTAGCATTTTTTTATATGGCCATTTAAAAGTCTGGTTTCCTTGGAAACCTTCCTGTTTATGTACTTTGGCTAACTAGAGAGTGGCTTTTAGATAGTATTTTCAAGGAGTTTAGCTGAAGGGGAGGAGAGATATATAGAATGATAAGCTCATAAACAGTAGGAGGAATTTTTAGAAGAGGAGACATGAGTGTGTTTGTGGGCAGTAGAGAGGTAACCAGGGGATGTGGACAGATTGAAGATTTGATGTCTTTCTTTTGATGTGTGTGTGTGTGTGTGTGTGTGTGTGTGTGTGTGTGTGTGTGTATGTGTATTTCTCTGTTTCCTAATTTTTAGTCTTTTTGTATTTACTGGCTTCTTTTCTGACAACTGGAAGGCGGGATGGCTGCATTGAATAAAGGGTGGTTTTTTTTTTGGTTGTTTTTTTGTTTTTGTTTTTAAGATGGGAGGGACCCAGATATGATCAAAATATGAGAAAGAAACTTTTAGATAGTGAGACAACGGAGATAAGCTGGGTGGCTCTAGAAATGTCTGTGCCTGTTTATCCATGGTAGATTTTTTGAAGTGTCATTCTGTTCTCAGGAGCCTCCAATATTACCTGTAGGGGTGAGGAGGCTCTTAGGGTATTTGCCAGGTAAAGCTGGCATGCTCCTAGACTTGCCTCCCTCCTTTCTCTGTCTGCTGGGGATCTTTCATACTCAGCAGGTTGCTATCTCTGGAAGGCACCCCTAGAATTCAGAGACTTAGACTTCAGAGAAATGACCCACAAAGAGGTGATGAATTCAAGATGCAGAATGATGTACATTTTTTTTGGATGTGTCCATTGCATGAATTTGTTTTGGTTGATTATGCATACTTGTTACAACGGTTTTGTTTTTCTCTTTTTCCAATGAGGTTGGGAGGTGGAAAGGAGAGAAAATAAATGCTTTTTGATTGAAAAAAAAACTGAAGTTTTTTTTTTTCTTAAAGCTAGACTAGGACTGAACATCCTTGAGTGGAGTGGGTTTAGGCGGGGTTCAGAGGTAGGGGCTGCTTTAGGTTTAACGTTATTTTTAGAGCTCAGCCCATGTTAGGGATAGAGGTGGATTTGGGAGATTACATAATAAGAGCTGAAAAGAGCTTTAGAAACCACCTAGCATAGTTCCTTGCCTAGAATGAGACTTAATAACAAAAGCTTGTTGACCGACTGGACCCATGGAAGGTTAATATTTTCCTTGAAGGTGCCCAGGTTCCGCCTCCTCCTCGAAGCATTTCCTGATCTATCACACTGTTAAAATAAATGCCCTCTTCCTTTTCAAATTTCTTGAATTTATCTGTTTCTCTGTTCCCTGATAGAATATAAACTTTCTGAGGGCAGGGATTGTTTTTCATTTTTTTCCTTGTATCCTCAGTGCTTAACATCATGTCCTGTATCTATAAGGACCTAATTAATAAATGTCTATTGAAGTAAATGAAAGAATGATGAATGGGATGACTTTCTGGAGGAGTTGGACGGAATAGGAGTGAGAGTGCAAGAAAAGGGGACAGATGCCTTGGCAAGCAGAAGGGCCCCCTCCTCAGAGACTACAGCAAAGAGATGCTGAATATAGATGCAGAGGGCTTGTACACGAAGAGTAGGGAGAATTGAAGGGACTCACAATGGATTGGCCTTGAATTTTCTCAGTAAAGTAGGGGGTAAGGCCATCTGGAGAGAGAGAGAATGTTGGGGGCTTGAAGAGAGAGAAGGTTTGGAAAAACTATTGCTAAGAGGATGACTTAGAGTGGAGCAGGATTGAAAGGTCACTCTTGAAGCAGAGGGGCTTGCCTAGAGTTCATTGCCCAAGGTGATTTCAGGACTCAATCTGTCCCTGTCTCTGCTTCTTTTTGCTAATGATCCCATGTATTTCCAGAAGCTCCATTTCCTCCCCCAGCTTTTGTGGGGCTGATTTGATTTTGGCCACAGGGTAGTTAAGAGACAAAAATTCTGTTTCCCCAATTGGAAAGGGTAGAGGCCTAATGGATAAATTGCCTCCTGTTTTTCCTCATTTTCTGATGACTCAGGCAACTTAGAGGTGGCTTCTGTTTTCTTTCTTGTTTGTCTTTACCTCTTTGCCCATATCAACATATTTCAGGCCCGGTCAAAGAGCAATCAGCTAGAGAGAGCAGCATGGTGTAGAAAATGTTGGTGTTAAGAGGTAGAAAACCAAGATACAGCATCTTAAATTAGCACTGTGACCTTGGACGTTACCTGGGCAAGTCACTTTATTGCCATTTCCACATGTAGAATGGGCATGGTAATACCTAACCTGCCTATTTAACAAGGCTGTTGAATGAAGAAGCTTGAGAGTATGATAGGACACATATGCAGGAAACATATGTGACCAGGAAACAAACATAGATTGCCTCTCTGATTCTTATGCTTCCTATGCTACAAAGCTGTGGCTATAACCTCATTGCTCTTTGCTGGACCTGCCACCCTTCGGTCACTGGTTTTTGTTTTTTACTGATCCTTGCCAGGAATTTCATATCAACAACTCTCTAGAGTATTTCTGTTCTTGCTAATCTTCATCTATGTAGTTATCATCTGCTAGGGATACTGTGGTTAGCAATACTCTCCTCTGTAGGGAGGGCTATAGCTCTGTTAGTTAACCTGCTCTTTCAACAACTATCCATGCTCGTTTGAAGGAGTGTTCTGCTTAAAAAGCCTCTCCCCTGCCAGAAAGGCTACAACTCTTTTAATCTGTTTTTTACCAGTCTTCTATTGTGCCTTAGTAATAGGCCTCAGCTGATAGGCTATCTTCATGGCTACCTGATGAGCTATCTTCCACCTGTGGGAGGTGATGTGATTAGTAAGCCTCTCTCCTGCTGTCCTTAGTCAAACCTTTCAATTGATGATTTTGAAGTTCCCTTCAACTCTTTTTGTTATCCTTTTAGGCCAATGGTAAGAATCTCTTCTGTACAACCAGACTGTACCACACTGTAACAAAGATCTAGGCTAAGTTCACATTTGTTATTTGAACTCTTCTGTTTGACATTTCTCATATTTTTGTTAACTAATTTTCTTCACCTCTATTATCTCCTTTTATTCAACTCTCATATAATATGCTCTAAAACTAGTCTTAGTTCTTGGGTCTTATACTTCCCTAGATGGAGAAATATGTTCAGGGCTCCACTTCCTCAAATGGAAAAAGATCTGATAAACTGAAGGAGGAAACTTTTAAACTCCTCCCTATCATCATGATGTTCTTCTGTTTTATACAGAGCATGAAGTGGGAGAAAAAAGGAAACAGGATATCTGGGGTATTGTTTTGATAGGAGAAATGAGGAAGTGATCTTGGAATTGCTGCTGCTGCTGTTTTACACTGTTGTTGAGTAATTTTCAGTTGTGTCCAACACTTTGTGACCCCGTTTTGGGGTTTTCTTGGCAGAGATGCTGGAGTGGTTTGCCATTTCCTTCTTCAGTTCATTTTACAGATGAGGAAACTGAGGCAAGCAGGGTTAAGTGACTTGCCCAGGGTCACCCAGCTAGTCAGTGTCTGAGGCTGAATTTGAACTCATGAAAGGTATCCTCCTGGTCCCAAGCCCAGTATTCTATCCAGTGGGTGGCCGTGATGCTCCTAATTTGGAATTAGAATACCTAAATTTCACTTACTAGCTGTGTGGCCTTGGACAAGTTACTCTGACACTCAATTCTCCCCAAGAATTAGTGCTATCACAAGGTAGAATGGGCTGCCTTGGGAGGGAGTAGAAGTTATAAGCCCCTTCTTTTTTATTGATTTATTTTGATTTATCAATAATCACTTCCATAAGCTTTTGATTTTTAAATTTTTTGCCCCCCCTTCCTCCCCAAGACAGCATGCAATCTGATATAGGTTATACATATACATTCCTATTAAACATATTTTCACATTAGTGATGGTGAAAAAACAGAAGAAAAAAATTAGCAAATAGTATACTTCGATCTGCATTCAAACTCCATAGTTCTCTCTTTGGATGTGGATAGCATTTTCCATCATAAGACCTTTGGAGATATATTAGATCCTATAAGCCCCTTCTTATAGAGTCAAGAGAATGTGGATCAAGGGGGTATGGTAGAGATGAGTACTGGGAAAAGGCTGGACCAGGTGACCTCTGAGGCCTCTTCCAGCTCCGAGATTCTGTGGTTCTCTGGTTTCTCCATAGGTACAGGTGTGATATAACTTTGAGGATTTGAGTAATAACCATCAGATCAATCAGTTAAGGGATAATTGGTAGTCTTTTAGAGGATAGTTTCAGGAGAGTGTTGGGGTTTGGAAGTCAGACAATAAGGGGTTATAAGAGTGAGTGTGTAGTAAGGAAGTAGAGGCAGGAAGTGTAGACTCCTCTTTCTAGGAGTTTAATATAAAGAAACAAAGGAGAGAAATGAATGGTAACTTGAAAGGATGAGAGTATTAAGTGAAAGGTTGGTTGTTTTTTCTTTTTTTTTTTTAAGGAGTAGCCAGAATGGCTTCAGATTCTCCTAAAAAGGAGGCTGCCAATTTTCACTCACCCAAATTTAGTTCCTGTGTATGGTGAACTTTGAAATAAAATGTACAAATTGGGTGTTCAAATGAAAAATATACTTTTCTTATTTTTTCATACAAAGTTGGAGTGAGCTCTACGGAGATCATGGCTGGTACTCCGTGTCTGTCCAGCCCTGGCCTTCAGGACAGAATGAGAGTGGATTGTTTTGTACCTTCAGAAAGGACTGTGACCCTCAAAACGGCTATATCTGTAAGTATATTCTGGATTCTCAATAGTCAATAAATGTTTCCAGGTCTGCTATAGTCCGGGGATACAAAAAGAGACAAAAGACAGTGCCTGCCCTCAATCTAATGGGGAGATAATAAGCAAATGAATATGTGCAAACAGGCTGTATACAGGAAAAATAGGAAATAATTAAGAGACGGAAGGCACTAGAATTAAGAGGAGTTGGGAAAGTCTACTTATAGAAGATGAGATTTTAGTTGGGACTTAAAGGAAGACAGGGAGGTCAGTAGAGAGTGGAGGAGGGAGAATATCCCAGGAAAGGGGGATGGCTAGAGAGAATATCTGGAGCTAAGAGATGTAGCATCTTGTTCATGGAATATCCAGGAGGTCAGTGTCACTGAATTGAACAATACATGAAAGGGAGTAAGGTGTGGGAAGACTGGAAAGGCAGAAGGAGGCTCTTTGTATGCCAAACATGGAATATTGTATTTGATCCTGGAGATCAAATTTATTTGATAGAAAGCCACTGGGAGTGACCAGTCCCATATGGCCATCTGTGTGATTTTACTAAAGCCATTTCACTATTCTAGGGCTCATTTCTCCTTCATTTGTAAAACAAGGGGGTTGGAATGGAGTGCCTTCTACCCTGACATTCTGAACATATAAATTCTATGAGACAATATATGTTGGTGCTTAAGCTTAGGGAAGCCACTTCAGGGGCAGACAATTGACCCTATTAAGTTCTTGGAAGCATAAATGTCACTTTTGAGATATATATTCTTTAACATAATTTTTAAAATTCTGAACTTAACATCAAAATAATTAGGCACAATTTCCATCTACAAAGTACAACAGCAAAAGAGGATTATATGTGAAGCTGCAAATACCTATTATATGTAATTTCCTTTTTAAAAAAGCTAAAAAAATTCAACATGCTCCTTTCAAAGCTGTCCTGCCTGTTTATGTTTCCTTCTGAACTTCCTTTGCTTTTCATTTGTTCATTTTAAAAATGCTCTGATGGTGGATAGAGCACTGGCCCTGGAGTCAGGAGGACCTGAGTTCAAATCCGGCCTCATACATTTGACACTTAACTAGCTGTGCGACCCTGGGCAAGTACTTAACCCCACTGCCTAGCCCAAAAAAATGCTTCGATGACCCTTTTTTTCTTTTTTTTTTTTTTTGTAAGCAGCACCACCACTAACGCCCTTTTCTACCCCCCTTTATTCCCACCCAAAAAAAAAAACAAAGTTATTATAATGTAACCAATAACCATAATCAAGGAAAACAAATACACACATTTGCTTGGTTCAACAATGTATTCTTGCTTTGCACCTTGAGTTCATCACTTGCCTGTGAGGAAGTGGGTTATGTGTTTTATCAGTGGCCTTCTGTAATTATGATAGATCGTTGCATGGATCTGAATTCTTAGGTCTTTCAAAGTTGTTTTTCTTTACAAGTTATTTTTTACTGTATACATGATTCTCTTGGTTCTGATCACTTTACTTTGCATCACTTCATACAAGTCTTCCCAGATTTCTCTTAAGTATGATCCCTTTTGTTATTTCTTACATTACAGTTATAGTCTGTTACATTCATACAGCATACTTTATTCAGTCATTCTCCCAGTTGATGTGAACTTCCATAATTTCAATTCTTTGCTACAACAAAAAAGAGCTGCTATAAATAGTTTAATAAATGTTGAGGCCTTTTTCTATCTCTATTATCTCTTTGAGGGATAAGCCTAGTTGGTCATATGGCTGGGTCAAAGGTCATATCAAGTTTTTGTGACTTTATGGGCATAGATTCAAATTGCTTTCAAGAATGACTAGACCAAGTTCAGCTCCGCCAACAATGTATTAGTGTGCCTGTGTGCCCACAGTTCTTCTAATAATTACAGTTTTCCACTTATCAGCCTGATGAGTATGAGGCAGAACCTCAGAGCTTCTTTAATTTGCATTTCTCTAGTTATTGGTGATTTTCAGTATTTTTACATATGTTATTGATAGCTTGAATTTGCCTCTTTGAGAACTGCTTTGTATCCTTTAGACATTATTGGGAAATGGTGCTTGTTCTTCTTTGAATCAGTTGTGTTCTTTAAAAAAATAAGTTTTACTGATGTTTAATGTATATTATAAGTCACTGGTAGTTCTCAAGTGTTACCCTTCTTTTCCCTCTTAGGACTCTTTAGTGTAACAAAGAAGAGTTAAGCAAAACAAAAATGGTGTTCTTTTGGCCATTTAAATATGTTATTTGATGGAAGAAAAGCAGCATAGTATAATGGTAGAAGGCTGGTCTCATAGCCAGGAAGAACAGGGTTTAAGTACTATCTTTGGTATTAGCTGGGAGAAGAAGAAAACAAACATCTATTAAGAGCCTGCTCTGTGCCAGGCACTATATTAAGCACTTCACAATTATTATCTCATTTAATCCTTAAAACAACCCTGGGAGATGGATATTATTATTATCCCCATTTTACAGTTGAGGAAACTGAGATAGGCATGGGTTGAGTGACTTGCCCAGGGTCACACAGCTAGTAAGTGTCTGAGGTCACATTTGAACTCAGGTCTTCCGGACTCCAGGACCAGCACTGTATCCCCTGTGCCACTAGCTGCCTCTGGTACAGGCTCTGGCAATCATTTCATCTTTCAGTCAATGGTATAGGCATGTCTCTAAGATCTTATAAGAGAAGATTTATTGGTTGAAGCTTTTGTAAACAAAGGCACTCACATATCAGTTGAAGGGATGGAAACCTTTGAATAGAGGTGAGTCAAAGCACTGTTTATTTTCCATTTTTCAGTGTGGCATAGGGAAGGAAAGCTGCTAACCACAAACTGACTCAAGGGCTATTAGAAAAGAGTGAAGGAAGTAAGATTGGGGAGCCTGGGCTATGCTCTAAGGCAAGGCTGAGGACGTGGAGGAGCAAACTGGTTGTTGACATTTATAAGTGGTAGGGGGAGGAACAGATACACAGCACTATCAGTAAAGAGTCGTTGGCACCTAAAAATGGTTTCATCCTTTAGCAATGTAAAACATCTCTGTTAGGTGACTGTTAGTTTTCCAGTACACTTCCTAGTTGAATGTAAGCTAGGTGAAAGCAGGGAATCTTGTTTGTTTGAGATCAAATGAGATAATATTCATGAAGCACTTAGCACAGTGCTTGGCACACAGTAGGTACTTAATAAATGCTTATTCCCTGCCCCTCACCCCAGACACACACCTTTTGTCTTTGTAACACCAGCATCTAGCAAAGTACCCTGCACGTGGCTGGTGATAATTAATAAGTAATCAATAAATGCTTAGTTAATAAATGCTTGGATCAGATTTGACTTTGTTTTGTGAATTTGTTTTTCATTTATATCATAATATAGTTTTATATTATATTACCTTATCCCATTCATAGTCACGTCATTTGGGAACCAGTTGAAGGGAATGTTTTGCTTGACTGTTGAGGCCAGAGGAGAAAAGCATTGGGAAGGCCATTATAGCTGCCTTAATATATCTGAGGCTGTCTCATGGGAGAAAGAAAATAGATTGTTTCTGTATCGCCCCAGAAGGTAGAACTACAGCTAGTAGGTAAAAGTTCCAGGAAAATTTATTTTGTCTAAACGTAAAGAATAGTTTCAACCTCCTCCCCATTTAGGAATCTCTTCTATATCAACTGATCTACTTGCGGTTCTCTAAATTCATTGTTCCTATACAAAGGCACAGAAGTGGGAGATGGGTAGGAGATTGGAACTATTCTTTACTTTGAAGCTAAATAAATTTCCCTGGAACTTTTACCCACTCAGTCAGTTGACAAAGAAAATATTCCTGAATGGGTAGGAAATTGGAATATATGACCCCTAAATCCCTTCCAATTTTATGATTCCTATAATGAAAAGTACACTAGACTTAGGATCAGATGCCTTTTGCTGGAGTCTCACCATCTCTCATTAAAATCTGTATGATTTTGGCCAACTGCACCCCAAGTCTCAGTTTCCTCAACTGTACAATGAGAATAATATTACCTGTCTCACAAGATTGTTGAGAGGATCAAATGAAATAATATATAGAAAGCACCATATAAGGTAGGTAACGTTATCATTATCCTTTTTAACTTACGAACTGCTTTAGGGTAGAGGGCGTGTTTTCCTTTTCTCATAACACCTAGCACAATGCTGGACACATAGTAGGCATCTATTGGATTAAATTATAATCAAAACTCATTCTCTTTGGGAGCCATTGGAACTTGAGATGAATTGACATTCCAGGCTCCAAATGCCAGGCATCAGAAAACCTTTGTAATAATCCATTTTGAGTGATCTGTAGAAGGCTAGCTTATTTCAGTCCATTGATTTTTCCCTTATTTAGCTAGACAGTTCATGATCAGCGGAGGGAAGGGGTTGGAGGATGAACCGGGCTGCTCATAAAATAAAACAGTGGTCAAATATCCTTCACCGATAAAGGTTATCGTTTAACCATCCCACTGCTGACGAGGAGGGAGTGGGGAAAAGTTAGGGAGAGAACCTGCATGAATGATACAATGTGACTTCAATCAAAGCAGACTCAAAAACAAAAAGGACAGAATCAAGATATAATCAGAATTTTAGAGCTGGAAGAAACCTTTGAGATCATTTAGTTTAGGGGTTCTTAACTTGGGATCCATGAATGGATTTCAGGGGGTCAGTAAACTTGGTTGGCCAGAAATACATTTTTGTTTCAATAGAATTGGGTCCCTTTGTAGTTCTATGCATTTTACTTTATGCATTTTAAACACGTTATTCTGAGAAGGGGTCCATAGACTTTACTAGACTGCCAAGAAGATGCATGACACGTCAAAGTTGTGTGCCCCTGCTCTAGTGCAATGCTCTTATTTTGCAGATGAAGAAACTAATATTGAGGCCACATAAGATGTTATCTTTACATCTATGATGGAGTATGAGCACTTTGGAAATGCCCTGTTGGGGTGATGAGGGAACTTGTTGGCACATTTACTCTGTTGTTTCCCCCAGTCCAGTGGTTCTTCAAGTGTTTGGTATACAGATTATTTAAGAGAGGACCTAAAACCCCAGAGACTGTCTTAGTAATAGCTAGCACTTATATAGTGCTTTTAAGATTTACAACAAATTTTACAAATATTACCTCATTTTATTCTCACAACAACTTTGGGAGGTTATTATTATCTCCATTTAATAGATGAGAAAACTGAGGCATTTGCCCAGGGTCACCCAACTAGTAAGGATTTGAGGTCATATTTGAGCTCAAGTCTTTATGACTCCAAGTCCAGTGATCTATGTACTATGGCATCCCTAGCTGCCATTTTGGCACTGGGGATAAAAACTAAACGCCTTAGCAGAATTCAC
The DNA here is from genome assembly GCF_900497805.2 of Vombatus ursinus. NCBI lineage: Eukaryota > Metazoa > Chordata > Mammalia > Diprotodontia > Vombatidae > Vombatus > Vombatus ursinus. The sequence continues at coordinate 11,808,631 of NW_020940527.1, forward strand.
GTGAGGATTGGTTCTGTTTTGAGAGACAGAGGATAGAGTTCTGGATTTGAAGAGAGGACGACCTGAGTGATTTCACAAAGGGGAGAAGATTCACAATTGGGAAGGGAGTCAGGAAATGAGGAGGGGACGCCTGGGCCGAACCTTGAAGAGATTCCAAGGTGGCTCTCAGGATGAAGACAGACTGGGTTTAGTCTAAAGCTGAGACACTCTGGATTTGAAGAACCATATAGATAGGTGGCCTGTATGAATATACAGAAGACAGTGAAGCAGCCTGACATTTTTTTTAAAGCTTATTTTTATATTATGTGATGTTGAAACTTGGTGGGTGGGTAGGAGATCTTCCAAGGAAGAAAGGAAGATTGGGAAGGGGGAGAGAGGGGGAAGTTAAGTGAATGTTTACTGGCAACTGGCCATTAAAGACATTTCCCCCTGACTACTTTGGTCCTCAATAATCTCTCAGTCCTCTAGAAGTCATAAGCATTTATTGTTTGTCCCACTTGTCTGACACTTGGCACAGACTGCTGCATGATATTTCCTGTCTGATTATTTAACTTTCAGATGTACAAGCCTTATGGCCTCAGCTAGATTGTAACCTCAAGAGAAGAAGCAAGGGAAAATGGAAAGAATAGTGAATTTCAAGTCCCGTATTTGCCATTTGTTAGCTACGTGACTTTGGATAATCCCTTTACTTTTCCAAACCTTGATTTCTTCATCTATAAAATGGGCATAAAAACCCTTGTACTGCTTAACTCACAAAGTGGTGATGAGGATAGGATAAACTGAGGTAATGCATGTCAAGGGCTTTGTGATAAAAAAAAATGCTCTGAAAATATGCTCTCATTGTTGCTGTTATTACTTTACTTGATTTAACAAGAGTTTATTATGGGCCCTTATATAATGGGCACCGTGTTAGATGCTAGAGGAAACAGAAAACAGAAAACAGTCCCTGCCTTCAAGGAGCTTACAGTCTTCTTTTGTGTGTGTGTGTGTGTGTATGGTGTGTGCACAGATAAATAAATACAAGGTAGTTTATGGAGGGGGTGAGTGCCAACAATTAGGAGAATCAAGAAAGGCTTTAAGTAAGAAATGGTACTTGAAGCCTGAAGGAAGCTAAGGATTCTCAAAGGTGGGGGGTGAGGAGGGAGTATTGTGGGGAGTAGGGAGAGCCAGGGCCAAGGCATGGAGGCAGAAAGTAGAAAGGTGCAGTTCAGAGAGCAGCAAGTTGGTGGGTCTGGCTGGAACAAAGAATGTGTGAAGGTGAAATAATCCCAAAAGGAATCCTGCAGCCTGAGAAGCCTGTCTGCTGAGTCCTTCCACAAGGTCAGTGTTTCTGTGTGTCTACCCCTGTGATTAGCACAGTGCTGAGCCTATAGTAGGTAATGATCAAGAAATACTTGAGTGAATTAGATGAATGGATTGTGGCACAATGGATAAATCTCTGGGTCTGAGTCAGGAAGACCTAAGCTCAAACCCAGCCTTAGATACTTACTGGCTGTATGATCTTGGGTAAGTCACTTAACCTCTATCTGCCTCAATTTCCTCAACTGTAAAATGCAGATGATAATAGTGCCTACTTACCTCCCTGCATTGTTGTGAGGATCAAATGAGATAATATTTGTAAAGTGCTTAGCGTAGCATCTGAAGCACCTACTGGTGCTATATGAATGCTAGCTGTTATGATGATGACGATGTTGACGAGCTATCTCCAACATTTCTTGAGGTTGCTTTTCCACTTTCCCAGCATTCCAGGAACAGTCCCTATCTCCCCCAAATCTCCCCCACCTCCACGCCTTTGAGGTGGTCGTGGAGGCTTTTGGGCAATCAGGTCGATGGAAGTGGCAGGGCTGGATCTGGAACCCTGGGGTCCTCTTTGGCCAAGTTTACTCAAGGGCCCAGGCTCCCATTTGGGGGAAGGCAGATGAGCACGGCTGATTTCCTCCAGGGCCTTTGTGTGTGAGTCAGCCTACGGAAGTTGCATTCATTTATTTTAATTTAAACAGGACCAATCTCATCTTGGAAAGTTTCATTGCAGGCTCTGTGCCTTTCTTTCATTTTGGCTTTATGTTCTGGAGAAGAGGGGGAGGGGAATGGCAGCATATTGAATTTGATGTTTGCAGTGTTTTCTCCTCATTGTCTTCTTCTTCTTCTTTTTTTTTTTTTCCAGAGGAGGCATTGGGGGAAATTTACTGGCTTGTCAATGAAGCCATTGCTCATCCACAGTCCAGAAAGGAAAAGAAAAAGAGCATAAATTCATAGACAAAGTCTCAGGAAAGGAATAAATCATTTAGAAAACATTTCCTTGAGAAATCATTGAAGCCTTACACTATCATTTTCTTTCTGGGTCCTCCTGTCAAATACATCTTCCGAACATGAAACGGGATCACATTTTTCCTTTTTCTTTCTTTATTATTCTTCCAGCTGTTCACCAGCAGCTGGATAATTGTAGTATTGGGCTAAGGCAGGAGGAGATTGCATAGGAGATGAGGGAAAGCGGACAGGGTCGTTGGTTCCTGATTGTTTGAGGGCTGGACGTGTAGTTGGTGAATTATTCGCTGTCTTTGTCTCTCTTTAGGTCACTTCTTGCTAATCCTGTAGCCAGCGAATAGCTCAAGGTAGAGTGATGAGTTGGAACTCAAATTGATAGCCAGTAACTGAACATTTTTTTTCTCCTAGGGCAAAAACAGTTGAGGAGGGGGGCAGTCACACCTGAAGAAGGGGGATCTGTGTGGCCTGGGGTGTTTGGTGGAGTGGAAGGCAGGCTAAGGAGAGGGGTGCCTTGGTGATGGAGCACAGGAACACAATTTTAAAGCTAAAGGGGATTTTAGAAGCTATGAAGTTTAATATTTTCATTTTACAAATGAAGAAAGTGGAGTCATAGAGAGGTTAATTGATTTTTTTGATGTCACACAGCTTGTAAGTGTCTGAGGTAGGATTTGAACCCAGGTCTTAATGACTTCAAATGTAGTGCGCCTTCTGTTATACCATGATGCCCCTAGGGGTGGAGGCTGCACTATATAGGTAGAGACAGTGATTACTACCAGCTAAATTATGCCATCCTGGATTTCAGGGCCTTGGATCAAAGTCCGATTTGCTCCCCACAATTTGTCCTGTGCCAGTTATGGTTCTGAGTGATGCCATTTATTTGTAACACTGGTAAAAGATTTGATGGTGAAAAAAATTAAATTTTTGGCTCAAATGAGCAGTTTGGGTTATCACAGTAGGCTTAATTATTGGGGCCATTTCAGTCCTCTACTACTACAAATAATTGAAAACTGGCTGCTTCTCCACACACACACACACACACACACACACACACACACACACACACACACTGCTGTTTTTGTCACTTCAAACCCCTAAATTGGGTTGCTTCCTCTTGGAGACCAAACCTACAATTCTAGGAGCTGATAGGGGGCACGACTTGGGTGCCCAGGTAATATGCCCTTAGTTGGTAGGTTCATTTCACATAAGGAAGAGAGGAGACATTGAGGATGAAAGAGAGAGAAAAAAGATTGAAGGACAACTGAAAGGCAGAAGCAATTAAAGCCCAGGATGTAGCCAATTACGGTTTTTTGCCCTGTAGAAATGTAATAAGAATAATATTAGCATGCACTTAAATAACACTTTACAGTTACAAACACATAATTATCTCATTTGTTCCTTATAATACCGGTCCTGTGACATGGGTAATGCAAGGAATATTATCCTTCATTTATAGCTAGCAAGACTGAGGTTTAAGCTAGGTGTATAATTTTGGATGCACATGGGGCATGAACCCACGACATCTGTTTCCAAGTCCAGAGTTAATTTTTTATTATAACAATGTATTCTGTTGTTGTTGTTCAGTCATGTCTGACTCTTTGTGACCCCATCTGGGGTTTTCTTGGTAGGGATGCTGGAGTGCTTTGGCATCGCTTTCTCCAGCTCATTTTATAGATGAAGAAACTGAGGTTTAAGTGACTTGCTCAGGGTCACCCAGCTAGTACGAGTCTGAGAGCAGATTTGAACTCAGGAGAATGAGTCTTCCTGACTCCAGGCCTGGCGCTCTGTCTACTGTGCCACCTAGCTGCTCTGGAAAAGAAGGTATAAATGTTATTAGCACTATCCACATTTACATATCAAAATTAGGGAGCCATCTCCAGTTGTCCTGATCTATAACTTGCCACTGGACCCAGGCGACTCTAGAGGATTAAGTGAGGCTGGTGACTTTGAACAGCCCTTCCTCACTTAAATCCAATTCGCTTGCATGTCATGGCATCACCTTCCTGATATCATGGTGCTTTTTGAGAACGAAGAACAAATAACAACAACACCAGAATTAAGAGAGAATAATACCATTATAAGCAATTTCTAAAGAAATAATAAACATAGGCACAGACTAGTAGTGCCTTCTTTCTAATCTAAACTACTTTTAATCACTGCTTACTTTGTGTCTGGCTCCCTTTTCCAGGAAGAGGTAAAACTTCAAATTTAGGAGTAGACCTTCCCTAGTTGTGGTTCTGGCTCCCCTATTTTGCTGGATCCTAGGGGGTAATGATTTGCTGTTTTAGGCATGAAAAACATTTAAATGGATCTTATTAGAACAAAGACATCATCTCCCACAGCTGTCACCAAAACCCTATCCAAAAACTCTCTGCACTGTACTTTTCTTTTCCCCCTTGGGCTTCCAGATTACCCTTTCAGCCATGATAACTTCATTTTATATATCAGAAAGGAACCAAAAAGAAGAAATAAATCCCAGGGAGTGGGGCATGTGTTCTGTAGACAAGCCTGCCACCACAGTACAATATGTGATTAGAGGTACTACAGAGTACAGTGCTTAGCTCTTCTGTTACTAAATTAGTCTCCAGTTTCCATATTGTTTCTCCACCTCTTTATTTGCCTTTTATATGAATGCTTCCTTAACATTAAAAGGTTTTCTGTACTGATACAGAATCCCAGTGTTTTTGTTTTTGTTTTCTTTTTGGAATTCTGTCTTAAATCTTAGGTCAATTTTGTTCCCCCCCCCTTGTTTCTTTTCTAGGATTTTGTCTTTTCTCCATTCTGCACTTTTAAAGCACATTTTGAATACAATCTAAAAGTTTCAAAATCAAGTTACACACAGGCTTTCCAACAGGCTTCTGTATATTTGATACCTTCTCACTATCTCCATGAAAGCAGAGAAATACTGCAATGCCTATTTTATGGATGAGCAAACTGAGAAAGAGAAATTCAGCGTGATGCTCTGAAAATCAGATTGACTTAAGTGAATTCTCTTAACATGTTAGTGGAGGTTCTAATAAGTAATGCCTGCTAATGATGAATGTTGCCTGTGACTGTTCTTGTCTCTATATTTTTGCTCACATTTTTCCCTTCCTGGAATTTCTGCTTTCCCTCTTTCTTTCCTCTTCACCTCTCCAGGTCTATACCTCCTTAAGGGTCCAGCTAATGGTTCCAATTCAGAGTGATAGTTCCCTCCCTCGAATAGTATCCTATATTACTGGATTTATTTTGATTGAATAAACATTTAAGTACCTATTATGCCCAATATTCCATATGGTGCTAATGATTTAAAGAGAGAATGAGCCATAGTTTCTCACCCTCAAACAACTTACAGTTTAATGGGTGGATAAGACAATGGCACAAATAGTTCTAAATGCTTAGAGCTTAGGTCTAAACAGACTGGTATCAGATTTGAGAAGGTAGAGATCTCTTCGAGCTGGGAAAATCAGTTGTCCCCACACCACTGCAAGTGTTGGTATTTCAGGTGGGGAAGAGAAGCAGTAGCATTGAGAAAATGTGGATTGCACCGATGCCTTAGTTACCATGAAGACACCATGCAGGTAGAGCACAGGGGTGGTTCTTGGCCTCTTGCCTCGGCCCATAATAGGGAAATGTCTTGGAAGGACAGGCAGGAAGTTCATGTGGCAGCTTGAGTAATAATATGTATTGTGGTGTAGATCATGGGTATCAAAATCAAATAAAAAGGGGACAGGGAGGGACACCGTCCACTAATCCTTCTATGAGGATCCCTGTGGCCTATATATTGACTTATTTTTAAAAATGTAATGTCACCTATGTTTATTGCATTTTTATTTATTTTGTTAAATATTTCTCAATTTTATTTTAATCTGCTTCAGTACACTCAGGTGGGTTGTGACCGCTAGGCCAAGATCTCTATTGTAAATATCATGGGCAGCTAGGTGGCTCAGTGGATAGAGCATTGGGCCTGGAGTCAGAAAGACTCATCTTCTTGAGTTTAAATCTGGTCTTAGACATTTATTGGCTGTGTGACCCTGGGCAAATCACTTAACTCTGTTTGCCTCAGTTTACTTATCAATAAAATGAGCAGGAGAAGGAATGGGAAACCACTCTAGTATCTTTGCCAAGAAAACCCCACATGGGATCACAAAGAGTCGGATATGACTGAAATGAACAAAAAATATATAATGCATTTTAATATTGGGAGAGGCAGGTAGGTGGCTTAGTGGATAGAGCACTGGGCCTAGAGTCAGGAAGACCTGAGTTCAAATGCAGCTACAGATACTTACTAGCTGTGTGACCCTGGGCAAGTCACTTCAACCAGTTTGCCTCAATTTTTCATTATCTGTAAAATGAGCCGAGAAGGAAATGACAAACCACTCCAGCATCTCTGCCAAGAAAACCCCAAATGAGGTCCCAGAGAGTCAGATATGACTGAAAACAACTGAATAACAAGTGCTGGATTTGGAGTCAGAGGACCCGGGTTTTCATCCTGGATCATTCTATCTATGTGGGTAACTTCAGTTATCTGAGGTTGGAATCGATGACCACTAAGATTGGGCTACTTGGCGGCTAAGTTCCCTTCTTACTCAAAGACAAGGTTGCTCTAAGACCTGGCATCCATGGACTCATCTGTGGCCAGATTTCGGGAGGCCTGTGAATTTGAGCAGAAAAAAAAATTAAATCTATACTTTTAATAACCTCTAACTGAAATTGAGCATTGCCTTCAAATGTGAATATAGGCAATAAACTACAGTAGAATTGGGCTCTGCCCGATTGCCAAAGGGGTCCATGATACCCAGAAGGAGAAAAGCTTCTGCTCTAAAACTATGACATTCATTTCCAAGCCACCCTCGCCATGTTGGTGCAGTTTCTCTCTCACCCAAATGCAGGTTGCTTTGCTAGTCAAATCATCCTATGATTAGGCACTTAAAAAAATACTCCCCTCAGCATTTTTAAAGGCTTTAACATCTGTTGGCAGGCAGCAGCAGAGCTGACCCGAAGAATAATGATTACAAGTTGGACTGCTCTGCTAGAATTTATTAAGATTAGATCTCGTAGCAGTTTACAGGCCTAAGTGCTGGACAGGGTGAGAGAGATCCTTTAACCCAGGGGTGGGGAACCTGCGGCCTTCAGGCCACATATGGCCACATATGGCCTGGAGGCTGCAGGTTCCCCACCCCTGCCTTAACCTCTTAGTTTTATAGTTGAGAAAGCAGAGGCCCAGAGAATTTGTGACTCAGCTCAGATTGTTCTTGGAGCAAGGTTGGGATTTGGACTCAGGTCTTCTGACTCCCAAGCCAGTCATGGGCTTTTCCTTATGTGATACCATCTTTTTCCTGGAGAAAGTATGAAGGTCCATCTGTTCCTGAGATGCCTTTGAGATGGTCTGGTCTTGTGCTAGGCCCCTCCCAAATTCTAAGAGACATCAACAGACTGGATAGAGGGAAGGCTGGTGCTGACTGTGGCTGGTAGACAGAGGTTTTTAGGTGCCAACTAGCAAAGCTTAAATTTTCCAACAGAACTCTTTGTTGCGCATTTAAAATTTGTGTTTGCCTTTTAGGAAAAAAAAAACGGGCCTGCTTTATTGTTGTTCAGTCATTTAGTTATGTGCAACTCTTCGTGACCCTGATAGACCAAATCATGCCAATGCTGTCCATGGACTTTTCTTGGTAAAGATACTGGAGTGGTTTGCCATTTCTTTCTCCAAAGGCAAAGAGAGGTTAAGCGAATCGCCCAGTGTCATATAGCCATATAGTCTGAGGTTAGATGCTCAGGTCTTCCTGACTCTAGGCCTGGTGTTTTTTAGAAAAGAAAGTGAAGTTTTATTGTTATTTGTAGATATACAGTATATAAAATAAAACCACTTTAGAATTTTAAAAGATACACCCTAGAAACTAATAAACCCAAATTAATCCTTCTTTTCAAAGCAACCAGATTTGCAGTTCAGATTTGGTCTTTGTTGTAGTTGATGAAACGAGCTTTTAGCATGAAATGGCTAAAAGCTTTTGGATTACGTACTACGATAGACATAGGCAGATGCCATAGTCCATCGGTATTTGGAGCAAATTACATTTATTTACATTTTAAGAACAGACAGTCCGCTTATATCTTAGTCATTAGGCTCTCTGATGACTGATTTTAAACTATGCAGGATTTTTCAACTATTATTTCCATTACAGATTCTAAAAGCAACAGTTTCTTGTTATGAGTGCTAACAAAAGGTAATCTTGAAACAACAGGACTTTTAAAAACCTTTGACATTTAACATTATGTCCATTTTACAGTTGAGGAAACTGAGGCTGAGTGGGTACATGATTTGGCCAGGGTCACACAGCTAGTTATTGTCTAAGGAAGGATTTGAAATCAGGTCTATATGACTCCCAAGGTCAGTGCTTTCCCTACTATGTCACTCAGCAGACTCTTCCCAAGCCCTGCTTGCCCGTCTCTTCTGAACTTCTATTCTCCTCTATATATGTAATTTTAAAAATGTTTCATTGACATTTTAAAAATTTTCTTCTGTTTTTGGTATTGCTATCCTTGCCCTTTCACTTTTTCCCTACCACTGGTTCTCTCTTCCCCACAAATGAAAGTCTTCCCTTGTAATGAGTAAATATGGTCAAGCCAAACACATTCATTGGTCACAGCTGAAGATTTCAGTCTCTTTCTCTACCCACAATCCCTCTCTTCTTTGCTGAGACAGGGGAAGCCTCTTTTGTCATCAGTCTCCAGGAATAGTGATGGGTCAGAGTTTGCAAGTCCTTCGAGGTTATTTTCCTATTTTCCTATACAATAGGGTTAAGGACCACACTTATGATTTCTTTGGGATAGGAAACTAACTCCTCAGTGAGGAAGTTCACTCTGCCACTGTAGGCCAGCAACTTTTCTACAACTTATCGTCTTAGAGAGCTGCCTACCCTGGGGCGCTAAATAGTTAGGAGACTTGCCCAGGGTCACACAGCTAGCATGTGTCAGAGGCAACGCTTAAACCGAGCGAGGGCTTCCCAGCTTCAAATGCAGCTCTATCCGTAACACCATACTGCGCAGCTCTATCCGTAACACCATACTGCCTCTACTTCTTAATATTATAGTCATTTGTGTTTGAAATTCAAAAACAGGTGCAGTGGATGGCCCAATGAACATCTCTTGTATTTTTTCATTTTTCAGGGATTTTTTTTTCATTGCTGTACGAGGAAGGGATTGGCCTACCACCATTGGAGATATTTGTACAGATGACAGAGAATTTCTGCTTAATATTATAGATGAAATTCATGACATGAATGATGGTTAGGCCAGGTAATCTCTGGGCTCCTTTTCAACTCTAAACCTGGGATTCAATTCAGCCTAAATTCCTGGTTCCGGCTTCCCAAGGAACAAGAAACCTGACAAGACTATTATTCCTCACTCTCCTCGGTAGCAGCGCATAGGACAGGAGTAGAATTTCTGAGAGGAGGGTTTGTCTATACTTTTCATTTCAGTCTCCAATCTCAGGGAAAGAATTCTGAAGCCACAATTAGACTGGGAAATCATTATTTTACCAGTGATGAGAAGACAAAGCGAGTCTCCTTAGAATTGAACAGCGTGTGGTCCCCTGCAAATAGGTAGCAAATCTCTCCTAAAGCCTTTTTCAAAATCAAATTCCCTCTTTTTCTGGATGGAATCACTCAGTCCTAGGGATGACAGTCTTGGCCGATGTGGTTTATTTCAGGCTCTGGGGTTAAGAGCTCACCTTGGGGGTGAACCCAAGAGAGCCAAAAGCAGAGGTCTTGGTCCATGACAAAGCTGTCCAGTCTGGGGAGGGGAGGTCGCTTTCTTTTTCTTTCCCACCCTTCTGGTCCTCCTCTTGCAGACAGCCATCTTTCCCTTTCTACTTTGCAAGCGTGAAGAATGAAGCATGTTTAAATCTGTGCCTTCTTGGCCTGCCTGAGCCTGTTGGAGCCCAAGGAAATGTAAACTTTAGTGACCTCTACAAGTAGGGACAAGCAGCTGGGCACAGGCCTGCCATCTCTATGCCAGGTCTCACCTGCAAGGTAATACCAGCTTCAGGATTCTCATCTCACCAGTCTGGTCCTTCTTTTGCTAACTGTTGTCCTAAGGGTGCTGTGAGGGAAGATGCTGAGGGCTATGCATCTTCTCCACTTTCTCGGGGAGCCTGATACCACGACCCTAAAGGGGTTACCTGGGGCTGAAGACTGAGGGCCTAACAGAACTAGACGTGGGGAGTTCAAAAGTTGACATCTAGTGGGTTTAGAGAGTTTATTCATTCATATCCCCTGAGGGAAATGAAGGGGGACAATTATTATTAGATGATATTTATGCAGAGAAAAGTCTAAAGATGGGCTAGTTTGGTTTGCAAATCAGATGACACAAATCAGCCTTACAGAGTAGCCTGGGGTCCAAAAGAAATTAAACCTGATCTAAAAGAAATCAGCGTTTGGGCACTAAACCTCTCTGGGTTTTATTTGCCTCATCTGAAAAATGAAGGGGCTGGCTTAGATGATCTAAGAAATTCCTCCCAGACTTAAAAGTCTATATGTTAAAGTGAGAATTTAATAGCATCCTCAAGTGTTTCCAGTTTGCTATACTTTAACCCCGCTACCCCCTTACTATTTTCAAATATAATCTAGGCATCTGACTTTTCCCCTCTGTGGAAAGAGGCCTGGTCTTGGAGTCAGGAGTTCAACTGAACCTGGGTTCAAATCCAACATTTAGCTTTGGGACCACTGGCAAATCACATGCAGCCCCTCTGAATCTCAGTCTTTTCATCTGTAAATTGGAGAGAATCATATGGGTAGTATCTCCCTCCTAGATTTGGAGTGAGGATTAAATTAGACAATACGTTTAAAGCATTCTGTAAACCTTTATGTCTATTTCATGTTGTCAACATTCTGCTACCAGAGAAGGTCTCAGAAAGGACCAGAGATTGCTTATCTGTTGCTCAGCAATTTCTAATAGTCTCTCACCAAGGCTGATCTAAATACAGGGGAGCCAGGCTCAGCTTTGACTTTTGGTTTCTAATGCTCTAATGCTGTTGACATTTTTTCAGACTTCGGGGCAAGCTGCAGATGCACTTGGAAGCCTTAATTTTGTAGATAGTATAGCATAAATGGCCTGCTTCCTCCTTCATGGGGCCATTGAATGAGTTTTTAAACCTCCTGGATTAAAGGGAGTATGAAATTTAGGGTAATTTTCAGGGCCTTCAGTATTTTTCATGACCCGTAGACCCTTTACATCTAGAATAATTGATATTATGTCATAGTATATTATAGTATAGTATAATATAATCATGCCACTTATATATCATATCACATCATGTTATGTTATATTGCATTGCATTATGCTATATCATGTCATGTTTCAAGTCTGGTTGTGTCATATATATCGTATCATGCCATATATCATATGATATCATATGTATCTATAAGAAGGTTCTTTTGCTTGGAATTTGATTATTTTGTATATACTTTAGGAGAGGCAGCATGACATAATAAATAGGGAAATGCCTTTGGAGCCAGGAAGATCTGGGTTTAAGTCCCTCCTCTGAAACATATTGACTTTGTGACCCTGGGAAAGTCACTAACCTCTCAATCCTCTAAGCAACTCTCCGAGCATAGATGGTGCTAACTTGCATTGGTAGAGAAAATTTCTTCATCAAGGAGTTCCATATACCAATGAAATCACAGGTTTCCCCATGCCTGGCATTCCTTCTGAAGCAGCTAAGTGGTGCAGTAGATAGGAGGAAGACCTGAGTTCAAATCCAGACTTTAGCTAGCTGTGTGACCCTGGCCAAATCACTCATTTTCCTCAAGAGTAAAATGGGGATAATTATAGCACCTACTTCCTAGGGTTGTAAGGATCAAATGGGTTAATTTTTGTAAAGTACTTTGCACAGTGTGTGGCATATTGTAGATGTTTAATAAATGTTCCTTCCTTCCTTCCTTCCTTCCTTCCTTCCTTCCTTCCTTCCTTCCTTCCTTCCTTCCTTCCTTCCTTCCTTCCTTCCTTCCTTCCTTCCATCTTTCCTATTTCTGAAACCCCTATGATTTTTTGTGGTTTGGTACTTCAATTAAAAGGGGCTTATGCACATTCCTATCCTTTAAATTCTGCTCCTAATTTAGGAACAAACCTTTTTTCTTCCAATTGAGATTGTCACAGTGAATCATCTATTCAAGGACTATTTACAGAGTCTAATTTGTGGGAGGCACCTTGCTAGGTTGAGGGAAAAGGTAGAGGAAGGGCAGGGAGAAGAACCAGTGATAGGGGCAGCTAGGTGGCGCAGTGGATAGAGCTCTGGCCTTGGAGTCAGGAGGACATGAGTTCAAATCCAGTCTCAGACACATGACACTTACTAGCTGTGTGACCCTGGGCAAGTCACTTAACCCCAATTGCCTCACCAAAAAAAGAAAAAAGAGAAGGATCAGTTATACAAATACAAAGAAATATAAATCATAGTCCTTGCCTTCAGGGGGTTTATAATCTAGTTGTTCAGATAATCCCAATTCAATACTTCAAGGCTTCCTGATTTTTGTTGGGGTGTTCCACTACAGGGGAGACACTAATCTAAGTTCACAGAAGAGGGTGATCACTGTAGGTTGAAGTTGTCTGGGAAGGCTTTATGCCTGGGATTAACCTTGAGGTGCATCTTGAAATATGGCATATAGTGAGATGAATGGAAAGAAGGGAGAGACCACCGTGAGTCAAGGTGTGGAGGTGGGAATTTAGAAAGTATGTTGAAGGGATAGTGAAGAAATCAATTTGACCAGAGTGGAGGATTGGTGTAAAGTCATTGTGGGTGATTAGGTTGGAAAAGTAGGTTGGTGCTAGACTGTAAGAAGGCCTTAAGTGCCAGACTGAGGAATTTAAACTTTATCCATTGGGCAATGGGTAGCTGTAATAGGTTCAAATGACATAAACATTGATTAAAACCCTACTTTATGCTGAGCACTATGTTAAATGCTGAAGGACATAGATGAGACAAAGTCACCCCCTCCATAAGGTTTACCAATTAGTTGAAAAATACGACACAACCTTGTAACTATAATTCAACATTTGGTCTGGATCTGTGATTTCACCAATGTAGGGAGCTTCCAGATGAGGAAGCAATCAATGCAGATGGACCACTGTTCTGTGGCTTATGGTCTTCGAGAGTTGTCTAGGGGTGCTGAGGAATTAAGTGATTCATCCAGTGTGTATCAGAGGTGTGGGAATTCAGCCCAGGCCATCCTGACCCTGGGGCCGGTGTTCTATCCACTATTCAGTGTTGCCTTTCCACATTGCAAAACATGATAAAAATGCATAAGAGAAGAGCAGAGCCCTGTGTTGGTTCCAAGGACAAAAAGATAATTATTTTTAAGGGAAGAGAGAGCTTTTTGTCAGAGTATAGCTAGGGAATGGGGATAGAAATCAGGAAAAAAAATTCATGGAAAGGGCGGTATTTGAGTTGGGGCTTAATGGGAAGGTAGGATTTCTATAGGTGAAGGGAGAGAAGGGAGGTATGGCAGACATTAAGATGGGAGAACACTGGAAGTAGGCAGGTACAGGTTTGGACAGGAGTGCAACTTGAAAAAATATAAGGAAAAGGATTATTCTTTGTGAATTTGGGACCTTCCAGGGAGTTGAGCTTCATTATTGTGATTTTGAGGGATGTCAATAAACAACAACAACCCTGCATGACTGTGGGGGTTTGCTGTTGTTGTTGAAACTATGTCATTCTATCTTGGCCAAGCTAGAAGTACACTGGGTGCTCATGGGCCCAACACCAGGACTGATCGGCATGGGAGCCTTGACCTGCTCCCTTTCTGACTTAGCTGATTTTCTCGGCATTCCAACCCCTTTGAGGGCCCTAGTGCCACCCACCCCTCTCTCCTGGGGGCTCACTATATTGGTGCAGGACTTAATTTGGACACCTGATTAACTTAGCCCACTGCAGCTCAGAACCCCTGAGCTCAAGTGATCTACCAGTTTCCACATTCTCAGTAACAGGGATTACAGGTGTGCACCACCATGTCTGGTCTTTGATTATTTTTTTTCCAATCCTCTTTCCACTTTTGGGATGATAGAGGAAGAGGTTTGTAGTTGGGTAAATGATTACTTAGCAATATAGGTAGAACCCCTAAAGCCCATCCTCCTCCTCTTTCTGATTGACTGAAAATGATCTGGGATTATAAAATGGGTGAGAGAATTCTAACCCAGTATCAAGATGGGTGAATCCCCAAATAGGCTTGGGGGCAGGAGTTGTCCTAGGGAGATAGATAGTGGTAGTGGGAGAGACTCCAGGGGCCACAAAGGCACTAGATTATTCTGATCTAGGGGGCATGATGAGGGACCAAGCTAGGATTGAGAAACTGTAGCTAGATGGAATAGTTTAGGAAGTCCAGTGATATCTAATTTGGGACTAGGAAGATTGTTTGATATACTCAAATGGACCTGTGATCTCACTGATTTGAAAGTTTTCTCCAACAATTAAGACATCAACCAACAAGCATATGTTGAGCACCCACTATATGCTAAGCACTGTGCTAGGTACTGCTGTTGCAAAAATAGGGAATGAAACAATCTTTGTTGTTTTTTGTCCTTTGCTATGGAAGAGGACCTTGACCTCAGGAAGGTGGTATCATGCCTTGCAAATGAATTGAATTTAAGTGAGTCAGGGCTGTGCAAAGTCACTGGCCTCACTTTCTCCTCCAGAGCCATCTGGGTCGATCAAGATGACTGGAATGGCCCCTGAAACAATTTTTACTCTCGAGGAGATTATACTCTGATGGCGATCCCAACCCATCCATGCCCGTAGATCCTAGGTCACTAGGTCTTCCTATAAGTTTACCATAAGTCAGTCAGTCAGTCAAGAAGCATTTATTAAGCACCTACTATTCATCAGGCATTGTGCTAAGCATTAAGGATGAAAAGAAAAGCAAAAACAGGCACTGCTCTTAGAATGTTCACAATCTAATGGGTGAGACAACATAAAAAACTATATACAAAACTATATAAAACAGACTATATACAGGATAGATCAGAGATAATCAATAGAAGAAAAGCTGTAGCATTATGGGGGATTGGAAAAGGCTTCTTCATAGAAGGTAGGATCTTTATGAGAGGGTCCACCTAAAACAATGGGTGCTTTCCTCACTTTCTCCTGACATTTTAAAGGTCCCAGTGAGGCACACCCGCCGTCTCCTGTTATCCCTCACCCTCTCCACATGAGGCTCATCTTTTCTTCTTATCATATGACTTCTTGATGACATTGTTTAAATATTCTAGTTCTTCAGGTCCCTAATTATTTCTATCTTGTAGTCTGCTCACAGCTTTATTCTCCTTTCCATCATGATGTACATTTTGCATTCTTCACAGATTGGTGCGTTCCATGTTTTGTTGCCATATTGGTAGAATGCTGCTTTTTAAATGATGAACCCTTGCTTTCACAGGAAGTTTAGGGTCATTGAAAAAGTGTTGTGTTTCCCCAAAGCAATCCCTGCTCTCATCTTCTTAATCAGCTCTGAACCCAACTCGTTGTCTGTTGTAAAGACAACTGTATCATCGGTTTAGCTTGGAGTTTATTCTCCTTGGAGTGCCGTATTCTCCTTTCTTTTGTAGATAGACCTCAAAAATTGCTGTCTTATGGTCTGGAGTGTATTGCAGTAGGCCATAGAGGGGAAAAAAGAAGCAAATGTTAATCTGAGCACCTCATTGTGGTGGCAGCACTGAAGAGGAAGAAAAGACAGTCAAGAATTAAACACAGCAACAGATCTCTAGATTTAGGTTCCAAAGTTCAGAGCCACATTGCCTTGGGGGGGATTTGGTATCCAAGGAAACTAATAATAATAATAGCAATAGGTAATATAATATTATAAATCTGTTATATTTACAAACTGCTTTCCTTGCAATGTTCCTTTGAGATAGGTACAACAGGTGTTATAAAATTTTACAGATGAGGAAACTGAAACTCAGAGAAGCTAAAGTCTAGGACAGGATTTGATCCTTGATCTTTTGATTCCAACATCAGGGCTCTTTCCAATGAACTGTGCTGCTTCTAGGAATGAGAAAGCAGTGGCAGGAAAGGGCCTGGGAACTAAAGGTCAAAGTCGAATGGTTTGCCTCAAAATGGAGAAGTTGGTCACATGGGGTGCTGACACAGTTCATCAGTGCTTAAGGACCAGGGCCAGACCACAGAGCATATGCAAGCTGTGAGATAAGGTTGGAAAGATGGGATGGTGCCAGAGAATGCAAGTCTTTGAATACCAAATTGATGAATTTGGATGTTATGTGGTAAGATCAAAGAGTTTCAAGCAGAGTGGTGACATGATCAGATCTTTGTATCAAGAAGATGAATCTGGTAGCAGTGTAAAGCATAAATTGGAGGGACCAGAGATTGGAGGTAAAGTGATTAATTAGGAGGTAATTATTGTAATGGTTTAGGGAAGTGATGATGAGGGCCTGGGTGATGGCTATAGGAAGGAAAAGACAGATTGAGAAGGACTGAATGCATAAGATCAATAGGATTTGACTGGATGTAGAAGATGAGTCAGAGAAGACAGTTGAAGATGACATCAATGTTTTCAACTTGGTAGTTGGGGAAGTGGGAGTGCTATTGAAAGAGATGAAGGCAGAGGGAGGGGCAGGTTCTACAGGAGCGACAGAATATAAAGTTTGGATTCTGTCAAAAGGTCGCACTTGAGGACCTAGAGGGCCACATGTGGCCTCGAGGCTGCAGGTGCCGCACCCCTGTATCTAGGAGAAAGAGGATAAGTGAAGTTTTTGGGTAGGGGAGTACATGATGAAAATGACATTTTAGAGAGATAATTTGACTGGGGTAGGCAAGAGAATCAAAACAGGAAAGGACTTAATAAAGAAGGAAATAAAAGCTACCTACTCAATGGTAAAGTCAGAAGTCGTGCTGCTTATGTCCAAGGTCAGATGGATCCCAATGTCAAGGTGACATTCCTGAGGCAACAGGCTTACTATAGCCCACCAATATAGAGAGAGTACTTAGGTGATGCTTTTCCTAATATAGATCACAAACTGTCACAGTGGCAAGATACAGCAGTGACCGAGAGTTTTAATTATCCAGACATCTGCTAGAAATCTCACTCGGCAAGATGTGATAAATTCTTGCCTTGCTAGGAATTTCATCTTGTACAATTCTGCATTCTATTCTGACCAGTGAGAGAGAACTGATTGGTGAAATGCAAGGGATGGAAACCTTGGCAGAAATTTTCTTGGAGTTTGTAACAAAAGAGGAGAGAGAAATTGGGCAAAGTCATCATTTACTATAGACTTTAGGAAAGCAGATTTCAAACATTTCAGATTAAAGATAGTTATGTTCTCACAGCTAGAAACTCTAAAAGATAACATGACTCAAGGGCAAAAGAAAGTTATAAATGAAATTCTGACAATACAATTGTGAGCAATCCAAATAAGGAAGAAAAGAGCAAAGTATCAAAATAAACCAATGTGATTGCACAAGGAATAACAAATACACTAGATGCAAGAAAGGGGGGCAGCTAGGTGGTGCAGTGGACAGAGCACCCACCCTGGAGTCAAAAGGACCTGAGTTCAAATCTGGCCTCAGACACTTACTAGCTGTGTGACCCTGGGCAAGTCACTTAACCCTGATTGCCTCAAAAAAAAAAAAAAAGATGTAAGGAAGGGCATCATAGTCACAAAAGCAGTATGAATATACATGGATAGTGTCAGGACAGTTAAAGTCCAAAATAAATTTGAAGGATGCTAAAGACAACAATAGAAAGAAGAAGACAGATGTAAGAAAGTCTAGAGACATAGGATCAATAGAATTTGACTGGATATATAAGATGAGTCAGAGAGGAGAATCAGAGATGACATCAATGTTTCTAACATGGTAGTTGGGCAGCTAGGTGGTGCAGTGGATAGAATGTTGGGCTTGGGGTTAGGAAGACTCATCTTCCTGAGTTCAAATCTGACTTCAGACGCTTACTAGCTGTGTGACCTTGGGTAATTCACTTAACCCTATTTGCCTCAGTTTCCTCATCTATAAAATAAATGGCAAACTACTCCAGCATCTTTATCAAGAAAACCCCAAATGGTGTCACAAAGAGTAGGGCATGATTGAAAATGACTGCACAACAATAAAACACAACAAAAACAAAATTCTTGGCTTCAAAAAACTGATGTTTGAGATAGGAAAGAGAACAAGGAAGGGATAGATAGGCTCACCATTTGGAGAAGAGAGCATAATGTTAACAGATGGCTGAGAGAACATAGAACCAGAGAAGATAGCATGTGACTGATTAAAGTGCTGCTTGTTGAATCTTGCTAATGGGGAGTCAAAAGACTTGGGTTCAGATCTCCACTCTACTGCTTATTATGTCCTTGGATAATTCATTTAGTTTTTTGGCCCTTGATTTCTTAATTTAAAAAAGTGGGGGGGGGGTGAATTGATGAACTCTAAGGATCTGTCCAGCTCTGAATGTATTCAACATGAAAAAGAGGGGATTGATGTCCAAGACAGAGAAGAAGACAGTATGAGAACATTGAGCTACCCTTAAGGAATATTAGATTCCTTAGCCTAGAAAAATTATACCCCAGGGTACCAAAAGTACTTCTGGATATACTAGCTAAACATCAATGTCAATGATCTTTGAGGAATTGTGGAGAATGGTAAAGGTAGAAGAGTATAGAGACAGGTAAATGTCCCAATTTTTTTTTTAAGAAAAAGAATTCCAGAAACTATAGATGTCAAACAATGACTTGATAGCATTTTACATATAAAAGATCCAAGGACTTTTAGTTGACCATGAATTCAATATTAAATCAGAATATAATATGGGTGCTTTAAAAAAATGATAAATAACACATATGTTGAGGAAATAGAAGTCCCATTGTACTCTGGGTTGATCAGACCATTTTCTGAGTGGCAGTGTATAGTGTGTTCTCCTTGGAACCAGGAAGACTTCAAATAGCTGTGGGACTCTGGATATCACTTAACTTTTAGGAGTTCCGGTTTCCTCATGTATAAAATCTGTCAAAGGTACTACCTACTTCATGGAGTTGTTGTGAACCATAAATGACAAAAGGTGGGTAGAGCATCTATTAAATGCTTACTATGTGCCGGGCACTGTGCTAAGTGCTCAGTATGCAAATACAAACAAGCAAGGCAGTCCCTGGCCTCCAGAAACTTACATTCTAAAGGGAGCAGACAAAATAAAAAGGGCTGCTGGAAAGAGGGGTATATGTCTTGGGGGTGGAGAAGAGTAGAAATAGGCAGGAGTGTGGGAGAAAGGCCTGAATCAAGCAAGATGGGTAAAAGACTGGCCAATTGGCCCCTGGGATAGTTCCTGAGTCAGAGACTGAGGTTCCAGTGGGGAGACAGTAGAAAAGACATGGGATGGAAGTATAGAAAGAGACCCTTAAAGTGCTGTGTAAATGTCAGCATTTTGTTGGGATCTGAACACCGCATTCTAACAATATTGATCTAGACCAGGGGTTCTTAATCTTTTTTGTGTGTGTCTTAGATCCCTTTGGCATTTCGGTAAAGTCAATGGACCCTTTCTCAGGATTGTATTTGTTGTCTACATTCATATCTGAAGGAAATACTAAATTTCAGATAGATGTTTGTGAAAATAAAGATGTAATTATTTTTCCTATCCAGTTCACAGACCTCCTGCAATCTCTTACTGGACCTCTTGGGGATCCATGGACCCCAGAATAACTCGTGTGGGTCCAGAGGAGGACCACCATGATCATGAAGGATCTGGAAATGATTTATTATTAGGGATGGCAGAAGCTGGGGAGATAATTGCTGCCTTCCAATATTTGAAGGACTGGCCCATGAGAGAGGTAGCAGGCTTTTTTCTTACCTGTAAAAGGGTGGAATTAGTAAGAAAGGGTTGGCGTTCCAGCGAGGCAGATTTTGGATTAATATAAAACACAACTTTCTAAGAGTTAAAGGTCTCAGTAATGAAGCCCTGCCTGTACTTGGCCAAGACAATCTGAAAGTTTCTTTGTGTTACCTGAGGCAGACACAGGGACAGAAAAACACCAGGATATTTTTTTACTTAGGATACATTGAGGAGGGAGACATTCTTCTGACCTAATTGGAATAAACAGTCTCTCAGGGAGAAAAGGGCTCTAAGAAACCAGAGGGGAAGGAGGTGCTGAGCACATCTCTGTGGTTTATGAGGCTTTGGGGAACTCTGTTGTATTTTATAACCTGTGTGATTGATGGGCTGAAGTAACCACCAACCGGCTGTCATGTTGCTCTCACCAAATGAAATCTTAAATTGTAGAATCTGCTTTGTTGAGTCGTGTTAATCAAAAGCATTCAGGATTTAAATGGACAAAGCCGTGGACAGAAAGAGATTGGTGCTTACACCTGGCCCTGCCAATGGTGATCTCTGATGTGGGCTCTAGTTTCCGTTCCTGATTTCTCTCCCTTTTTCTGTCTCACTCTGGATCTGCTTCTCTGTTTTCCCCTTCCTTCCTTCCTTCCTTCCTTCCTTCCTTCCTTCCTTCCTTCCT
>NW_020940527.1:11829376-11872255 GCF_900497805.2 Vombatus ursinus
TTCCTTCCTTCCTTCCTTCCTTCCTTCCTTCCTTCCTTCCTTCCTTCTTTCCTTCCTCTTTTCCCCCCTTTTCTTTTCTTTTTTCCTGTATATCTCTTTCTTTTTTCTTCCTTTCTTCCCCCTTTCTTTTTTCCCTTCCTTCTCTCTCTTTATATGTTAGATACATGGTAAGAGAACATAGGGCTACTTTTAAGAAATTTTAGACAGATAACTAAAATGCAGTCCCTTCCTTCCAGGAAGAGAAAATGCATCTCAATAGGGAAAGTAAGACATTTATACAAATAACTAAGATGCAAGAGGCTGTAGGGTGTAATAAAAAGAATGCTTGCCTTGGCTTCATTCTTTTTAGTCCCACTAGCTAGCTGAGTGACCTTGGGTAGGTCATTTTATAGCTGTGGACAGTGGTATGCTGGTAAATGTTTAACAACTGGCTGGGGAGTGGGAAGTATACTCAACACATTTTAAAGTTTAATTTATATCATTAATATTTTCTCCAACACTTTCTTAAGTCTAGTAGACAATCAGCCAATAAATCATCCCTGATTTATAGCACTTAATAATTTCTGAAATGTAAATATTCACACTGAAAATCACCCTGCTCTATAGCTCTCCCATTCCTTATTTTAGAGGGTTGAGTTAAAGTGACTTTGAGATCTTATGTTCTATGAGTCTATGATTTTAGTTACAGACCCACAGAATCTCAAAGCTGCAAGGAATTTGAGGCCATCTAGCACAACCCAAATGGACTGAAAATACATCAGCAAATGATTATCTAGGGGGTGCTAGGTAGGGCAGTGGATAGAACACTGGCCCTGGAGTAAGGAGGGCCTGTGTTCAAATTCAGCCTCTGACACTTACTAGCTGTGTGACCCCAGGTGAGTCACTTAATCCTGGTTGCCTCAAAACAACAAAAATAAACACCCACTTCCCCCCAAAAAGTGATTATCTAGCATAAGTCTGGGAGGCGTCTTGGTGTAGTAGATAGAGTGTTGGACATGGAGTTTGAAAGACCCGATTTCAAGGCCTGCTTTAGACACTTAATAGCTGTCTGACTCTTGGCAAGTCACTTGACCTTTCTCAAATTCAATTTCCTCATTTGTAAAATGGAGTTAGGGTTAAAACCTCAGAGTGCTGGGAGAATCAAATCACTTGTTACATGTAAAGTGTTTTGTAAACCTTAAGATGCTCCACAAAATGTTAGCTATCGTTATTGTTGTTGAAGTTGTTGTTGGTCTTTCAATTTGAAGAGGGCCAACGACCATCACTGGTGATATCTTGGCTTGTGGGTGAAATGGATTTAAGTGAGGCAGAGTTGCACAAAGTCATCTGCCTCACTTTCTCTTCCTGAGTCATTGAAGTCCAGTGGCAAGAAGAAAGTCAGGATGACTGCCAGTGGCCCAGGATGCAGTCGATGACCTGAGTGTCTTTGATGTTTGACCAAGTTCATTGACCGCAATGCTTGTTTCTACCACCTTCATGGCCTTTGGAACAAATTGTTATCATCTACCCATTCTGAGGAGGGGGAAGTCTTCACATGCTTGGGGTAGACATAGAGCTAACTCACTGATGAGTTTGATGTCTGTTGGTCACCTTTAACCTGGGTTAGCCTGTCTGCCTAGAAGGTTTTACTGGGGTGTGGCCACTGCACATGGTACAGTTTCTTAGAGCCACAGGTGCTGTTCTAGTGATGAGGAATTCAGTACTCCCATGGCAGCCCATAACACTTTTGGATAGCTCTAATTTGTTGGAAAGTTCTTCCTTAAATGAAGCCAAAATCTGTCCCTACGATTTCTCTTGCTTAAAGCTATGCCCATATTGCTATGTATGATAAGTACCACAGACAAATGGAGACTGTTCCAAGAGTTTCTTTCTCTGAGAGATGGGGCCAAGAGACTGATCTTTGACTTGCCTCTGAAGAGAAGGGAAAGCATCAGTTTTTTTTTATTACTGATTTTTTTTGTTTTTATATCACCTTTATTTCTCAATATTTTTCCTCCCGGAGAGCCATCATTCACAACAAAGAATAAAAAAGAAAAACTGAAGTTCAACAACACTAGACAACACATTAAAAATCTGATATTGTGTACAAGGTCGCACACTCATAGCCTCTGCATCTGCAGTGAAGGGTGGGGCGAGTGCTAGATCTGAGAGGTACTTTGGACTCCTCTCAGGATGAAATTCTTCTAAGGGAATAATTGTTTTCTGAGGAAACACATATTATTTTTCTTTCTTATCTTCTATCTATTTCTCTCTCCCTTCTTCCCCTTTTCTTCCCTCCTGTTCCTCCTTCCCTCCTTTCCTTCCTTTTTTCCTTCTTTCTTTCCTCCCTCCCTTCCTTCTTTCCTTCTCTCCTTCCTTCTTTCCTTCCTGCTTTCTCTCTTTTCTTCCTCCATCTCCCTCTGTTCCTCCATTTCCCTCCCTTCCTTGTAATTCTTGCTCTATTTGTTATGAATTACCCAGCTAGAAAAAACAAGTTTTCCCATAACAACCCTTCACATACCCCAAGTTGCAACTAAAATGGATTCCTTACAGATAGCTAGCAATAATAGCTAGCGTTTATATTAGCCCTTTAAGGTCTGTAAAGCACTTTACATATGCTATCTCATTTGGGCCTGAATTCATTCATGCCCTTAATCTGCCTCACACTTTTGCTTATGCCATTTCCCATGGTTTGCAGCACTTTTGTGCTCCTTCCCCTGTTCCAACCACCTGAATTCCAATACTGGTACTACTACCTATTACCTGTGTGATATTGAGCAAGTCCCTTCACTTTGGGCTGCAATCCACCTGAAGCTGAGCCCTGCTATGTGTCTTGTCTCTCTGTGGTAGGAGCATGATCCTAACCCTTCCCTACATGCAAGTTGGGCAGATTTTTCCTTAAAAGTCATTGAGACCATCCCTGAGCCTTGGTTGGCTCAAGGGACTAGGTTCCTGAGTGCAAAGCAGTCAAAAGGAGCTTGGGGTACCCTTATGCTTGGTTAATGTATCACAGTGGGTAACTCAGGCAAGGGAGCTTCCTTCAGCTGAATCAGCTACAAAGGTTCTCAATGCTCATCCTTTTCAAATCTCCTTCTCCTGGATGGTTAAGAAAATCTCTTTTTTGTGTTGAATGATTTATGAGTGTTTCCTCTCATAGTATCTAAATAAAACTAACAGGAACTCATTCATGTTGGGCTGTGCTCAGAATTCCTATTAAAATGTGAACTCCTTGAGATCATGGGCTATAGTGATTTTCCAAGGCACAGTGCTTTGGATTTTGTAAGCACTTCATAAATGCTCATTCATTCATTCTTTGAGCCTCACATGCCTCATCTGTAAAATTCAGAGGTTGGACTATTAAGGATTGTCATGACCTGAGGTCCATGAAATTTCAAAAAATAAAATATTTTGATAGCTGCATTTCAAGATAATTGACTTCTTTTGTAATTCTATCTATTTTATGCATTTAAAAATATTGTTCTGGGGGGGGTCCATTGGCTTCACCATATTGTCATAGGGATCAATGACACAACGATGTTAAGAACTCCTAAACTAGATAATCTCTAAAGTTCCTTCCTGCTGGAAATAGAGGATCTATGAATCTCTAGATTTTCTCCCCAACCTCCATCTCTCCCCTATTAAAATCCTAGACACCTTGCATAGGACTAGGCATGGGACCTGTGATTATATAGGTAGAGAGGACTCCAGATAAGGAAACTTCCTCTAATAATGAAGGTTAACAACTTCTCTATACCTTATAATAGAAAAGAGTGCCTAGAGCGCTGACTTTCCCAGGTTATACAGCTCATACATGTCAGAGATAGGACTTGAACCCAGGTCTTCCTGGTTTTAGAACCTGCTCTCTATTCACTAGAGATAAACTGCCAAACTGCTTTTGATTCATGAGGTAGCTATAAACATTTTAGTATAAAATGCTATAAAAATGTAAGCTTTTATTATTATGTCACAAACCTCCCTAAGCCTCAATGTTCTCATGTGTGACATGGAGATAATGCATGTAGAACCTTTCCTGATATCTCCTTCCACTCCCCCACCCCCAAACTAATCTGTCCCTACTCTGAACCCTAGAAACACTTGGTCATCCCTGTCTCATGGCTCCATATCTTGTCTTGTATTTGAGCATACGTCTTATTCTTACTACTTGACTGTAAGCCCCATGAGGGCAAGGACCTTATCCTTGTCATCTTTGTATCCTTTCCTGTATCCATTCAACTGCGGATGTCCCATATGCATTTGCTGATTTGGATTGGCTTACATAGTTTCCCTGATCAGGTGAACCCTGTCTTTTTATGAAGGTCTAGATTTGGACCTGCAACTTTTAAATTAGAACTAGTTACCTGTCTTTGAGAATGGCAGGAGAGTAGATTACATAAATAATTTAGGAAGAGGAAGCAACCTCATGCTATCCATGAAACTGCATAAGTCTGTGGAACCTAAAGATTACCGGAAAAGATCAACTCTAGCTTCCATTTCCCTGGTGCCTTCTCTGACTCAGGTAAAGAGAATTTTAACTAGGAGGTTGGCACTACTCAGCTTTATTCCTAGTATTTTCATGAACATAATTCAATTCAGGGAGCATTTGCTAAGCACTGTTACAGGCTTTGAAAATCCAAAGATAAAAAAAAATGAAAAACAGTATTTAGCTCTCAAGGAGCATGCATTCTACTTGGGGAATGTAACAGTGAGAAGCAGAAGGGTATAGATAGAATGTTTGACTTGGAGTCAGGAATGCCTGGGTTCAGATCCCACCTCAGCTACTTATTAGCTGTGTGACTCTGGGTAAATCATTTTTCTATGGGGCTCAGTTTCCTTGTCTGTAAAATGTGTGGGATGGTAGATGACTTCTAAAACTATAATCCTATTTATTCAGTAAATATATACAAGATAATTTGAGGAGAGAGAGTACTCATAGTTAGGGGAATCAGAGAAAGTATCTGAGCTGAGATTGAAAAAAACTCAAGATTCTAAAAGGTAGAGGCAGAGTTATGCTAGAGCCAGCTCCAAATAGTTTGGAGAGCCAATTGTTAAATTTTCAGTGTGAACATTTAAATTTCAGATCATTACGAATCTGGGCTTGATTTATTGTTTTGCTGATTGTCTAGACTAAAAAAGTATAAGCAATGTAGATTAAACTTAAAGTCTGCACACCAACATTTTTTTTTCCTGGAGAGTTGGTTGTTAAACATTTACCACTACATAGTGCTCAGCACATAGTAGGTGCTTAATAAATGTTTAGTCACTGACTGTAGTACTCTATGAACGTTGTTTGAGCTCAGTAGGAGTTCAGGAGTAGGCTCAGCGAATGAAGTCAGCATCAGATTGGAGGCCTGGTGACTCTAGGATTAATGATAGTAACAACAACAACAACAGTAACACCTGGCATTTATATAGCACTTTAAGGTTTGCAAAGTGCTTTGCATCTGTTACCTCATTTGAGCCTCACAACACCTCTGGGCAGAGGTGAGGAGGGAGTGCTTTCCAGACCAGGACAACAGCCTGTTGGAAATGCTAAAGGTAGGAGCTGGAATTCTGTATTTGTGAAACACAAGGAGGCCAGTTTGGCTGAGCGATAGAAAGTCTAGGGGCTGATGGGAATAAGTCTGAGAAGGTAGATTGTGAATTGTGAAAGGCTTTAAGTGCCAGATTGGGGAGTTTATTGGGATTTTATCCTAGAGGTTGAATAGGGAGCCAGTGAAGATTCCTGAGCAGGGCAGTGACACAGACAAGGGAATGACTGTTCATGTCTTGTTGGGGAGAACATAGGAAACACCTCATGCTGGAAGAAACCAGGTCACATCCCTTCTTCGCAGAGGTATTACCATGAGATGTGTGGTAAAAAGAGAACTGGAAATAGACATGGAAGGCCCAGGTTTGAGTCCTGCTTGCACAACTTACAAGCTGTACAACCTTGGACCAATCACTTATCCCTTCTGAGCCTCAGTTTCCTAATCTGTAAAATGGGAAAAATACTATTTTTTTTTTGGTCCCTGCCACAGAGTTGTTGTGAGGATCTAGAGGATTACTCCATGTAAAGTGCTTAGTGCCACAGAGATGTAAGTGACTGCTGCCATCACTAGAACTCTGGCTTGAAGTGTGTGCATCTGGAAAATGAATGAGAAGAGAGACTGAGATGGGGATGAGAAGTGGGAAGGCAGGATAATTCAACGGCCAGTGCGTTCTCTAGGTTGAGTAGCATTTAGAAAAAAAATACTCCATTAAAAGTGGCCAGCTTTAAAGCTCGAGTAAATGACAGGATACATGAGAGATTAGCTTGTTGGGGTCCTTAGGAGCATCTGTTATTAATATCGGCAAATGCTTTTTAGAAATGACAGTGGAGCATTAGTACGGATATGAGAATGAATTTTAATGCCTTGCCATAAAGGAATTATTCCTGTCTAAGCTAGTCTCAGTGTGAAAGGTACTAACTTTAACATTAGTAGGCTTTAGGGGGGATGGCATCACTGTGTGTCTGACACTACCCAGTGTGCTGCCTACTTGCCAGGGGTCAACCCAAGCTCCCAGAGTGCCTCAGGCTGCGCTGCTTTGGACAGGAGCCCTAGAGGAGTAGGGGGAGGGCTTCCCAAGCCTCCACCAGGTGACAGTAACACAGCGAAAAGACAGAGCCACCTCCTGTCACATTATTGAGTACTAGGCAAAGGGAAATTAGCTTTCTCGGTCAAGTGTGACCCATTCCTAGCACTTATCGATTGGTTCAGCTGCTCCTCCCCCAAAGAACTGAGATCTTCAGAAGATGGAAATGCAGGATATTACCAGCTTGGAATAATGGGAAAAACTCTGGATTCAGAGTTTGAGAGTCCCAAACTCCTGGTTCAAATCCCAGTTCTGTGACTTGCTACAGGTGCATACTTGGGTAAATTGCTATACCCCTTTGTGCCTCAGTTTCTTTATTTATAAAATAAGGGGGCTGGACTAGGGGTTTGCTAAAATCTCTTTCAGCTCTGAAATCTCATGATAATGCAAATAGTTTCCGGATTTATGTGCTTGTCTTGTTGTCTTATTTTTTCATTGCAAAGTGACAAAATATAAACTTCTTGAGGGAGTTTGTAGCAGGGACTGTTTTATTTTGTCTTTCTATTGTTAGTATCTATTACTTTTTTTTTTTTTTTTTGCTGTTGGCGTTAAGTGACTTGCCCAGGGTCACACAGCTAGTAAGCGTCAAGTGTTTGGTCTGAGGCTGGATTTGAACTCAGGTCCTCCTGACTTCAGAGCTGGTGCTCTATCCACTGCGCCACCTAGCTGCCCCTATATTGCTAGTATCTAGGTACAGTATGTAGGCACAGTATCTTGGCAGTTAAGTGGTACAGTGGATAGTGATGGGCCTGGAATTAGGAAGACTCATCTTTCTGAGTTCAAATGTGGACTCAGACATTTACTAGCTGTGTGACCCTGGGCAAGTCACTTAACTCTACCTCAGTTTTCTCATCTGCAAAATGAGCTGGAGAAGGAAATGGCAAATCTTTGCAAAGAAAAACCTGAATGGACTCATGAAGAGTCAGACATGACTGAGTGATAAAGGCACAGTGCCTGCACATAGTAAATGTTTGCTGATTGATGGCCTCTCCATGTCATTATTGTCTGTCTCAAATTGAAAATTTTTCAGACTCACTTGGCCCAACTGTTATAGTCCAGGATCATATGTAAGATCATAAGTTAAAGCCAAGAAGGGGTCTTAGAGGCTAACTCTTTCTTTTTACAAAGGGGGAAACTGAGGTGTAGAGAGATTAAGTCATTCATTTAGTCAGGGTCTCCAGCAAGTAAATGTTTGAGGTAGGTTTCGAACCCAGATCTTTCCGACTCTAGGTCCAGTGCTCTATCCATTATTCAATGATTCCCCTAGAAAATTAGCTCCTTGAAAGCAACTGCCTGTTTTGTTTTTATTTTGGCATATAGTAAACACTTAATGGGGCAGATAGGTGGCACAGTAGATAGTAACCCTGGGCAAATTACTTAACCCTGTTTGCCTCAGTTCCCTCATCTGTAAAATGAGCTGGAGAAGGAAATGGCAAACCCTTCCAGCATCTCTGCCAAGGAAGTCCCAAATGGGGTCATGAAGAGCCAGACATGACTGAAACAACTGAAAACAACAAGCAATAAATGTTTGATGAATGACTGTCCTGAGTAAAATCTGGGTGGCGATGAAGTCTGGAAGAATTGGACTGATCCCTTATTTCAGCATTTTGATGTTTCCAGGGTGTGTCATTTCATCATTCACTGATACAGGCAACAATTCTCTAACCCTTAGTAGGTGGTCCTCTTGGCCTGACTTTCTGGCAATGAACACCTGTGGACTATGAAAGGATGTTCCTTGGATGACAGAGTTAGGCCACTGCTGGTCCTGTGCTTGCAATCTTTTTGGCTTCATGGAACTTTCCAGAAAATCATCAGCGTCATCAATATCACTAGCAAGTTAAGGTTTGGAAAGCACACTACAAAATGTTACCTTGTTTGATCCTCAAAATAATCCTGAGAGGTAGCTCCTATTATTTTACAGTTGAGAAAACTGTGGTGGGGTGCAACTTTCATCTCTTTTTAAAAAATTTTTAATTAGTTTATTTTGTATTATCATCAATCACTTCCATAAGCTTTTGAGTTTTAAATTTTTCTCCCTCTCCCTTCCCACCTCCCTCCCCAAGATGTCGCACAATCTGATACAGGCTATACATATGCATTCCTATTAAACATATTTTCACATTAGTGATGTTGTAGGTAAGAATTAGAACTAATAGGAGGAACTACCAGAAATTGGTAGTTCACCTCTTGATCAGAAATTGGAGTAAGACATTAGTGGTAGCTCTTTGTATTATATTATACCTACTGTTTCCATGTGAAATTCCTTCCTGGCATTTCTTGGGAAATTTATGTTTTTCCAAATCCAGAATCCTGAGAAAAGTCAGTTGAGAAATTGGGGAGGAGAATTAGAATTCTTCTTAAAGAATTTAAGGTTAAAAATAATCATAGAGACATTATGGAACGTTCATAGGAATGCACTGATGTTCACTTGAAAGCAAGAGCAGAAAATGGTGACCCTTGGAGTTGAAGGTTAAGGTTGACATTTCAGGGAAAAGAGGTAGGAGGGAAGTGGTCACACTGTTTTGTAACTATAGCTATGTTCTAAGTGTGTGTTCATGGCCCTGCCTGCTGTGGATGGTGAGTCATTCTTGCAAATAAAATGAATATCAATAAATTCATATGCATAGTACACTTCATAAAAATCCCATGAGTGGTGTTGCAAGAAATAATAACCTTTGGAAGCAAAATAAGTCCTTAGATTGACCATTTTGACATGTGATTCTATGTAATATTGTTAACCTTGCTAGGAGTTCTAAATGCTAGGCTATTTGTATACTATCCAATAATGTACATTTGGCTTCTCCACTGTTTGAATATTCACTATAAACTACAGTTCTTTGTAAATACTGCTAAACTCAATATTTCTTATGTATTAAGCAAATTTCTTTAGAGATCCATAATAATGAATAAAGAGTATGAAGAATGTTCAAAGTAGTTTAAGAAAGATAAGAGAACTTAGTCAGCTTATTGCTAGTCATGTTTTAAATCATTGTCATAAAATATTGGTTCATAATTATAATAAACCATGAATTTATTATTATATCATTTTAAAAATGGAAAACCTCTGAAACTTTTAGTATAACTATCACAGATATTTGATCCATTGTTTAGTATTATGGTCACTCATTATTATTTAAAAACACATAAATAAATGCTATGAAGAATAAAGAATAATTTGTGATTTAGGTAATTCCTAAGAATTTCCAAGAATTCTGATTTCTTATTCCTGAATCCCAAAGATTAATATTTGTCAGGAAACATGATTCTTTCTTCAGCTAGAATGGCCCCAGTAAGGGAAATTCCCATTATCCATTTTCCTTTGGATGCAGCTCTATATATAAGGCCCGAACTCAGTCAGTCAATAAGCTTTAATTAAGCATCCACTATATGCTAGACACTATCTTAAGCACTAGAGGTACAAAGAATGGCAAAAGATGCTCAGTACTTTTAAGGGCCTCACATCCTAATGGGGGAGACAACATGAAAACAATTATGTACAGATGAGATAGATACAGGATAAAATGGAGATATCAACAGAGTGGTATGGACCAGCATACCCAGGTTTCTGTAACTATCTTGACTTAAGCCCAAGGGAAACTCTTTTTCTTCCCTCTTATTCCACTCCCTGCCCCTCCTCCCACAATGAGCTTGGAAGATGATGGTGTGGTTCAAAAAAGTT
This sequence comes from Vombatus ursinus, assembly GCF_900497805.2. NCBI lineage: Eukaryota > Metazoa > Chordata > Mammalia > Diprotodontia > Vombatidae > Vombatus > Vombatus ursinus. The sequence goes on from NW_020940527.1 coordinate 11,839,647, forward strand.
TCTTCTCCTGGGCCATCAGCTGTAATTTCATATCTGATTGGCTCTCAGGTCTGATTTACCTGGGACAGTTTGTTAGACTAAAAGAGAGATGAATCAAGGCTATTGTAAAAAGTCTTCAACTCTCTCTTTTCTCAAGATATTGTCAGGGGGTATTGAGAGTATTCAATTCATTAGTCCTCATGTCGTTATCGCAAATGAACCTCATGGCAGTTCTCTGTGTCTCCTCTTCCAGAGCCCTTCTTCAAACTTCCGTATTTTTGTTGAAGGAACCACAATCCTTTTCCATTACCCAAATTTCCCCTTTCCTCACCCCGTCGTATACCACCAGCTGCCATATTTTATTGATTGTACCTCTGTAATTCCTCTTGTATCCACTTTCTTTTCTCAAGTTATACAGTCCCTACCCTATTTTACGTCCTTATCTCACACCTGTCCTATAGCAATAGCCTTTTCATTGGGATCCCTGCTTTTAATATCTCCCTTCCCTAATCGATCCTCTATTCAACTGCCTAACGATATTCCTAAAACATCATTCTGACCATGCCACTCTGCTCCTCGAAAATCTTCATTGGCTCCCCATTGCCTCTAGAATAAAATACGTAGTTCTTAGCTTGGCATTTAAAACTGGTTCCCACTTACTGTTGTATAAGATTACCTTCGTCGTCTTATATAATATTACTCTTTTTTATACACTCCCAGCTAAACTCTCCTGCTGGCTGCTCCCAGGTCATGACAGTTGATTTTCTGTCTATACCTTCATATAGACTAGTTCCCATGTCTGGAATTCACTACATTCTCACCTCCACCTCTGAGAACATCTAGCTTCTTTTGAAGTGTAGCTTAGACACCATCTTTTACATGAAGATATTTGTTAATTGCCCTATTTGGTAGTAGTAATCACTTTGTGTAGAATTCCAGTTTGCTTATTTGATGACATGTATTTTATTCAGCAGAAATCCTTGAGGCCAGAAATGGTTTTGTTTTTGTTTTTGCATACTCATTGCTGAGCACAGTATCTTGAACATGATAGGACTTCAGAAATTTTTGTCGAATTGAAATGAATTTAATGCTGACAGTATTTAGAATGAGCTGCCATATTTCTAACAGTTCTTTGTTCTTGCTAAAGCAAGGGCATCTGCTTGTGAGCAGTCTTGGCTCTAAGGGAGGGAAGCATTAAAAATCTTCTTGAGCTCTTGGTAGAAAACCCTCTATATTATCCAAAAAGGCTCTCCCCACTCCATTTTCCTTCCCTAAGTCCAACTGTATCATTCAGCAGTTAATGAAAAACAATACTATGGTGGTTGTTGTTTTTATTCCCCTATGGTGATTGCATTGGAAGAGTGACTAGTTTAATCACAGTTGTAAAGTATCTATTGATTAAAGCACTTAGCTTGATGGCCCAGATCTGTTACAGAGGCTCTTTCCCTTTGTTCTTTCCAGGCTGCAATCATTTAACATTCTTGGGTGCTCTTGATGATATTACCAATCACAAGCTGCTCTAAGCTTTGGCCTTTTCTTTGGGAATTGGTCCATTGGCTTAATTTTTAAGTATTCATCATTTTTTTTTGTTTTTTTTTGTTTTTTTTTTTGGTAAACAATGCTTAGTTGTTTTTTTTCCCTAGGAAGCTGATTTGGTGATCAAATCCTATAGTTTCCATTCTTTTGATATATCAAAGCTGCCTTCAGCTTTCTATATTCTAGCTGCCTTCATTTCTAATTGCACATTTGTATATGCACACAGGCTCACTTTGTGGCTACTTGTAAGATTATTTTATTATGGTCTTGAAGGTTGACAATAATGTGTCTGGAGGAGTTAAAGTTGCTGTTCTTTCATGTTAGTGTCCTTTTGATTCTAGCTACCTTTTTCTGTTCCATATTTTTTCAATATTTCTGGGAAATTTTCTGGCATGATTTGTTGACATGTTATGGTTAGATTCTTTCCTTCATAGTTTTCAAAAAGCTTGATAATTCTTAATTTTCTGGGTTGTTTTCCTGCTTCCATGTTTACCATTCTGTTCTTGAGGAAAACAATTTTATTTTTTTACCAACTTCTTCCAAACTGCTTTCCAGTTTTCTGAACAATTTTTGTTAAATGGTGAGTTCTTACCCCAAAAGCCTGAATCTTGGTTTATCACATACTGGATTACTATAGTCATTTACTACTGTGTATTGTGTATCTAATCTATTCCATTGATGTACCATTCTATTTCCTAAGCAGTACCTGATTATTTTCATGATTACTGCTTTATAATATAGTTTGAAATTTGGTGCTGCTAGGTCACCTTCCTTTACATTTTTTCCCATTGATTCCCTTGATATTCATAACCTTTCAGATGAATTTTGTTATTTTTTTCTAGCTCTATAAAATAATTTTTGGTAGTTTGGTCTGGCACTGAATAAGTAAACTAACTCAGGTAGAATTGTAATTTTTATTGTATTGGCTCAGTCCCCCCCCCCCCCATGAGCAAATAATATTTCTCCAATTGTTTAGACGTATCTTTGTTTGTGTGAAATATGTTTTGTGATTGTGTTCATTTAGTCCCTGGTTTCTCTTGGCAGGTAGACTCCCTAGTATTTTATATCATCTGCAGTTATTTTAAATGAAATTTCTGTGTTTATTTCTTCCTAGTGGGTTTTGTTAGTATATAGAAATGCTAATGATTTCTGTGGGCTTATTTTATATCCTACAACTTTGCTGGGGTTATTCATTGTTTCAACTAGTTTTTTTTTTTGGTTCTCTAGGTAAACCATTATACCTCTGCAAAGAGTGATAGTTTTGTTTCCTTATTGCCTATTTTTATGACTTCAATATCTTTTTCTTGTCTTATTGCTATACGTAAAATTTCTGGTACAATACTGAATAATAATCGTGATAATGGACATTTTTGCTTCACCCCTAATTTTATTGAGAGGGCATCAAATTTATCCCTGATGCAGATAATGCTTGCAATTGGTTCTAGATATATACTACTTATCATTTTAAGAGAGGATCTATTTATTCTTATGCCTTCTAGTGTGTAATAAGAAGGGTGTTGTATTTTATCAAAAGATTTTTATGCATCTATTGAAATAATCACATGATTTTTGTTGTTTTTGTTTGATATGGTTAATTAAGCTTGTAGTTTTGCTAATATTGAACCAACTTTGCATTTCTGGTACAAATCCCACCTGGTCATAGTGTATGATCTTTGTGATAAATTGCTGTAATCTCCTTGCTAACATTTTATTTAAAAAAAAAATGCACTGATATTCATTAAGGAAATTGGTCTGTAGTTTTTTTCCCTCTGTTTTTTTGCTCTCCCTGGTTTAGGTATCAAAACCATATTTGCCTCATAAAAGGAATTTGATAGGAATCCTTCTTTACCTATTTTTTTTTCAAATAGTTTATATGGTATTGGGATTAATTGTTCCTTAAATGTTTGGTAGGATTCAATTGTAAATCCATCTTGTCCTGAGGTTTTTTCCTAAGGGAGCTCATGTATGACTTGTTTAATTTCTTTTTTCTAAGATAAGGTTATTTAAGTATTATGCTTCCTCTTCTGTTAATCTGAGTAACTTGTCTTTTTTATAAATATTCATCCATTTCACTTAGATTGTCAGTTTTATTGGCATATAATTGGAAAAATAACTCTTAATAATTGCTTTAATTAGATTTTCATTGGTGGTTCATTTATATTCACTCTTATCATTTTTGATACTGGTAATTTGATTTTCTTCTTTCTTTCTTTAAAAACAATCAAATTAACCAATGGTTTGTCTTTTTTTTCCCATAAAAACAGCTCCTGGTTTTATTTGTTAGTTCAGTTTTTTTTTGTTTTGTTTTAACCTTCAATTTTGTGAATCTCTCCTTTGATTTTCAGAATTTCCGTTTTGGTGTTTAATTGGAAATTTTTAATTTGTCCTTTTCTTGCATTACTTTCTCTTCTGGTTCCTGTCTTGTGTTGCATTCTGTCTTGTGGTACTTTACCTCCCAGTTGTGTAGATTTTGTACTTTATCTGTGTCAGTAGTCTTCCAGAGCTGGGACTAATGATCTCAGCAGCTGCTTCTACTTCCCAAGCTATTGCTTAGAGAATGTTGGAAGCAAGAGCTGGAACTTTGATGCAGGAGAAGAACCTCCCTTCCCCCCTCTTCTTCCTGACATAAGGTCTATGACTAAGGGCCTGGTGCATCTCAGGTTTTTCCCCCTGGCAAAATGACACATAAGTAACACATAAGGAAGATTGTCCCCTCTTTGTACTGAACCTTGGGATCCTGAACTTCATTCAAGAAGGATGATAGAACAACCTTTCATTATTTTTTCCTCTTATGTGATTATAAGTTATGAGCTTCAGTGTGTTTATTACCTATTTCATTTTGTCTTTGGAAAATCCTAGCTTTGATGCTGCCATTAGAATTGTTTCAATACATTTTTCTTCTAGTGTTTTTGCTTCTTGTCTCATGCTATATTTCTGTATCTATCTTATGTCTGTCTCTCTCTGTGTCACTGTCTCTATCTCTCTCTCTACACACACATACATATTATTGTGTCAGAGCTCTTCTTTGGATTGCTCATTCCTTTTGAAAGTTTTTTTTGAATTTTATTGTATTTTAAATTTATGGAATAAAACAAACATTTCCATAAATAGTATATATTTTTTAAAAAAAAGATGATTGCACATGAAACTGCAAATCTATTATGTACAACTTGCTATTTCTGTTAAATATATAATAGTTCTCATGTAATTTTTCTGTCTTTTTTTTGAAATTTTCCTTTGAAGATTTCTAGTAGTTTTATATCTTTTTAATATTTTCTATAACTGTTTTTGAGAGGAATATTGGGACTCCCTTATGACTGCTTACTCTACCATCTTCCTAGAAGTCCCATTTGGGGATTTCAAGTCTCACCCCTTAAAGATGGAGAAAAGAACTTAGTATAGTGTTTGTGCCTAGATCAAGTTCAGGTGTCACTCACATATACCTATGATTATATTGTTTCTTTTTTCACTTAAAAAATGTATAGTTGATATGAAATGCTTTTCAAATCTGTCACCCTCTTTAATTTGGTTGGTTTACACGTTGTGTGTACATCAGAATGTATACTCTGAAAAAAGGACTGTTACTTGCCATAGTGTCTGGCACATAGCAAGCACTTAAATGGTTAGTGAGTGACTAGGTGTGCTGGTTTTTTAACTGCCTGTGATGTGTATGACCAACTGAAGGAAATGATTCCTCCTGAATCCTATCAGTGAAGCAAAGGGTAGATAAGATTGATTTTGCCTGGAGTAGACTGGTCCTAGAGTTAGATCCCAGGGTGACCCTGATCCCTTCAAGTATTAGAGTGACTTAATCTTTGAGTGATTCATGTGAAGTATCACAGAGAGACCCAATAACATCAAATTATTGTGTGGTATCACTTTGTTGAATGCCAAAAATCAGTTATTTGTTCTGAGACATTGCTTGGAAATTATTGCAACATATGCTTTTTTTGTTAAGTGATTTTAATTCATAGAGTATTTATTAAGGGACCAACATGTGTTAGACACTGAACAAGACCAAGTCCTTACCTTTCAGCAGCTTACGATAGGGAATAAAACAAATGAATATGTGATGATGAATCAAAGCCTGATCTGATAAGTGCATTGCAGAAGCACAAGCAAAATGATCTGGGAGTTTGGAAGGGGGGGAAATCACAAGGTAGGGGAACAATGATGCCTTTAGTAAAGGTTGCTGATTATATATATTTGTTATAATGGAGAGTAACAACTGTCAGGGAGGGGTTGAGCAGTAATAGATACAAGAAAAGAGAAAAATGTTACGTTGTATTCGGAGAAATTAATTTGTAAATGTTTACTGAACAAGTTTAAGTGGTTGTATTGATGTTCAATATTAAGTGAAACCTTTTTTAAAAGACTACATGAAGGGAGTAGCATCTTACATGGATCTTAAAGGACAGGTATTAGTTCAACTAGTGAAGATGGAGGAAGAAGGGCATGTGTCAATGATTTCTAAGCATAGAGAATAGCAAAAGTGGAAAAGTGTGAACTTTGTTTAAGGGATGCCGAATGGTACAGTTTGGCTGGGGTTTATCCTATGTTTATCCTGTATATACATAGTTGTTTGCATGTTGTCTCCACCATGAGAATGTGAGCTTTTTAGGAGAAGGGACTGTGTTTTTTGCTTTTCTTTGTATCTCCAGGGCTTAGCACAGTGTCTGACATATGGTCAGTTTTAATAAATACTTGCTGATTTGACTTGAGTAGTAGGAGATTGGGGGCAGCTAGGTGGAGCAGTGGATAGAGTTCTAGGCCTGGCGTCAGGAAAACTCATCTGACCTCAGATACTTACTAGCTGTCTGACCCTGGGCAGTCACTTAACCCTGTTTGTCTCAGTTTCCTCATCTATAAAATGATCTGGAGAAGGAAAAGGCAAACCACTCCAGTATCTTTGCCAAGAAAACCCCAAAGAGTCAGACACAATTGAAAACAACTGGATAATGACAGATGAAAAAAATAGGAAACTAAAGGTGGGAAGATAGGTTAAGTTTCTGTTGTTTATTAATAGAAATCATTTGCAGTCTTTATTCTTCAGGGATGCCAGTTTGAGCTCTCTACTACCCTGTCCGCTGCTGCACCCCACACGTAGTTCAGCACATGCTGTATCAGAAGGCAAGTATTAGAGATAGTGAATCTAGTGGGGCCACAAATCAGTAACCCAACCGGCTGTAGTCTCCGAAGCCAATGTCCTCACTCTTGCCTGGGCTTCATTTAGGCCTGGTGAGTGATAGCCAGCTGAGCTCTAGCCAAAATGGACATGAAGGGAGCAGCACCTCCCAGCTGGTGCTGAGCTTTGCACTGACTAATGCAGTGACCCAGCTTTCAGCAGCCCAGCTGGCTTAGATTAGTGGAAAGGAAGGCTTCTCTCCGCCAGGATTCCAGGCAAGACCACAGGGAAACTCCACACAATTGGGAAGCTACATCATTAACTCAAAGACATCAGAGGAGCCAAGACCTGTTCTCTTTCCCCTAGACCAACCTCCTTGCTCAGGGGAGAAGTGGACCCCCCAAGGCAGCCTACAGTCATGGCAGGAGCCACTCCAGGGCATTAGCCTTATCAAACATCTTAAGCTGGCAAGCAGAGTTATAACTAGGCAATATCTGTTCCTGGGATATGTTGGGGACAGGGACGGGGACAACTCGGAACAGGGAAATTCACCTGGGGTGTAGCCACCAATGGAAAGCACACAGACCCTAGAGAATGATACTAAAGATTTGGAGGATCAGGGGTATGGACACCCATGAGGACAAAGTGTGCCCTGGGACAGTCCAATTGGTGCCCTCTAAATTTCAGCAGCCCAGATCACTCTACCCTAGTTATGACTCTGCGGGCAAGTACTTCTTCCATTGCTTTCTCAAAGTCCAAGAAGTCTATACTAAAACCTTAACCAAGACTAAAAGATGCCCCCATCTTCCAAATCTTCATCACAACTCCTCCTTTCAATCAAAACTTAAGGGGGAAAAGAAGTTATCATAATGAGATAGACTTGGGAAAGCTCTCCTCCCATATCCCTCTTCACCAGACCTCCTACTCTCTGTTTGAAAAGAATCTATCAACAGAAACATTAACACAGCCTAATAATAAATCAAATAGAACAGGACGTTTCATAGTAATACACTGGTGGTCATGAGATCTGGGTTCAAGTCCTGGTTCAGTCACTAACTAGTTTTATGATCAAAGGCAAATCAATTCCCCTCTGTGGGTCTCTGTTTTCTTTAAACAGGGGGCTTTGGACAAGTGATCTTTAAGGCCCTTCTAGTGGTCCTGGATTCTAGGAGGATCTGGGGTCACTTTCTGATTCTAGGAGATCAAAGTCAGAGGATTTTCTATGGTTCACACTTCCAGTCAAAGGTGGGCCTGGGGGACAGAGTAAGGAATAGAGATCTCTAATAGGAGCTCAATAATGTAACAATTGCTTGTGTGTGGGAAGGGGAAATTGGAGCCATTTTCCCCTTTCTTTGGGAGGGTGGAAGGATGCTTTAGAAAGACAACTGGGTCTTCTGTAATAAGAAGGGCCAGGAAAGATTCTGGGGAAATTTGGGGGCTGACAGGCACCTCCCTTCTCTGTGGGGATATCAGCCTGAGAACTGGGCATTAGCTAAACAAGTTCTCTTGACCCTTGACAGCTGTGCTGGGCAGGCAAGAATGATTGGTGGTAGCTGTGAGTGGGGGTAGGAGAAGGGGGATTGTTCAGCCTGTTTACTGGTGAACAAGAGTATATAGCCTAAAACTGTCACAAGTTGGCTCTAATTTGACAACTTGCTGTCCTAGAAGGCTAGAAGATGGTGAGGACAGAAGATAGAAATGTATCTCCGGTGCCAGCAGCTTCCTGCTTGCAGCAATGAAAGATAGCAGCCTACTGGAATGAGTAAGCAAGGTTGTTTTCATATGCAAACCATTGTAATGATAACAATAGTTAGCTGTTTATATAGCACCTACTATGTGCCAGAGGCTGTGCTAGTATGATCTCATTTGATCCTCAAAACAACTCTGCAAGTTATGTGCTATTACTATCCTTATTTTACAGATGGGGAAACTGAGGTGAAATGATTTGCTCAAAGTCACACAGATGGTCTGAAGCTGGATTTGGATTCAGGTCTTGGTGTACCCTGTTCTGGTCAGATGACATATGGATTAATGTGGTTAGTTTCGGATGTTGCATTTTAAAGTAGAACATTGGCATACTGGAGGGTACCTGGGATGGTAAGGAGATGGAGACCTTCTTTATAAGGATCATTGAAGGGAGTGGGGACCTTCAGCTCAGAAGAGAGAAGGCTCGGGTGATTTCACAGCTGTTTTTTTCCAGTGTTTTCATGTGTTAGCAGGATCAGAGTTGTTTTACTTGTCTCTAGAGGACAGAACTACGAATCATGGGTAAAAGTTGAAGAAGGGCAGATTAAGGTGTGATGGCAGGAAAAACTCCCCAACAACCACAGCTGGCAAAATGGGCTGTCTTTGGAAATAGTGGGCTCATCTTCATTGGAGGCTGAGAGGTTAGTTGTCAGGTTTTTTGCAGAAGGGAGTCACTGCTCAGGTAGAGGTTAGACTGGATTATTTTCCTTCTAGCTTGGAGAGGATGTGATTTTGAAGGCTGTGACTTCAGACAAGGTTGCCAAAAGGAGAGAACCCTTGAGTTTGCCCTCCTCCTGTCTTGAGTTTCCATTTGCGTCTAAGGTTTCACCCAGGGTTTAAATTTTGGTCTAGGTTCTTTTGCTTGACAAGTGGCTGGCTTTCAATTGCTTAGAGAAAAAACGTCTTCTCCAGATCACAGTAGCTTTGTTGTTCATCCTTTGCTCTCAGAGAAAACCAACGGCATCAGGAAGATGATATCTTGATTTGCAGGTAAATTGGATTTAATTGAGGCAGGGCTATGCAAAGTTACCATCCTTACTCTCTCCTCCAGAGTCATTGGAGTCCAGTGATAAGACATAGGTCAAGATGACTGGAGATGGCCTTGGATGCAGTGGGAGACCTTGGCCTTTTTAAGCTAAGGTCTTTCCCAGGGCTCAGTTTGTCTGAGGCAATGCCCATTAAAGGCTAGGTAAGAATCGAGGTAAAAAATGGTCTACTTTGCCTCCAGGAAAGAGTCAGTCGGGGAGGGGAAGACCCTCAGAGTTTCTGGCCAGAACACAAACAGTTGCTATTTACATTCATTCTGAGCCACAAGCACATACAGCAATAGAGTGGAGAAGGAAACGCAGGACTTCTATCACAAGAGGAAATAACTTCCCTTTAACCTCAGACCAAGAGGGTCATTCAATCAAAAAGCACTCATTAGGCGTCTACTATGTGTCAGGCACTGGGGTCAGGTGCTGGGAAAACATGAAACAAAGACAAAACATGAAATAGTCCCTGCCCTTAGATAACTTACATTCTATCGGGGAGACAATATTTACATATATAAGCATATAGAAAACAGACAAACCCAATAAGAAGTACTTATTTAGAGGAATATAATGGCATCCAACGGGATCAAGAAAGGCTTCTCAAGAAGGTCAAGTTTAAAGCACCACAGAAACCATACATGAGGATGAATGAATAAATTAATGAATGAAAAAGCATTTATTAAACACTTATTAGATGCCAACCACTGTGGTAAGTGCTAGGGATACAAAAGTGAATACACTCTTTGTCCTTAAGGAGCTTACATTCTAATAGAAGGAGATGCTTAGGGTATGGTAGCCAGCGAGGGATGCCTACATGTATTTCATAGAAGTGAAACTGGCACTATCATGTTTCAAAGACAAGTTTAACCACTTACCATACACCTTGGCCATTCGTCAATATGGCAATTGCCTGATTCCTGTTGACACATTTGGTTTAATCTCCTGTGCCACTCCATGTGCCCTTGCTTCATCCTGGCTCCTCCTTTCCCTTCTTCTGATCCCAGCTCCTTTCTATTTTTGTGGAGAACATGTGTTGCTTGACTTGGGGCTATTCTTTGGTATTGCAGGGAACCATGGTCCTGTCCTGCTGCTGTTTTCTTCAAGTATCATCTTGAGGAAGTATCTCCAGTAGGATACATGCCAGCAAATCTGTTTTTCTTTTACCAGTTATTTTTTTTCCTGAGGTCTGGATGCTGCTGTCCTTTGCCCGACTTGTGGGCCAGATGCTCTCCAACAGCGGATGGGGTCAGAGCTGCTGACTTCATCTCAAAGTAATCTGAATGGGGTTAGCTATGGGTACTCATTGCCTGAAGATTTTAAAACTGGAAAGTCATAGTCTCTAGGTTTATGGGTAAAATAGACCCTCATTTGCCTCTTCTTTATGACTTTGGAAGAATGGTTCTACTTGCCTTCATTTATCTTAACTTTTCCCCAAAGCAAAAAATCCACTCCCAGCAGTTATCTATTGTTGTTGTGTAAGTAAATCTTGGAGCTCTTCCACTCGATGGATGTCATCCTGTCCCTGTTTCTGCTTGCTGGCCCAATATCAGGCGTTGGGTTATGTCACCCGTGAACCACTTGTTGTTTCCATCTGGAGCTCAGTAGGATTGCGACATGGGTGAACAATGAAGAGGAAAAGTATCTTCCAGAGAACAGGGGCCTGAAATCTATTTCATGCCAACTCGGCTCCTAACACCTGCTGCTTTGCACTGCAGAGACATCTTGGGAATGGAAATGTATCATCATTAGACTGAGCTACCAAAAAAAGCATTTCCCTTATAAGATTAAGGTCCCAGTAAAGTTGAGCCTTCTTCATACACTGACTGCTTGAGGATGGGTAGTTGTTTCAAAAAAGGGCAGAATTCCCCCAGCTGCATTACTCAGGCTGCAGTCATTTATCTTCTTGGTCTGATTTATTAATGATCATAGGGTACTGTATTGGGAATCAGAAAACAGGTTCTAGCCCTGGTCCTTTCGATCTTTAGTTCTGTGACCTTAGATGAATCATTTCTCCTCTCTCGTGGTCAACCTTTATAGAATGGGGGGCTTGGACTGCACAATTTGCAAGATCTCTGTGAGCTCTAGCATTCTATGGTCCTCTGAATGGACAGGAAGATGGGTCAACTGGTTAGACCCCTTTTGCTTCATACTGTAGTGCATAAAGTCACAGTCACAGCTACAAAATTATTGACAGGCTTTCATGGATATAAACATAAAACCAGCATAAAAACTTTCACTTACATCAATGGAATCATTTCCATTTCTTTTCCTTTAGTGATGCTATACCTTTATATTCCTTTAGATGCTATACCACTGGGTACATATATATGAAGTATTGATATTAATTAATTTACCGTATTACCTTTCAGCAAAATGTAGTTTCCTGTTTATCTCTTTTAGTCAAGTCTATTTTTGTTGTTGCCTTGTCTGAGATCCTGTTTGTTGCCCCTTCTTTTTTGAGTTCAGCTGCAGCAGAATAGATTTTACTTGAGTGCCTCATTTTAACTCTGTGTGAATCTTTATGTTTCAAGAATGTTTCATGCAAACAACATATTGCTCCTTTCTAAACCATTCTGCCATCCTCTTTTATAGGTCAGTTTGTTCCATTCATATTCACAGTTATCATAATTATGTATTTCTCTCTCTTTTATTCTCCTATACTTTTTCCTTTCTTTGCTCCCAACTCCTTCTTTACAAATAAGAATAGGGCTGCAAACCAGTAATGAGTCAATACCAGTGCTCTATGCTTAATGTAATCATCATCCATTCTCCTTCCCTTCTCTTTTCCTCCCAGAACTCAACCATAGGTTCTTAATCTCCTTAATTTCCTTCAAAACTTCCTTCATAATCTCCATCCTCTGAATTTAAGGTTTGTTTTGCTTATGACTAATTTCTCCCTAATCTACCCTGCTTCTTATTCTCTCCTTTCCTCTCTCCATGTTTCTTCCTGTTTCCTTAAGTTGAATATATTTCTACACTAAACTCTGTGTGGTTCTATCCTTCTTCATCCAATTCAGATGAAAGTAAGGTTCTATCTCTTTTTTGTCTGTATAGACACTTACTTGTTACCCTTCCCTTTCCATTATGAGTGATTTTCCAATCACTATTCGGTCTGATGGTCTTAGATCTTTGTGAGAGTTGTTGTAGGGCCAATTGTACCCTCGCACTTTTTTCTCCTCCCCCATTTTGACTTGTCCTCCCAAACCTCCCTTTCTTTATTAACATGCCTAGCTCTCTTTGTACTATGCAGGACTGTAAGTCGTTTGAAGGCAGAGATTGCATCTTACTCGTTTTTGTATCCCATAAACTATTTGATCGAGTGTCTTGTGCATGATAAGTGCTTAGCAGCAGCTAGGTGGCATAATGGACAGAGCACTGAGCCTGGTGACCTGAGTTCAAATTTAACCTTAGACTATTGTTAGCTGTGTGATTCTTGACATGTCACCGAGCCGCTCTCTGCCTCAGTTTCCTCAACTGTAAAATGAGAATAATTAGAACACCTACCTTCCACATTATTATGAAGACCAAATGAGATCACATGGCAGAGTTCCTGGCACGTAGTAGGCATTTAACCAATGTTTTTTTTCCTTCTCTTTAATAAATAATTAAATAATAATAACTATCACTTATATAATGCTTTAAAGTTTGCAAAATGCTTTTGCATGTTATTTCAACTAGTCCTCACAACAGCCCTGTTATTATACCATTTTCATGGAAGAGGAAACTGAGGTTGAGAGAGGTAAAATGAATTGCCCAGTGTCACACAGATAGTCTAAATTAGGATTCAACCTCAGGCCTGAGATCACACAACTGGTTAGTTTGTGAGGCAGGATTTGGGCTTTGGTCTTCTTGACTCCAAGCACAACACTATCTACCATGCCCCTTAGCTGCCTAGCACTTTACGTTCTGTCTTAGATAGAGGCATGCCATTAGACACTGCAATCCAAAAGGAATCAAGGAGATTGTGCAGTCTCTCTCCCTGGAGATCTGTAAAAATATGAAAGAAACTGTTCTATCTCCTGCTTTTTTTTCCCACTCCTCTTCCTTCTCTTTTCCCTCTCCCTTCTCTGTTTTCACCTTCTCTTCTTCCTTTTTCTCCTCTTCTTCCATCCTCTCCCCTTTGTTGTCTTTCTCCTTATCCTTCACTTTCTCCTATACTTGAATGCATATAGATGTGTGTGTGTGTGTGTGTGTGTGTGTGTGTGTGTGTGTACATGTATATGTGAAGGCAGAGGTAGAAGATCATTGTTCAATATTGGTGTGTTGTTCAGTCATATCCAACTCTTCATGACCCCATGGACCATAACGTCCATGAGATTTTCTGGGGAACAATGTTGGTGTTGGTTTGCCGTTTCCTTCTCCAGTGCTTCGTTAATAGTCCTGCCTAAAGAGAAAGAGAAGGACTAGTTAAGCTCTGCAAGTTGTATACAGTACCATGGTCTGCAGGTGATTTGTATTTACTGTATCATTTTCGTCTCGGGGCTCCTTTCTACGTCTTGTCCATACAGTTGTTTGCATATTGTCTCCCCAGTTAGACTGTGAGTTCCTTGAGGACAGGGGCTGGCTTTTACCTTTCTTTATAGCCTCAGCAGGTAGCACAGCACCTGGCACACGGTAGGCACTTAGTAAATGTTTATTTGCTGATTAATTGGCTGGTCCTGATTCTCATTGTTGTTCTTAGGTTGGGGCATGTCTCTTTGCCCAAGTAGGCCCATTCTGTCTTCTGTATCTCATACAAGATCTTCTGGTCTTGAAGATGGTTGGGCTGACCAACTCTTGGCTCCTGATTATGGCCACATTTCCTCTCCATCTGAACTTGTCAGTGATGAGTCCTCTTAAAGCTCAGAACATAACCTTTGACCACTGGTTCCTCTGCCAGCTATTTCCAAAGGAAGTGACATTGTATATTATTATGAAGGTCGGCCTTGTGGGTTACATCATCCTCTACCCCTCCTCCCAAAGAAAATTGGCTACTTATACATTCCATTGCCCTTCTAATGCCAGACACTTATTTCTCAGACTCCATCCTCATTCCACTGGCAGAGGAAGGCCAAGAACAGAGCTCAACCTTCATACTGTAAATCTATCAGCCTGTGGCAGGTGCTTTTCTGCTGCCGCCAAGGAGGTGACTAAAATATGATGACTATCTATGTCCAAGTGTCCAGTTTTCCCCTGCCCTTTCCGTGCCCCAAATCTGTCAAGCAGATATTCCAGTTGCAGAAGAGACCAGCTGCCTCCCCAGAGCAGTGACCTCCCTCTAGGGCAGGCTGATGGAGAACACAGAAACATGTTCAGGGGGCGCATCATTTTATGTATTTAGATGTGGTTTGTGATTTTCTCAGGAGGCCTCTAGAAAAAGGCACCACTTGGGTACAGTGTGACTTAGAAGTAGAAAGGGTGGGGGAAGAGATTACCTTATAATTCAATTGAGAAAAATATATACATTATCATTAATATTGATTTTTAAGGACTCAGAGAAGCAGGGTGATATTGTGCGGCAAGAAAGGAAACTGTAATTTTGAAAGCATCAATGCAATCAACAGGGAGCAATCTTGGAAACTTTACAGTGCAGCTCACATTAATCTACCAGAACATTTCCGGACACTATGCTATAGAATGAGAGATGACCTCAAATACTCCCCTGAAGGATATCAGGAACAAAGTCCATTCAACTAGGTTGCTGATGACGTACCTTATATAAGAACATTGGCAATAGGACAGCACACTCTGAGGCTGAGGATTCTGTCTATGCCAGGGGCTCCAAGAGGCAGTTAGGGGGAGTCACTTCAAAGAACTTTGTCCTCAGTGATTAGGACCATATTGGTAGAAAGCACGCTGGTATATTGAAAGAAGCGTGACTCTAAAATGACAAGACCTGAGTTCAAATTTCATCTCCTATATTCACTACCTCTGTGACTTTGGGCAAGTCATTTCCCTATTCTGGGCCTCAGTTTCCTCATCTGTTAAATGAAGGGGTTGGATGTGACTCTGAGGGCCTTTCTAGCTCAAGATCTAAAGAGGGCTGGATTTGGAGTTAGAAGCCGTGGGTTCAAATACCATTCGTGGAGATTTGGACAAACGACGACCTCCTTGGGCCTGAGATTTTTTGTAAAATGAGGGAGTTGTCCCTCCCAGTTCTGGTTGGATGATTCCACAATATTATGATTCTAAGGAAGGCTTGGGTTCAAATGGGCTCAAATCCCAGTTCTGTTACTAGAGGCGGCTAAGTGGCATGGTAGATAGAGGGCTGGGTCTGGAGTGAGGAAGACCTGAATTCAAATCCTGTCTTAGGCATTTACTAGCTGTGTGACCCTGAGCAAGTCACTTAGCCCTGTTTGCTTCATTTATAAAATGTGGGCAATATAGCACTTACCTCCAAGGCTCATTATGAGGATAAAATGAGATACTATTTGTAAACTACTATATAAATGCGAGTATTATTATTACTATTTTTGGAGTCATGGATAAGTTACCCTACCTCCTCTGGGTCTCAGTTTCCTCATCTGTATAATGCAGACACTGGCTTAGATGATCTCTGAGATCCCTTCCAGCTCTGAGCCTTTTAACAAGCCCTCATGGACCTATTATTGAGAAATATATCTAAACTTACTAAGCCTATTTCTGTTTTTCACCTGATAGATACCCTTTATCTCCTTTCTGCCTGTCTAAATCCTACTCATTGAGACCTATGTCAAACTGTACCTCTCTGACCTCTCCATTCATCCCAAAGCTGGAAGCCATCTCCCCCTCCTGGACCCTTGCAATTCTTTGTGTTCATTTGCCCCTGAGGCAATATTTACAAGACCTATGCTTTCATCTGTGTGGGTGTGCCTCCCCCTGCCCTCCACCCAAGCCTAGTGCTCATGCCTCACTGGGCTCTGCCAGTCAAGTTCAAGCTGGAAGAGCAGGCTGCCCCAGGACCAGCAGAGCTAACATAGGAGAGGCTCATCACTAGACTGGCTTCAGGGTACTGAATTTTTTGGCCACCTTCTAAGACCATCCACATAACCTCAGGCAGGTTGTGATCTTGAGGAAATAGCATCCACTTTGATGAAATTAATCAACATAGGGAAAAAAAAACTACCTCTCAACATAACTTAGTAAAGGAATAATTAAAAAATAATTTTTATGGATATATTTTCCACTATATTTCTCCGCCACCTGCTCCTAGACAACCATCCATTATAATAAAAGTTTAAAGAAAGAGAGAGAAGGGAAAGGAATAGACATTTGAATAGTGCCTATGCTAAGTGCTTTTTACAAATATTTCATTTAATCTTCATAACAACCCTGTGAAGTAGTATTATTCTTATCACCATTTTACAGTTAAGGAAACTGAGGCAAACAGGTTAAGTGACTTGCCCAGGATCACACAGCTAGTAAGTGAGGCTGGATTTGAACTCAAGCCTTCCTGACTCCAGGCCCAACACTCTATTCTCTGTCTCACCAGTTGCAGGAAGGAAGCTTAGAAAAACTAACATATCAAAAATCTGTTGTATGCAACATCCCACACCCTTGTCTCCCACCTCTGCAAAGAAGCAGGAAGAAGAGAAGTTTAGTTTTTATGAGTTACTGTCCTCCTGCTCCCAGTTCAATACTCGGTGTCCAAGTTTCTGAGGATGATATTCTCCAGACTTAGCCACATATTGGCCATCATTAAGTCCTGTACTCAGTCATTCCAGTGTATCAGGATCTGCTGGTGTTTATGGTATATAAGCATAGCCTTTGAATCACATACATGTCATTTCTCTGGATAGAATGTAAGCTCTTTGAGAGCAGGGACTGGTAAATATTTGTCTTTATACGCTTGGCACATACTAGGTGCTTAATAAATGCTTTTAAAATCAATTCTTTTCACTTAGTTGCAATCTATTTTCTCTTCTTCTGGCCTTCCCTGCCATTGGGAAAAAATACTCCTATAATAAAGATATACAAGCAAGCAAAACAACTTGTCCCCTCAAAAAAGTGTGCATGACACCTTTCAAGTTTAATTTGTATTACTAACATTTTCTCCATCACTTTCTTCTGTCTAGACAATCAACACAATAACTCAATCTCTGACTTGTAAGATTTGTTGATTTCTGAGGTGTAAAACACTCACACTCAGAAGAGAGTCCTGAGAGTCAAGATGATCTGGTCCTCTGGAATCATGGTTGGCTTTTTTCTAGATTAGCACGCTTAAGTCTTTCGAGATTATTTGTCTTTATGATGTTACTGTTATTGTAGAATGGCTCCTTTGGTTCTCCTCACTTTACTCTTTATCAGTGCAGACAAGTCTTCATTGGTCTCTCTGAAACCGCTGCTTTCATTATTTATTAGTTTTCTTTTTTTTTTGGTGAGGCAATTGGGGTTAAGTGACTTGTCCAGGGTCACACAGCTAGTAAGTGTGAAGTGTCTGAGGCCAGATTTGAACTTGGGTCTTCCTGACTCCAAGGCTGGAGCTTTATCCACTGTGCCACCTAGCTGCCCCATTATTTATTTATGGCACAATAATATTCCATTACATCCCCATACCATATTTTTTCAACATTTCCCCAATTGATGGACACCCTTTCTTAAATGCTTGTTGATTGATTGATTGACTAGATGACTGATGAGGCATCAGAATTGAATTTGGCATGTAATGTTATTTAGTTATTTTTTCTTATGTGTATGTATTACTCTCTGTAACTTCTGTGAAAGCAGACTCAATCACATAGTTGCTTACATAGTACTGTTGAGTTAAGTCAAATCAATATGCATTTATTAAGTGCCTACTATGTACCAGGCACTATGCTGAGCATTGTAGACTCAAAGAAAGACAGCCTTGTGGAAACTTGTTCAGCTCACCTAGGAAGTATAACTCGGGAGCCATGGATAGGAGTTGCAGAAAGCCAGATGTGGGTGGTTGTAAGAACAATTTTCTAACAAGTAAATCTGTCCAAAAGCAGACAGGGCTCCCTTAGATAATAGTGCGTTCCCCCTCACTGGAGGGGTTTAAGTGAAGTTTGGATGGTCACTTACTGGGGATGGTATAGAGTAGATTCTCAGTCAGGTGCTGGTTGAACTAGATCAACCCTGAGGCTCCTTCCAAACCTTTGACTCTATCATTGTGTGATGCTACACCTGATATGCTGGATGCTAAGGAATTAAATGACCTAGGCATGTAGTAGAGTGCTCTTGCATTAAATTAGACACCTGGAATGCATGTAAACCCCCAGGATTTTTCTTTTTGGTCCAGGAATGAACTGAGGAAAAAGACTGGGATAGAGCAGACCCTACTATGCAGCAGATATAGGGTTAGGAAAATAGATTTTCCCACCTCTCCTCCCCTCACTTCTATATCCTCAGCTCTGAACACAGGACTAGATGTCTTAAATATACTATAAACTTGAGTTTATTGACAAACATCCATTGTTTCTACATAGAGATAAAAACATTAATATGGAAACTGAAAAATATACACATGATGAGGAAGGGTGTAGGTGTGGCTGAGGTCAAGTACAGTTGGGCAGCCCATTACCCACAGAGGGTCTGGCTGGGACCTTTAAAAAGGTTGGCTACAAGGCAGGTGAAGAAAAGGGTACCATAGCTTAGGAACCTGGGGTGACAGTTCAGGTAGACTGTGCAGCCCTGTGCTAAATCCTACCCACCGAAACCCAGTGATGACCCCACCCTTAATTCCTACAGTACTTTGTATCTATGCAACATTTCTGGAACTTAGGGAGTGTCATTAATATCCACCCCACCTCCCAGCAAGTGCACCTGCTCTATGGAGCAATTAAAATCCACATCATAAAAAAAAAATCAATATAAAATTCAACTGCCCTCTATGACAAATATTCATAAAGCAAGTTTTGGGCAGGTTGGGTATATTCAACTTGTTACCTCCTCTTGGAGACATGATTTAGGTTTGCCTTCTATTTAGACCAAAACTGAAGAACTTCCCTCAAGGGTAAGAGCTCAAGTATTTGTTTTTTTCTTGGACAAATCAGTTCCCTTTCACTTCAATCAGAATTTAGAAGAAGCAATGAGGTGCTATAGTGATTAGTCCAGAGTCAGAAAGCCCAGAATTCTAGTTGTGCTTTTGACACTTACTAGCTAAATGACCCTGGACATTTGCCATCAATCATATGACCTTTTGATTTTCATCTTTCTTGTACTTTCTTCACCCTGAAATGGAGCAGGTCCAAAACCCCTTTCTTTGCTTTGAGCTTTGTGGAACCCTCTAGTGTATTGAATGGGAAGGAGAGATGATAGATAGTAGCTGCATGGCCTATTGCCAGGAAACGTTGTATGGAAGAGCTGATGGTCAGTCAGAAAAATCCTTTGAATTTTAGCAAAGCATCCAGGACAAGCTCAGTCCCACAGTAAGTGAGAATAATAAAATCATGGAATTTTAGAGCTGGGGGAGAAAGTTAGATATAACCTAA
Source organism: Vombatus ursinus (assembly GCF_900497805.2). NCBI lineage: Eukaryota > Metazoa > Chordata > Mammalia > Diprotodontia > Vombatidae > Vombatus > Vombatus ursinus. Next base: position 11,859,479 of record NW_020940527.1, read on the forward strand.
CCCAATCTTCTCATTTCATAGACATGAAGACTCAGGCCCACGAAAGTGTCTAAATTTGTCCAGGGTTGCAGTTAGTAGCACATCAAGGATTAACGTCCCAGGTCACCTGACTTCTAGCTCCATATTCTTTCCCATGTCCCAAGTTAATTGAGGTTTGGATTGAGGACAGCCTTGGATTTACAACCTTGGTGGTGGTGGGTTTTTTTTTTTTTCCCTAGCGAACCCATGGGTTTGAAGGCTCCTGCCTGGGGTGAGTAATGTAATTGGTAAAACCTGTCCATGGTCCTCTCAGGGATTTTCTGCGGAAGCTTAGTGCCCCAGGTCCACATTACCCTGCTGAGAATAATAACTCTGTCAAGGCTCTTGTTGACTGGAATACCTCTGTGCAACCTCCTATACAGACATATGTCTTTTTAGCTTTGCGTGACCCCAATAACTCAGGGAGAAAGGTTGTTGGGGTTTTTTCATTTTTATTTTATTTTATTTTTTTTATAAACCAAACCCAATTCTGTCAAGCCTGAGTTCAGTTCTTCACTGTGACTCCAACTGCAGACCTTTGCCTCTTCCTTTCTGTGCTCTATCTATTTTCATTCGGATGCTTGCCTGAGGGACAGAAGTAGCAGCCTGTAAATTTTATCCCTGGGGCTTACAATAGTGGGGGCTTTTTTTCCCTCCAGCTCCTGGAGAATAGATAGTTAATGCAAACCATCCATCAACCTCTCCGGTTATGAAGATTTTTTAATTAACCACTTGTAATGTGGATGAATGATGAATATTGGACTTCTCTGTTCTCAGCTCCACCGCTCAGCAAGGCAGGGATTTTTCCCTGCAGCATCTAATTAACAATGAATGCAGTGCTCACTTTTCAATTATTTTGAGCGGTTGGTTCCAGTCAACTCTGGTTCTGGGAGGGAACAAGAGACGTCATTCTAGATAGGTTTGGGGATAGAATTGGACCTGGGATTTCATTGGTATATGAAGGGATTTCCTGAGTGAGGAAGCTCCCCCTGTCCTTGCAGGTAGGCACCTTATCTGTGATTTGTTGTTTTAGAGTTGCCTGGAATACTTTAGGTAGTAGGTACCCTCAAAGAATGGGTCATTCTGGACTGCCTCGCTTGTCAGAGGCTACACAGCACAGTGGACTGCTGGATTTGGAGACTGGAAGACATGGGTTCAAATCTGCCTTCTGACATTTATGACATGTGTGATCTTGGGTAAATCACTTCAGCTCCAAGGGTCTCAATTTCCTCATCGGTAAAATGAGGGAGTTGGACTAGGTAACCTCAGAGTTAAAAAAAAAAAACTCTCAGCTCTAGGTCCTATGTTTTGCTTACTCCCTGTGTGATTTTTGAGCAAGTCTCTTAGCCACCCTGGCCTCAGTTTCCTCATTTGTTTTTGGTTGGGCAATGGGGTTAAGTGACTTGCCCAGGGTCACACAGCAAGTAAGTGTTATGTGTCTGAGGCTGGATTTGAACTCAGGTCCTCCTGACTCCAGGGCCAGTGCTCTATCCAATGCACCACCTAGCTGCCCCCAGTTTCCTCATTTGTAAAATCAGGGGGTTGGATTTGATGGTTTTTCATGTCCCTTGGAGCTCTGGATCTATGGTCCTATGATCCTCACCTCCTTAAGCAAAGATAACTGGAATAAAAATTTTCAAGATGGTTCAAATTCATCATTACATCTATTTATTTTTGTAGTAGGCTGTAACACAGGGATACTCTCTCAAGAAACATGGGGCTATTTGGCCCTGTCCTACATCAAATGAGATAATATATGCACAATATTTTGCAAACAATACTTCTAAACTTTAAAAATACTTTTAAACTGTTATTTAAATTTTAGTTATTATCATTGTTATTATCTTCATTATTATTGTTATTATTATGTGCCCCTCAAAGTACTGTGTTTTTTTGAGTTCTTGTGTCTGCTTTTAGTGGTTTTTCTGTCTCTTTTTCTATCAAGCTTTCACTTGTTATTATGAGTGCACCTGCCTATAGCAGACCCTTTGCTCAGGCCAGATTCATTACCTCTAATCTGCTTTGGACTTTGGACCCATATAATGACTAGTTAAAATCATGTTCACAGTAAGGATAAACAGATTTTGAGAAGGATGAGAAGAATGAAATAAGCACATAAACTTTAGCTTATGGACTCAGTGAGATATATTTGGATATTCCAGAGCTATTCATTTCTTTATTTGCTTGTTTTATTTATTTTCTTCCTTCTTGATTCCTGGCTATGTGTAAATAGATAAGGTTCTTCCCTTGCTCCTCAACTGAATTTCAGATATCTGAAGGGTTACTGGCCCCCCATTCAGTCTTTCTCCTCATTCTGCTCCATCCTTCTAATCATACCCTGCTCAGAATACCAGTATGTGCAGCAGAAATGCTAAATGGATTCTTACTTAGAGTGCTTCGTAATCACCTCAAAGTCATGGTAATTATTTTCTTCTAAGTTTCTCCAATAAAGGGGACATGGGAATAATTACAAGAAGTCAAAGAGCTACACTGGCCTCTGTCAGTAAGTCCATGCTTAGTACCTAAAACACAGTAACTGGAACTTAGAGGAAACCAGATTGGAGACAAATGAGAGAAGGGAAAAGAACTAGAAACTGGACCTATGCTTTTATTGGCATAGGGAACTAGATGAGCAGATTCCCTCTATCAATACATATCTTCACCTTCTTTGCAACTTAGAGTCTTTAAAGAGTTCCCTGAAACATTGAGAGGTTAGGTCACTTTCTCATGGTCACACAGCTAGTACATGTCTGAGGCCAGCCTTGAACTCAGGGCTAATTGACTCTCAGGTCAGTTTTGTATTCATTACACCTGCAAGAAAAGTGAGATCCATGGAAATACTTTTGTACTTCCCATCAAAAGAGTTCACTACTATCAGGAACACATTCCTCTTCTTGAGAATGGGGGTGACACTCTGGGTAATTTTCTGGGTTGACAGAGTCCTTTAGAAGTTCTTAGGCAGACTAAGTTACTGATGCTTATCCTACTGCTCAAAATATCTAAGGCAGCCAAACGAGCTCATGGAACACTAGGCTGTATTTAGAGAGAAAGAATGTCCAGGACCAAGGAAGTGACCAGGGAATTCTCCTTTGGTCAGACCACACCTAAACTATTATGTTCAATTCTGGGCACCACATTTTAGAGATGACATTGTCAAACAAGAGGGTACTTGGAGGAGACAACCAGGATGGTGAAGGGCTTTGACATCATGCCATATGAGAACCAGTTGAAGGAACTGGTGTTGTTTAGCCTGGAGAAAAGAAACCTTAAGGCTCATGCTGTCTTCGAGGATTGGAAGGGTTGTTAAATGGACAAGAAATTTTACTTGTTCTGCTTGGCTCCAGAAGGCAGGATGTGAGTAATGAGTAGATGTATCCCAGAGGAAAATTTAGGTTTGATATAAGGAAACATTTCTAAACAAATAGAGTTATTCTACTGCAGAATGAACTGCTGTAAGGGAGTAATGGCTTCTTCATCACTGGAGGCTCATTTTTAGGCTAAGACTTGGATAATTATCTAGGTATGTTGCAGAAAGGGATCCATGTCCAGGTTTGGGTTGGACTAGCTGGTTTCTGAGGTCCCTTTAACAATTAAATTCTGTGATTCTAGGCTACCATGCGATTTATACCACTTTGATAGCTGCTAAGGATACAAATAGATATAAGACTAAGTTCCTGCCTTCCAGGAGCTTATAGTCCAATGAGATAAGATACGGATGTTTTGGAGCTTACGTATGTCCTCCAGCTGAAGAACCATGCACTTCACTTGTAGCACTGGGCCTACCCATAATGCCACGACAACATAAAAAAGAGTAAAAGGGCTGGAGCAGAGATGATATGTCTAGGGGGACATTCAAGAAAAGGTGGTTCAAGGAAGAGGGAGGTAAGAATCCCCATACTGAGTTCTTCTTTTGATACCGCTTCTTCACCAGCAACAAACAGGGAGTAAGGACTGATCAGAACCCTATACAGCCCAACTGATGAATCAGCCACACTGAGGTGCATTCAGAGAGCACCATGGGAGGTCCCAGTGAGGGCAGAAAAGCAGCCAGAGGAGGAGCACAGATGTCCAGCCTGGGAGGTTTTAATTAATTTGATTTGATTCTTTTTATTTCTACATTCCTTTACTTCTGTGGAATAGCAGTATAATTAGGAGGTTTTAATTTATTTGTTTTGATTTATTTACTTCTAAATTCCTTTGCTTTTATGGTATAGCAGTGTGTGTGTATCTTGTGCATGTGTGCACACATGTATATGTGTGTGTGCATGCACGTGTATTGTAAGTGAAGTTAAAAGTGTGTGTGTAATGTAAGTGAAGTAAGGTGTGTGTCTATGTGTGTGTTGTAAGTGAAGTAAAGGATGTGTGTATGTATAATGTAAATGAAATAAAGGGTGTGTGTGTGTGTGTACAATGTAAGTGAAGTAAAGGATGTGTGTGTGTGTGTGTATAATGTAAATGAAGTAAAGGATGTGTGTGTGTGTGTGTGTTTGTGTGGTCAAGAAGCTGTACTTGTGCAGATGATTCCACAGTGCCTGGCACATAGTAGATGCTTTATAAATATTTATTGATCAATTAATTGATTGGGCTCCATTGAAATACAGCAGGGAAGAAAAGATAAGATGGTAGAGTTTTCCCAGTGACTGGGTGCTAAACAATTTACAACTAGATAAATCCAAACAGACTACATCCCTAGACTAAACAAACACCCATGAGTCACAAAAAAGATGGGACACCACTAAAGGTTGGATGTTTTTCCCAAGGGTTGGGTTCCCAAGTTTTTCCAGGGTTGGGTAGACTGTATAACCCCTGGAGTTAGGATGGGATCATCAATTTCTGATTCTTACACAAGAACAATATCAGCCAAGTGATCAGCAGCACCCCTGGTGGTTAAATGCACATGCAATGACTATAGTATTTGATGTCTTAAATGAATGGTATAGATCATAAGCTTTGGGAGACTATCAGCAGGGAGAAATCAGGAAGGCTTCGTGATGATGGAGGTAGGAGATTTGAGCCCATATATAACATTTTACTGATTCCAGCTTGCCAATAAGTATTTATTGAGCATCTAATATGTTCCTTGTGCTGTAGGAGGAGCCATGTGATTCCAAGGGGACGCATCACTGTCCCTGCCCACAGGGGCAAGCCCTGTTCTGCACCTCTCATAGGATCACAGAATTTTAGAGTTGGAAGGAACTGAGCAGCCATCTAGTCCAACAAATACCTGGAAACAAATTCTTTCTACTACACACTTCATACAAGTGGTGATCTAGTCTTTGAAGAACTCTAGTGAGGGGTAATTTACTCCCTGGTGAAGAAGCCCATAACACTTTCGGACAACTCATCATTAGAAGGGCAGCTAGGTGGTGCAGTGGATAGAGCACTGGGCCTGGAGTCAGGAAGACCTGAATTCACTTACTAGCTGTGTGACCTTGAGCAAGTCACTTAACCCTGTTTGCCTCAGTTTACTCATCTGTAAAATGAACTGGAAAAGGAAATGGCAAACCATTCCAGTATCTTTCCCAAGAAAATCCCAAACAAGGTCACAAAGAGTTGGACACAACTGAACAACAACAAATCATTAGAAACTTTTCTCCCATATTATTATTATTATCATTACTATTACTATTACTACTACTACTACTAATATTGTTGTTGTTCAGTCCTGTTTCACTCTTCATGACTCCATTTTGGGGTTTTCTTGGTAATCTGGAGTGGTTTGCCACTTCCTTCTCCAGTTCATTTTTACAGATGAGGAATTAGGCAAACAGGGTTAAGTGATTTGCCCAGAGCCACACAGCTAGTAAGCATCTGAGGCCAGAAATGAACTCATTGAGATGAGTCTTTCCGATTTCAAGTCCCAAGCTCTATCTACTGTACACCTACCTGCCCCTGATAATAATATCTAGCATATATATAGACAGGTACTCTGATAAGTGTTTTGCAAATATTATGTCATTTGCTCTTCACAACAACCCTGGGGGTAGGTGCTATTATTATCCCCATCTTATAGATGAGGAAACTGAGGCAAACAGGGCTGAGTCATGAGGCCCAAGGTCATACAGCTAGTAAGTGTTTGAGGTCATACTGGAACTCAGATCTTTCTAACTCCAGGTCTAGTATTCTATCTACTGTAACAACTAGCTGCCCAGATTTATTTATTTTTTTTTTGCAACTTTCTTTCTTGGCTCCTAGTTTTGCCCTTTGTGGCCCAACAGAACAAACCAAATTCCTCTTCCAAGGGATAGCCCCTCAAATGCCAGAAAATAGCTATCTTCTCTTCCTAGAGCCTTCTCTTCTCTCTAATTGATGAGTTCCTGTTAGGTGTAGTAGGTATGAAAGACCAAGCCTATGTTTGGAGAATCTTCAGAGAAGAGAAAGCCACTGCTACAGAGCATTTTTTAGGGATTTATACTCCTTCCAGGAGTCCTTGTACTTTTGAACCATAATTAAAGGAAGCCTATGACAAGTATACTCCCTCATTCCTCCTCAGAGGTTGATGGAGACCTGGGCACATTTCTCTTCTTCTCTTTTGAGGTCCTGATTTTTCATTAGCCTCCTGCCCAGAGAACATTGTGATGTGTCCTTTATAGACCTGTTCCCCAGATAAAATCCACTCCTGCTGACCTTTCTTCACTCGATTTCATTTATTAAATAACTATTCTTTTCGGGCTGAACTCTGTACTTCATTAAATACTGTGGTTTTAATGAACCCCTGGATTTCAATCAACTGGTGCCAACTTCCTCCCCCCCTGATTAATATGGTCTTTCACAGCCTGGACCATTAGATGCAATGTATGTATTCTTCTCTTTTCTTAAAAAATTCAATGAAATAGCTTCCTTCCCGGATATGAGTTCTGTATTCCTGCCAGGTTTGGGGCCCTAGGTACCTGAGAATGCTAAGAGTCTCCTGGAACAGTTCTGTTTTTTTCCTTGATTATTTAGCTCTTTTGTGCTGCCTCTCTGCAGCAAGTAAATGGTGGTTCATACTGAAGAACTCCTGGCTGAGAGATACTCAAGGGATTTAAGCAGGTTTGAGGAGTCTCGGGGACTGGAAGATTGCAAGAGTGCTTCTTTTTGTAGGTCTCTGAGTGGGACAAGGCTTGTTTGTGTCTTATCCCTTTGTTCAGGGCTCAGCACAGGCCATATTAACTGGGAATGATGGGAAACTCTGGAAAAGCACAGATTAGAGCAGAGCTAGGGAACCTGCAGCCTTGAGGTGGTTCTGGAAACTTTGCCTTTGTGGGATAGCTTAACTATAGACCAGCCCTCAAGATCGTGACTAACACTAAGATTCTAGCCTCCTACCACGGTGGCACACAGTGGAAAAACCCCGCAGAAAAACTGTATTTGGTTCTGAAACTAGCAGTGCAAACCACAGGCAAATAATCTCAGTTTTATTCAAAAAATGGAAATCATAAAATTTATACTGTCTTAAGGGGTTATTGTTTAGAAAGTGTTTTTCAAATAGTAAAAGCACTATATAAAAGAGATCTATTATTTAAAGCCTGTCTGTCAGGATGAATCTTTTCTTCCACCACTGCCAAGGCCCCAAAGCTGGCTTCAGCTCTGTCAGCATATCTCCATTCTTAATGGAGTTTCCTCAGCTGGGATATGGGACGTTTCTTAATTTTTATTTTCATTCATTCAATAAATCCTTATGGAGAAGCTACTATGCACAGGTCCCTATGTTGGGTGCTAGGATTACAAAGACGAAATGCAACTCAACCTTTATCCTCAAAGAGTCTTAGGGAGGAAGTCTTAGGAAGATAGTTACAACAGATATTTCCCAAACTGTAAGGATTTAAAACACAATGGGTGCCTAGGAAAGGTCAAGTGGAGTGGCCTGAAAAATTTAGGGAGGGGGTTATCAGTGAAGGCATCATGGAGGATGTGGGCCAAAGCAGATTTGGCTGATTGGGTTATTTAAAGATGCACTGGCTTCTAAACTTATGTGATAGCATCTTTCAGCAATCCCTGACCCAGATATCATGGGTGTCCATGGACTTTCTAGGTCTTGGAACAAATCTGATATACTGTGTGTACACACACTCCTTTTCATTGCTAGTCCTTAGCCAACACTGCCAGTAATGCTGCCGTGATAATGGATTTGTATCCGTCAGATCCTGGGATTCAATGAATCCAGATGGTTAAAGAAAATCTTTATCCTCCTGACAGGTCTGTTCCTTTAACTGGTATTTGTTAGTTTCAGTTGAATTCCAGTCACATTGAGTTATTCTTTTTACTGCATCCAAACTTTAAATCACCCATTGCCCCGAGAGGCTATCCAAAATTCTTGCCTCCACCATCTGGAGCCCAGTGTGATGTCACTTGGTGTGCTGTGTATAGAGGAGGGGGAAACACTGGGCAGGCACCCTAAGACCCAGTTCTACCCTGTTCTCGGTTCCTGGGCAAGGTCACTGGTCACAAATCCCTGTGCAAATCCCTGTGCTCAGCTGAAACCTGCCTCTGAGGATGTAAGAGCCTCTTAAGTGGTAATATTTAGGTATAACATCCAGATCATGGCAGCCACTGTCTTAGAGAGGTAGCTACAAATGGCATTGGACTCTCCTTACCCTATGCCCTGGAGGGCTTGCACAGGGGTCTGGGGAAAGGGTTGTGAACTATATTATTCCTTTGCTCTCATTGTACATATCACTGGCTGCCTTATTATTTAGGGTTGAGTATAGGTCCATCTGGGCTAGCTGGGTGGGTTCACTCTCAAGTTTTTAGTCCTAGTCCAGTCTCCCGCTCTTTCTATCTTTTAAATACCCTCTCTTAGTTCAGGAGCCCAAATGATGTCCTATTCTTCTCCAGAGATCCCCAAAATTAGTACCTAGGATCATAGAACCATTTATAATAATAAACATCCTCTGACATCATCTAGTCTAACCCTTTCAATCTCTCTCTTTTTTTTTTTTCAGCCAAAGACAAGGTTTATTAGAACATTCGCCATTTTGGGCAGACTCCTAGGGAGTCTGAACGTTAGTGGGCTATTGGCTAGATTATAAGAATCTAAGCCCTTTTCAATCTCTTGATGAGGAAAATGAACATCAGAGACATTAAGAGGCTTGCCTGCAGCCACAAAAATGGTAAATAATTAACAGTTAGGATTTGAACTCTGATCTTGTTGTGCTCCAAGTCCATCCTTCTTTCCACTGCCTAGGGAACCGCAGTTTGGGGAGTCCTCCCATGTGATTCACAGTGTAACTCGTAAGCTACTCCTGCCTGTTTCAGTTCCTGAAAAAGAAATTTCAGACTTCTGCTTGTATTCATTTTAAGATCTGAGTTTCATTTTCTCCTTCACATGCTATTAAGTTTGCCCTTTACACAATGCTGGTCTTGGCTGTGCCACAGCATGATATATTGATAGTCATAAAAAGCTATTAATTTTTGACATTATTTCATTTAATATGTTCTATTTACACTCACAGATTTCAAGAGGGTGGGGTGTAGTAATGAAGTAATGAAGGAGGTGGGGAGTGAACTATTCCTGCTCATTGGAGAGTTCATTGTATAGGCTATGATTTTGGGGGGGCAGGGGAGCCAGAAACAAGCTGGAGCGATGTCCCTTAGAGAGGGGCCAGAAATCGCTCGGGTGGGGGGAGCTCATAAAGAATGAGGACTCTGGATGAGATACATACTGAATTGAGAGGCCAGGAGCAGGAGACAGGGTCTATTCCAGAATCAAAGAAGTTCAAAGATCAAGCAGAGACTTTGCCTGGGGCTCAGGCACCAGGGCACCGATCCTGGAGAACCAATTTGGCAGCACCCTGATTCTTGTGGGTGCACACGTTAAGACAGGCTGGTCGGCTTCCCAATTTCCCTTAGGTAATCTGGAGCTGGACAGCTCCTTGCCACTGGCTGCAGCATTACACCAGGGGAACACTTTTCTCTAATTAGCGTTACACTAGGATTGGAAAGGCAAGTATAGGGTCTTAACAACTGATGGAAATACCTGGGGGTCCAGGGACCCAGTATCCTCTGGACATTTTCTTCTAACATTTCCCTGATCCAGAGTCATCATTTTGATCACAACCGAAATTGAATCTAATAACTGTTTAAGAAACCAGAACAGGAGTCAAAGAACCTAGGTCCTAGTCCTGACTCTGGGACTAAATTAGCTGTGTGATCTTAAGCAAATCACTAATTTTCTGATCATCAGTTTTCCCATCTGTCAAATGAGGACATCCCTTTTCTGTCCGCTTCTTGGGGCTATTATGAGGATCAAATGAGGTGTTAGATGGGAAAATGCTTTGAAAAAAGACTTTACAAATATAAATGTAAAGTATTTAAATTGTTAGTGTGGCAGAGAGTGAGGAGGCCCTTGAAAAGCTATCAAAGAAGTTTGAACTTGATACAGAGATCCTTTAGTAACGAGCCATTGTGGGTCCTTGACAAGTAGAGGGATGTGATTAAAACAATGTTTTGGGAAGATTTGTGTGGCAGTGGTATTCAGAATAGACTGGAGGTAAGGAAGAACAACTGAAAGGCTGTTGTAGCAAATTAGGTAAAGCAGGCTAAGGTGATGAGGACTCAGATTAGGATGTAGCAGATGGAATGGAAAGGAATGAGTGAGGTCTTTCATGTTTAGTCGTCTTCAATTGTTTCCAATTCTTTGTGACTCCATTTGAGGTTTTCTTGGCAAAGATACTGGAATGGTTTGCCATTTACTTCTCCAGCTCATTTTACAGTTGAGAAAACTGAAGTAAACAGGGCTAAGTGACTTGCCTGGGATCATACAGCTAGTAAGTGTCTGAGGCCAGATTTGAACTCACAAAAAGTCTTCCTGACTCCAAGCCTGGCACTCTACCCACTGCCCCACCTAACTAACTTGAGCCTTCTATTCTGGTCCAAACGAAACTTTTTAGACTTTTCTTCCCCCTCCCCCCTTTCTCCTCTTCTCCCTCTTCCCTCTCTCTTCCTTTCCCCTCTCTCTCCCCTTCTTCTCCTTCTCCTTCCCGCTCGAGAACGTTAGGGCTTGGCGATATAGTATTTTAGGCAGGGCTTGAGGTTAGAATTTTTTTTTTGGCAGCCATAACTCTGATTGCCCTTACTCCCAACTTCTTGCCATTTTGTGGGAAAGAAAAAGACCAAAATCCCCTTCCTTCTGGTTAACCCCCTCATTTCACATTGGAAGAAGCTGAGGTCTAGAGAAGTGACTTAATTGTTTAAGATCACACAGCCAATCAGTGGCAAAACTATCTTAGGGTTTTTGCCTTCTGGTTTTCTCTAACACATTATGCTCTGAATAAAGTGTTAATTGCTGATAATAACTTAACATGTCAACCCTTCTAGGATAACGCATTTGCCTTTTAATGAAGCTTTTATTACTTTTGCCCAAAGTAATGATAAATCAATCAATAAACATTTATTAAGTGCCTACTATTTGCAGACACTGTACTAACCTCAGACATCTGGTTATAGGATCAGATCATAGACATGGAGCTGAAAAGAACCTTAGACGCTACTGAGTCATCTCCCCCATTTCTATATGGGGAAACTGAGGCATAAGCGGACTAAGTGACTTGCCTAGAGTCATATAACTCATAATAATAGCTAACATTTATGCACAGTTTAAAGTCTGCAAAACATATTATATATTATCTTATTGGATCCTCACAAGAGTAGGTGCTACAATTAGCCTCATTTACAGATTACATTTGTACAGATGAAGAAACTGAGGGTAGGCGGTTAAGTGACTTGCCTAGGGTCACATTGCTAATAAGTGTCTGAGTCAGAAGTTTAACTTATATATTCCCAACTCCAAGGATAACACTCCATCCACTATGTCACCTAGCTGCCTCCTGAACTGAGGTCTTTCTGACACAAAGTCCAGTGCACACATGCTGATCCTCACTGTTTGATGAGTGAAAAGATCTCTAGGGTGAAGGTAAGGTTGGATAGGGAGAAGAGTTCAAATCTTCTCAAACCATGTCTTTTATCAAGCTACCTACTCATTCTACCTACACATAAAGCCAGCAGGAGTTCATATTCTTAAAGAATTTGTAGCTGAATCCTTTTCAGTCTCACCTGGCTTGGAGGTTGTATGCCCATCAGATAAGAGATGAGAAGTTTGCATCTATTTCTTTTTTACAAAAAAATTCTCCTATGAATCTGAAAGCCCAATTAGGTTTTTGGCCATCATTTTCCCTTTGCTGGGGTTCCGCCTGTGCTTATGGGAATTACATTTTGCCCAAATGGACTGAAGGTCTGATACTGCATGCGGACAACAGTAATTACAATGCTGTGTTACGATATCCAGAGCAGCAATTTGTTTTCCTAATCAATAAACAGTGTCAGGCAGTGGAAGAGATGCAAGTTACAATTCCCCAGCCACATGTACTCGCCTATTATGCTGCAGCCCCAGAGCTAATCAATTGGCCAACATCTGGGAAGTGTCTTCAGTGAAATGCCTGAAGTTTTTCTCTTTCCTGAAAGGGAAAGGATCTCCATAGGGGGTGGAGGTGGAGATGCAGCCTGGTTACCCATGAGCAAATGGAATTCCTCTGCTTCTGCTGGTATAGGTCTCCTTGATTTAGGAAAACACAAAACTAGAAGGTTATTCTTTTTCTTGGAAAATGCAGATAGGAGGGTGGGGAGGATGAAGTTGGAGGCAGGGACAGCCATGCTTGGAAAAGAGAGGTGTGAAAAATCTAAAAAGGCCAAGAGTAAAGAATGCCTATCTCCCCCAATCTTTCCTTCCTTCCTTCCTTCCTTCCTTCCTTCCTTCCTTCCTTCCTTCCTTCCTTCCTTCCT
>NW_020940527.1:11872265-11882896 GCF_900497805.2 Vombatus ursinus
CCTTCCTTCCTTCCTTCCTTCCTTCCTTCCTTCCTTCCTTCCTTCCTAAATTATCTTTAGTTTTTACATCATCTACATTTCTCATTGTGTCATCCTACTCTAAAAGAAATCCTTTATAACAAGGAATAAAAAAGAGGGGGATAGTTCAACAAAAAACTAATCAGCATATCAACAAAGTCTTAAATTCCATGCTTTGTTCCACACCTCTAGTCCCCCATCCTACTTCTGTAAAAAAGGATGAGAGGTACCTTCTCATACTTCTTCTAAGTGCCTAGCCATTATTAACTCAACAAATACAGGGAGTCTCAAAATTCTTAGTGAAGTTTTAAGCAATTAAAGTTTAATAGTGTCATATCTATTCAGGTTGAAAGACTTTTGGGACCTCTTGTATTTACTCCACTCATACTATGAGCATAATAACACTGTGCTAGGAACCGTGAGAGATCTGATGATACATCATAGGTTTAGAGCAGGAAGGAACCTTGGAGGACATCTAGTCTAAGATCTTTATTTTACAAATTAAGAAACTGAGTCCAAGAGAAGGTAAGTTGCCCTAGGTTGCACAGGCAAAGCCAGAAATCAAATCCAGGTCCTCTGACTGCAATCCCAATCGGACACAGTCTTTGCCCTCCAAAAGCTTATCATCTAGTAGAGGAGATAAGACAAAATTTTTTGTTTTTGTTGTTGTCCTCCAGTCATTTCAATCATATCTGACTCTTTGTGACCCCACTAGGGTTATTCTTGGCAAAGATACCGAGGTGGTTTGCATTTCCTTCTCCAGCTCATTTTACAGATAAGGAAACTGAGCCAGACAAGGTTAAGTAATTTGCCCAGGATCACATAGCTAGTTAGTGTCTGAGGCTGGATACAAATAAGTAAAATGCAAGGTTGAGGAGAGTATTATAGACAAAGTAATATTGAGCTCAAGAAAAGAAAGATCATTTCCAGTTTGGAGGAGAGGGGAGGATTTTTAAGTGACAACTGCAGCATAGTGTTATGGGAAAAATATTGAATTTGGAATCAGATGAGTTAAAATTTTGGCTCTCCTACATATCAGCTATGTAACCTTGGGCAAGTCACTTAACCTATCTGAACCTCAGTGTCCTCATCTGTAAAAATTAAATAACACTCAGCATCGTATTATAAGGAAATGTTTTTCAGACTTTTTAAAGCAGCATATACATGTAAGTTATGAGGCCAGAGGGTGTGAACAAAGTGTAGAACAAGGATTTCAGCTGATGTCATATAATACTGTTTGACATGAATGTTGACTACGCAAAGTAGAATAATGAGAGATAAGTTAGGAAATGTAGCTTCGGGGTGGGGATGTGAAGGGCCTAAAATGTTACAGAACATAGAATTTTAGCATTAAAAGGGAGCTCAGAAACTATTGATTAAACATTGAAGCATAGAGGAATTCCCTCTACATCCTCAATAAGAAGTCATCCAGTCTTCATCTGAAGACCCTGAAGGAGGTACAGACCATATGATCTCCTAAGTTATTCTGTTTATGATTTGCTCTAATTGTTGGGAAATTTCACCTAAAATTAAGGCCAAGTCTTTGTCTTTCAACCTTTGACTCATTAGTTTTTGTTCTTCCCTCTGGGACCAAACAGAATGAATCTTATCCCTTTTCTATATGCCATCCTGGACCTTTAAGACTTCTCTTCTCCAGACTGAACGTTCCTTGTACCTTCAGTGGTCCTCATAGTACTATCCTGATTGCCACCCTTTGAGTGTTCTCTAGCCTTCCAGTGCTCTTCCTCATAGATGGTGACAAGAACCAAAGATGGTACTTCAGATGTGGTCTGACCAGGGCAGAGTACAGGGGAACTATATCTTTCCTTGTTCTGGACACAATGCTTCTTAATGTAGCCTCATATCAGGATGACTCTTTTGGCTAGCGTGAGAAACTGTTGACTCATTCTAAGCTTTCAGTCATCTGTAACTCTCTGATCATTTTCATACGAATCTCTATATAGCCAATACTCCTCCATCTTGTACTTGAGAAGTAGAATTTTTTTTTTAATGTAAGTGTAGGACTTGACATTTTTCTCTCTTAATTGTCATCTTATTAGAGTCAATCTATTGGTCTAACCTATCAAAATGTTTTTGGATCCTGACTTTGGTTCATCAATGGTGCTATTGGCTCCTAGCTTTGGGCTATCTTCAGCTTTTATGGGGCATATTTTCTCTAATTTTATCCATATTATTTACAAAGTGTTAAATAGCAAAGGGCCCAGTACAGATTCTGCTAGATGTCTTCCAAATTGAGATTGACCCACTTATCAAAGAGTACTCCTTGGGTCCCATTATTTAATCATTTCTACTAAGCCATGCTCAGGGATTGGAACTTTATTCAGTAGGCCATTGAATGGGGAGCTGTAGAAAGATCTTGAGAAACAATGTGATTGGAGATAATGCTTTCAGAAATCTCATCTTGCAGCAATATGCAGGATGGATTGGAGGGGGAAGAGACCAGTTAGCGAAAAGTAATAAGAGGCTGAAACAGGCAGGAGGAACAGAAGACAGATTCAGCCAACACAGAATAGGTAGAATTGACATTCCCTCTTTAGCTCTGCCTCTAGATTCCTGTACTCTTCCTTCAGAGTATAGCTTGGATGATACCTTCTACATGAAATCCTCACAGATCTCTCTAGTAGTTAGCGCATCCTCTCTCCCTCTCCACCCCTCATATCTCCCTCCTTCTTTAAATTACTTTGTATATAATCTGTATTTACTTATCTACATCTATTTTGTGTCTCTCCTCCACCCCACATCCCAAGTAGAGGACAGTCTATGAGGACAAGGGCTCTTTTATTTTATTTATTTCCACAGCTCCTAGAAGAGTACATAGCCAAGTGTAGGTGCTTAATAAATGTTGAATCTGAATTTGCTAGGATTTCATCTCTAGTTGAATGTTGAGGCAAAAGCTATTCTGACCATTAATGTTGGTCAGTGCAATTGTTCGTGCTGAGCCATGCTGGAGAAAAGCCTGTAGATAGGTATCAACCACATCCATTAAAAAACAAAACAAAACAAAACGTGGATTAGCCCAAAACTTGCATCTGGAATCATCCCCAGGATCCATTCCAATCAAAAGTTGCAGCTGCATTGGCTTCAGCCATTATGCTTGTGGACAAATCCTAAATCTGTCTGGGTGAATGTGAGGGAGATGTACTGCAGAATGGTTCCAAAACCTATCACCACTCAAATGTTCAGGATGGAAATGATCCAGCTGACAGTTCTTTCCAACCCCATAAACTTTTGTGTTCATTTGTTCAGGGCTGGAGAGAAGGGTGGTAGTGGCGTGGGTGGGGGCTAGATGGCTCCAGGGACCAGCGGAAAGATAGCAAGTCATTCTTCATTAAGTTTCAAACCCAGCTCCAGCACGGGAGTCACCAGAAATCATTCTCCTCAGTTGATTACATCAATTGACTCTCTCTCTCTCTCTCTCTCTCTCTCTCTCTGTTCTCTTTCCTTTTCAAGGTTGGGGCAGGGGGAGGGCAGGTCAAGCAGGGAGGTAGAGGCAGATATAAAATGCTAATCCTATTCTCAATGTTCAATTGGCAAAGCAGGACAGAGGGGAACCAGAAGGGGAGAGTCCTGCCAAATTAGAATAGAAGAGCCTTGATGCTGATGAGAGGGAGTAGTCAGTGAGACAACTTGTCTGTAGAGCACTTGTTTGAGCCATGGATAATCCATGGATTATCTTAAGTATTTTGCCCTTGTGGGCTGACCGGGCTGCTTATCATCATCATCATCATCATCATCATCGTCATCATCATCATCATCATCATCATCATTATCATCATCGGGAAAACCTGGAGTAAGAAGAGCAAACTACCATTTCCCTCCTTGACAAGACTCACTATGACGAGCCCATCTGACATTGTTAATAGCCCATAAAGGTTCAGTGGTAGAATTGAAACTGCTTCCTCCACTCCATTTCTCTCAGCCAGGAGAGAATTCAGTAGCAAAGCATGAAACCTCAGCAACTTTTGTCCTAAAGAAAACCAGCTTCTTTCTATTTTCATTTATTTTGGTACTTTGATGGAAGTGGAATCTCTTTTATATGTTCCCTCCCCTACCTCCTCCCCTCAGCAATACAGAGGTAGGTCTAGTCATCCGCTGTCATTCTATGTGATTCTTGTTTAATGTACAGTGGAAAGATCATGGGCTTTTGGAGTCAAGGGACCTGGGTTCAAATTCCAGCTTTCCCATCAATTAACTATATGATGTTAGCCAGGTCACTCTATGGGCCTCAGTTTCTATACCTATAAAATGAGGGGATTGGCCTAGATGGGCCTTTAAAGTTCCTTCCAGCTCTAAATAGATGCCTTTTATTGTTGTTATTTTACTGTTGTAAAATTCTCTGGTGTGCTGGTGTGTGTGTGTGTGTGTGTGTGTATGTGTGTGTATGTGTGTGTAATCTTCCTCTAGAGCAGGGGTTCTCATCCTTGCTTGTGTCATGCATCCCCTTGGCAGTCTGGTGAAGCCTAGGGACCCCTTCTCAGAATAATGTTTTTGAAAACATAAAATAAAATACTGTACATAGGATTACAACAAAATAAAATATTAAAATATAAATGTATACATGTATTCCATATATGTATATGTATCAGACATAATACACACATACACTTATATACAGCGCATACATATATGATGTATACATATATAACATATACACATGTTATATATATATTATGTATATTTGTATATCCTATATAGCCAGCCAATATATTATATACTAGTTAATGGCAGTATTCTATGTACGACACATATCTATCTACATACATGCTGGGTAGCAGCCCTCCCTGCCCCCAATAGAACACTGACATTGACTGCATGGAATCCTTCATCTTATGAGATCCCCTAGTAGGACCACACTGTTTACTGGGATTTTGTTTTGTTTTTAGTGGAGATTGATCATGAGATCAAAAATCTAGGGTTGGGAGAGACTTTAGAGTTCATCTAGTCCATTTTACAGATGAAAAAACTGAGGCCCAGGGCAGGTAAATGACTCACCAAAGGTTACACAGGTGATAAGGGTTGGTGGAAGGATTGGAACCTTCTCTGATAGCTGAGCCAGGATTCTTTCTACTGGACTATATAATTCTGCTTCTGCATTCTAGTTTTCAGCCCTATTCCCTCTTTCTTCTTTAGGGAAGTCTGCGGGGCTGTCAATCAATCAATCAGAAAATATTTATTAAGTACTTACTTTGTGCCAGGCATTGTGCTTGATTGTTTTGTTTTCCCCAGTATCACAGTTCCTGGCACATAGTAGGTGCTTTGTAAATGTTTCTTGGATTATTGAATTGAATCAAATTGACTCATCTCTGAGTTGTAGTGATGCACGTATCTCGATATAATTTCCTTCTCCGAACTACACCATTACTCAGGGAGCAGCCGCTTCAAGTTTGAAATGAAGTCTTAAAGATATGGAAAGAACTGTCTTGCAATGTAGTGCAGGAGATAAAGCCACTTTGATGGTATGAGGAAAGCAGGCCAGCCAGAAGGCCTTTTTTTTTTCATTGGAAAGGTGGGGGTGGGGGATGTGGAGAGAAAAACAAATCACCTAAACGTTGCTCTGGCTTTGTAGAGTACTACTGGAAAAAAAGGATCCCTCAGGGTGTCTAGATGCCCAAGACCCTGCTGACTGCCCATTTCACCCCCACCCACCCACTGCTGAACTAGTCTGAAGGAAGAGCAAATGAGACCTCCTTCGTTTCTAGAAAGTTGCCTGAAATGTCTCCTGAGGGGAAAGGAAATGGGGCTCCCTCTCTGCACTTCTCCTAACTGTGGCTCTTCTGAGTATTGTAGGAAGTGCACCTCTCCCTTCTAGTCTGGATTCACAGATTTTCAGTGGTCTCTGACGAGGGTACTTGTGGTAAACAGACCACTGGACCATAAAATGGAAAATTTCTATTTGGGAGAGAAAAATAGAATCGTAAGTCTAAAACCTTGAAGTCAGGCAGAGAATCAAAAAGCATTTACAAAGTGCTTACTATGTGCCAGGCACTGTGCTATGCCCTGGGAATACAAATTCAAGCAGAAAGAAAGATCTTAAGGAGCTTATGTTCCAGTGGGGCAAGACAACATTTAAAAGGAAGCTGGAAAGACAGAGAGGGACGTGAAGGCACCCAGGTGCTAAAGTGTGGTAGGAAAAATCCAAGAAGAGAGTCAGGAGGGCAGCCCGGAGAGGAATGAAGACTCAGGTGATCTGGACATTCTCCTTAATGTGGAGACTCCAGGAGTAACTAGAATGAGGGGCTGCAGGGGCTAAGGGCAATTCCAGTGTGTGAAGGCAGGGCTGGAGCAAACATCTGGGGGCTGGAAAGGTTTCTGGGACATTGCAGACAAAGTCTTGGAGAAGAGTGAGGACTGCTGCCTGGAGAGGAATGAATGAAGTGACCTCCGAGTCCATCCAGTTCCACCAGGGGAGTGCAGGAGCCAGCTTGTGTTGCCTCAGGACCCAGTTGTTCAATCTTCATTGTGAACATTTATGCCCTAGAAATTGGCAAATGCTACACATCAGGGCTTGATTTATTGTTTTATTGATGGTCAACATTTAAGAAAGTGATGGAGAAAATGTCTAATAATGCAGATTAAACTTAAAAGTGTGTCACTTATACATCTCTCCCCAGTTGTTAAACATTTACCAGCCCCACCCTGAGTTACAGTTGAGGAAACTGAGGCCAGGGATCTTAAATGATTTGCCCAAGGTCAAACATTAAAAAAATCGCATGCCTTTAGTGAACCTACTGGACAATTTAGCCCTGGGGATTTGGTACCCTGAGGATTTAAAGAGATGCTATGTCTTTGACTAGGCAAAAACTCTGAGGATCCAGCCCTGGGGGATTTAATGAATCTGGGGCTTAGAACTAGGCTCTGCCTTCAGCAAACAAACCTCTTGGGGAATCTTGTATATTATCCCTGGTGAGAAACTGGACTGTATTAGCCTATTCAGTTCATAACATGGACTCTTGAAATAACAGGTCAGCTGATCTGCAACCTTAAATGTAATTAGCAATGTCATTAGCCTAATCCATAATCAATACTTGTGTAATTGCTTCCTTATTTTTATATTTTGTCCTTGGGGTTTTTTGCATTCCAAATTAGACATCAATTTGTAAAAATGCTTGTAAACAATGCTGAACATATCATCTGACATTTCCATATTTACTCTGGGTGACATTCCAGCAAATGCACACACACACACACATCAATTTTAGCCATCAGAGAATTCTGTAGAATAATAGTGGATGGATCTCATGCTGATAAATGCTTTTAGACTTTCTGTTGCAGTTGGCTTGACTTTTTGAATATGAGGTAAGTCTCAGTATGTCATCAGTCTGCTAGTGGCTCATAGCAACATGCAAAACACCTCAATTTTCTATTTAAAATTACAGTCAAGGGGTTTACAGAATTGGTAGTTTTATGATTGCTTGTATGATTTTATTTACTTCCTCCCTTCACTGTTAAAAAAGGTTTCCAGATTAGAAGTTAGGGGGGCAGGGCTTGAATATCACCTTTGGCATGCACTCCCTGGGTGATCTTGGACAAGCCCCTGTATGGTCTCTGGGACTCAGTTTCATTTTCTGTAAAAAGGGAATTGGACTATACCGGGGTGGGGAACCTGCAGCCTTGAGGCCACATGTGGCCCTCTAGGTCCTCAAGTGTAGCCCTTTGACTGAATCCAAAACTTGAGGACCTAGAGAGCCACATAAAAAAAAATTAAGAACCCTGGGGTAGATGATGTCTCAATTTCCTAAATTTTTTAAGCTGATTTCCCAGATCTAGGATCCTATGAGCCTAGTGATCTCCAGGATGAGAGCAACCCTTTCTTTTAACAAGGCTTGAAAATGTAAATTAAAAACCTTATCAGAATTAGTGATGTCAACATATGATATATAATATAGTATATGATATATAATATACAATATGATATATCACATTTTGGTCAATATATGATATAACCTATATAATATATAATATGTATAATATTTTTTGCTCAGTATGTCAATGTAAATATATAATATATAAATATATAATTTATGATATATGAAGAATTTTTTATTTTGTTAGAGTGGAATACTCCCTACTCAAGTAGCTACAACCAATTTATGTCTTAGTAGATTAGTCTTAAGGAAGTGCTTGAAGCACACAGAGCTTAAGTGAATTGCTCAGGGTCCCACAGCTAGCTTCAGGGGCAGAATTTGAATTCAGGTCTCCCTGAACTTGAAGCCTGCTCTCTATCCCCTTTGCCTCTCTGCTACTAATCTGAGGATGTTAAGGAGATGACACCAGTAATGGATTTAATGTAATAAAATCTTTAGGAGCCTTAATATTAATTTGTCATTTTGCCTTGCCACCCCCATCCCAATCCCCATGCTCAAATAATGTACTTACCTTGACCACTCACTTTGATCTTCCCAAGGCAGAAGTCATCTCCTTGCAACAGTGTGTGTGTGTGTGTGTGTGTGTGTGTGTGTGTGTGTGTGTGGTGGTGACTCAAGGTCAGACTTGAGCAGCAAAGGGGAAATGTGTCGAAGGCAATATTTATGAATGGGCTCGCAGCCTACTGTAATTGAAATTAATGTTGAATCTTCTCTTCCAGTAACTTCCCAAGCAGACAAATCTGAGTCGACAGAGGTCTGAACTTCGTCTCTCCCAAAGATAGCTCATCAAAAGGCCTGGGCTATAAATCTCTCCTCAATGATAATGCAAAAGCTAATTGGTCTGAAGTTGGCAGTTCTTGCCATTTTGGAGCAGATAGGGGATCTCTGGGTGCTTTCAGACCCTGTGGTCTGCGGGGAGACTTCAGTGGGAGCTGGCAAAGTCACTGTGAAGGAAAACATTTTTAATGCAACCACTTGAAAGGTCTTTCGGAAAGCGGAGTCCTGCTCCTTCTCTAGCAAGCTGGGTGAAATGAGAAGTGACGTTTTTCCCGCCCCACCCCCTCTTTCCTCGCCTTGAAGCATTGCTAAGTTTGAAGAGTTGGCCCTGAGTGGTAAAGTCTTGTGAAACCCATTCTCTGTCCTGAGCATGGCTGCACAATATACAGAACTCAGCAGCAACGTTGACTGCTTTGTCCTAGAAACAAATGGCGGGAGTTGGAGACCTTCGTCCCCTAAGCCACCAAACCAAAGATCTCATCAGCTTATTCATGGCATATGTAGGATTTTTATTGTGTTCTGGACCTATGTTTTTGTTAGTGGTCACACTCCCAGTGTGGGAACTCCATCCACTGATGTAGATTGCCAATTCATCTGTAGCTTATAGTCTCCGAAAGTTTCTTGGGGTCATGGAGAGATTAAGTGACATAGCTAGTCTGTGAGTCTGTCAGAAGCATGACCTGAACCCAGACCTTTCTGAATCCAAGGCTAGCTCTCCATCTTCTATGTTATATTAATTCTATCTTCTTAGAATGATGGAATTTTATATGTGGAAGTGACCTGAGAACTTAACAGTCCAAATCAGTCCGGTTGCCTGATTTTACAGATGAAGAAACTGAGGCCCATAGATTTTAAAGTCACTCAGTGGTAGAGCTGTAACCAGATTCCCAGGAGCATGGTTACAGATGTAACTACCTTTTACACTACCTTTAGAATTCAAGTGAGAACCTACAATGTACCTAGCAGTGGGCATGAAGCAGGGGAAAGAATGCTATACTTGGAGTCAGGATCTGAGTTTGAATCCTAGCTCAGCCATTTACTCCCTATGTAATCCTATTCAAGTCACATGAACTCTTTGGGCCTCAGTTTCCTCACCTGTAAAATTGGGTAAGGAGTGAACTAGATGATCTTTGGCACCTTTTCTAGCTCTAGAATCCTGTCATCCTGGATACTGTGGGAGGGTTCAAGGGACCCAGTCCATGCTTACATGGCTCCATTCATCAGCTATTCAACCATTCCACCCACTGTGAGCTGAGCATCATGATGGAGCTTTCCTCATGGCCATGTCATCCTTGTAGAACGTGGTTCTTAGTATTTGGAGATGTAGTTCTATGGTGGTGTGGGAATTCTGTCAAAATATGATGCAGTAAATAGGGAGGGGAGAAGAGAAGGCATTTCTATTCAAAGAAAAAGATGGGGCAGCTAGGTGGCACAGTGGATAGAGCACTGGTCCTGAAGTCAGCAGGTCCTGAGTTCAAATGTGACCTCAGATTGGACACTTGACACTTACTAGCTGTGTGACCCTGGGCAAGTCAATTAGCCCCAATTGCCTCACCAAAAATAAAAAAAGAAGAAAAGGAAGCAGCTGTAAAAGGTAAGGTCAGATGGGAACTGGTGTAGAGCTCCGAGGCCATTCCCTGAGATGGTGCACACTGACCTGAGACAACAAATTCTTTCTACTGGTTGGAAAACAGATAAGTGGCATAGTGATCAGAGGACTGGATTTAGATTCAGGAAGATCTGGCTTTAAATTCTTCCTCTGACACTTACTATATGACCTCATGGAAGTCACTTGACCTCTCAAAGTCTCAGTTTCTTCTTCTGTAAGATGGGAATAATAATAATAATAATGATGATGGCACTTACCTTACAAGTTATTGTGAGGATCAAAGGAGATTTTATACACACACACACACACACACACACACACACACACACACACACACACAC